>NC_086178.1:14303725-14671225 GCF_023053635.1 Elgaria multicarinata webbii | reverse complement strand
TTATTTATTTATTTATTACATTTCTATACCGCCCAATAGCCGGAGCTCTCTGGGCGGTTCACAAAAATTAAAACCATTCAAGGTCTAAAACAACAGTATAAAACCATAATATAAAATAAAATATAAAAGCTCAAGCAGATAAAAACAGCAGCAATACAAAAATTACAAATTTAAAACACCAAGTTAAAATGTATTTATAGACTGTTAAAATGCTGGGAGAATAAAAAGGTCTTCACCTGGCGTCTAAAAGCATATAATGTAGGTGCCAAGCGAACCTCCTTAGATCTTCTGGAGAAGCCCTTCTTTCAGTCCCACCATCTTCACAGGCGCACTTGGTGGGAACATGGGAGAGGGCCTTCTCGGTGGCTGCTCCAGTGCTCTGGAACTCTCTTCCCGGGGAAGTTAGGCTGGCTCCCTCCTTGATGGGCTTTCGGAAGCAGGCTAAAACTTGTTTGTTCAAGCAGGCCTTTGGAGAATAATCTGGCCCTCCATCTATGTTAATATCTTATAATTTTGTTGTGTATTTTAAACATTTATGGTTTTGTTCCCCCCCCCCCCATGTATGTTTTAAACTTTGTAAGGCTGCCTTGAGGCCCAGCATTGGGCAAAAGGCGGGATACAAATAAATATAATAATAATAATAATAATAATAATAATAATAATAATAATAATAATAATACCACCACCACCAATACAGCCGTGAACTGATAGTTTTTATTCTCCTGACAATAGGGATGTTTGTGAAGATTCCATGTCTCAGTAGTTGAGCCAAATGGAACCCAGATGCCTTGCAGCCAACAGCTATTGATGTTTCAAAGACTGCAGCATGGATGTATTTCTGTAAGGACAGTTGAAAATCTTTGAAATCCTCATTTGTGTAAACTAGAATTGCTCTCCTATGATTTCAACCAAATCTTAGCTATATAAACAAGGCCTAGAGCAGTGATGCTGTTGATATCCTATCATATCAAGCTGTATTGTGAGCCACCCAAATGCCCACAATGCTGCCAAATAAAGCCCAAAATGAAATTTTTGTTCTATTAGTAAGACACACGCTAATGCTTTAAACCATTTGCAATGGGTGAGAGGAAATAGTTTAGCTTATGCATGTGTGAGGGCATTATTATATTCCATCTTATAAGTAAATCATAGAAATATTAAGTAGGATTACGGGGTAAAGAAAAACCAAGCCATAACCACGGTAGACTAACCCAATGGCTCAGCACATCTGACTAACAATTTACTTTACATGCAAGATAAAACATGACCAGCACCCATTACCAGCATGGTAAGATTAAAATAAGCTCAAGGCACATATTACTCAAAACAACAAGTGCAGTCCCGTTGGCAAACTTCAAGAGGGATGCAGAAGAAAGTTTTAAACCAATAGTTCTCCTATGAATTATTACCACACACACACACACACTAAAATGGATAGAACAATTATTTTCAGTCTTTCCCTGCTGATGACTTGCTTCATCAACGCAATTAAGCAATTGCATGGAAATGGGAAATGGCAGCTTCATCTGTGAGAAATATATAAAGCAGCTCTTTCATTTTGTGTCAGCACTGAACTCTGAGAAGAGGAGCTTTATCACACCAGCGTTATACTGGGCAATCACTGCAAATTTGCGTGCAAAGATTTCCAGCTTATAATGTGCTGTTATTGTGAAGTACTCTGAAGTTTTCCAGTTTATAATCTGCTTTGACTGTGACGTACTCCCATGCATCCTGCTTTAATTGTGCTAGAAAGGGAAAAGAATTAAGCTATTTTGCTAGTAGTTTTTGAGCAAATCATTTGTTGCTCTCCGAGCGGCCACTGGGGCGCAGGAGCAGGATTTGATATGTTTAAAGAAAATTTAAACAAATGCTTACATCTGCGTAAGGTTTAAAGATAAAGACGTCAAAATTGGTACAGTAATAGATATTAAGGAGAGCTTTAAGCATACCAAATTTGAATCGGATTGGATCATCTGTTAATTTTTTATGATTTTTTTTTTACATTTCCCCCTTTAAACCCTTTGCAAAGGATCTTAGGAGCGCTGCTGTCTGGGGTGTGATTTCGCAACAACAACAATGCCAGCTTAGCGCTGGAGGGGATAATTCGAGGGAAACAGGTACGTGGGATGAAGCTAGAGGTGAACCCCGTTTATCTGTTTCAGGTCCATGTAAATTTGGAACAAATGTGATTAGGGCCATGAAAGTGCAGGGGGTGGGGGAAGGAAAATTGTTGAGAATAATGGTCATGCAGTCTACATGCAGCAGAATGAAGTGACAGACCCATTTCAAACCGGCTGTAGAGCAGGATATTATTATTATTATTATTATTATTATTATTATTATTATTATTATTATTATTATTAGAGTCCACTATGGTCGCCTTAGCGGATGATCTACGCCTGAGTATTGACAGGGGGAGTGTGTCCCTGCTGGTACTCTTGGACCTCTCAGTGGCTTTCCATACCATTGACCATGGTATTCTTCTCGAATGCCTGAGGGGATTGGGAATCGGGGGCACTGTCCTTCGGTGGTTCCGGTCCTACCTCTCGGGCAGGTTCCAGATGGTGATACTTGGGGATAGCTGCTCCTCAAAGAAGGAGCTGCTGTGCGGCGTACTGCAAGGTGCCATCCTTTCCCCAATGCTATTTAATATTTACATGAAACCACTGGGAGAGATCATCCAAAGGCATGGGGCAGGGTGCTATCAGTATGCTGATGACACCCAAATATGCCTTCGACAAGAGCCCCAGCTAAGGATAGTGTGCCTCCTCTGAATGAATGCTTGGAGGCGGTAATAGGCTGGATGAGGAAAAACAAACTGGAGCTGAATCCAGACAAGACGGAGGTGCTCACTGTCAAAGGCCACAACCTGGGTTTTGAGGTGTGTCAACCGGTTCTGGATGGGGTTACACTCCCCCTGAAAGACTGTGTTCGCAGCTTGGGGGTGCTTCTGGATCCGTCGCTCCGAATGACAGCTCAGATAGATGCGACAGCCAGGAGTGCCTACTATCAGCTTCGGATGATATGCCAGCTGCGCCCCTTCCTAGGGTTGGAAGACCTAAAGATGGTCTTCCAATTGGTAACGCACTGGTAACTTTGAGGCTCAACTTCTGCAATGCACTCTACATGGGGCTATCTCTGTGCCTTTTGTGAACCGCCCAGAGAGCTCTGGCTATTGGGCGGTATAGAAATGTAATAAATAAATAAATAAATAAATAGTCCGGAAACTTTAATTAGTCCAAAATATGGCAGCCAGGCTGGTCACTGGTACACCAAGGGGTGACCACATTACACCAGTTTTAAAATCTCTTCACTGGCTGCCGATTAATTTCCAGGCGAAGTACAAAGTGTTGGTTATTACCTTTAAAGCCCTACATGGTTTGGGTCCAGGCTACCTGCGGGATCACCTTATCCCATACAATCCGCCCCGCACACTCAGGTCCTCTGGGAAGAATCCACTTCAGCTAGCAAAAACTAGATTAACAACTGTTACCCAGAGGACCTTTTCTTCTGCTGCTCCCAGACTGTGGAATGGCCTGCCAGAGGAGATTCATCAACTTGACAGTCTTTTAGAATTTAAAAAAGCAATAAAGACTGATCTATTCTGGCAGGCCTATCCAGTGAAATTTTAGAATGTTTTCAGGATGTTTTAAAGATGTTTTAATCATGTATGGTATGTTTTAATCCGTTTTAATGTGTATTTTATATCATGTTTTTATACTGTTTGTTTTATACTTTGAATTGTTTTAGTTTTTGTGAACTGCCCAGGGAGCTTTGGCTATTGGGCGGTATAAAAATGCTAATAATAATAATAATAATAATAATAATAATAATAATAATAATAATGTGAATGATACCACTTCAGGCAGGGCCTGCCCAAGACATTTTGCTGCCTGAGTCAAATTTCAAGATGGCAGCCTCTGCCGTTCCGTTAGCGGCCCCTTCTCTGTGGAACTCCCTGCCCCTGGAGGTCAGGCAAGCGCTAACACTAGGCTACTTCCAGCACCTCCTGAAAACAACAATATTTCAAGAAGCCTTCCCCAACTGACCAACCAGGGTTTTTTTTCTAGTCTTTTATTTTAAATTGAACAATTTTAATTTGCTTTTTAAATCTTCTTTCTTTTTTCTGCTTCATTCCTATGTTCACCGCTCTGGACTCTTTTTCAGATTTTGAGTGGTATAGAAATATTGTAAATAAATAAATAAAAACTTTTGGTCTCTCCCTTATTATGGTTCTTTGACTTTAAACCATATGTGGACTAGACACCTCTTCAAATAGACCACACCTTCAAATAGAGGACTGTCCTTTGCCAGCTCTCCAAAATAGAGGACTGTCCTCTATAAAGTAGGACACCTGGCCACCCTCATTTAATATTAGGCCAGATTCACTTGTGTTTTATTATTTATTTCATTTATAGTAATTCTGTTCTTTGTCATCGTTGATGCCTGTAATAATTTTGAAGTATAACCTTACTGCAAGCTTGCACACCATTTACTAGGTTAGGAAAACAGACCATAGATCTGGTCTAAGGCAACCTTGCTGAAGCCAAGCAGATGTCAGGAGTGGCTGGCCAGTGTGGTAAACCACTGAAGTGCAAGTGGCAGCCTTCTCAGTGAAGTATTTTCAGACTCCCGACTGTCTCTTCCCACCCCCAGGCAGGGCTCATTGCATCATTCAGGACAGAAAGGAGTATAAAAGACTTCCTGTTCCAGTTGAGTTTTGCTTCAGCAACTCAAGTCTTCCCAAATTCTAGAATGTTCCTGCAGGCTTGGTTACCTTTTGGTCCTAATTCTTGGCTTGCTCCTCAATCCTGCCTCCTTCTTTGCCCTTTATTCCTGACTACTGGTTTCTCCCACAATTCCTTGTTCCTGGCTTACCTCCTACTGCTGCCCACACCTCAGCCTTGACAGCTAGTTCATGAGAGGCTGCCTGGAAAGACAATGTAATTATGTGGCCCAGAATCCCATCAGGGAAGAATAGTAATACATCAAGTTCATGCAATAAAGAATAAGTTTTGCGTAATTTCAAATGAGGCCACTTTCCCTGCTGGCTTTTTATTCCCACTTTATGCATTGCTCCAATGAAGGCAGGGTGTTGAACCTCTGGCCTGGCAGTGCTAGATATGGCTATGCTCCCAAATGGCTATGCCCCCGGAAAGCTTCTCCAAGGCCTTAGCTAGATGGGGCGAAATCCCGGGATGATCCCTGGGATCCTTCCTGTGCATCCACATAATGCATAGGGGATCCCGGGATCAGGGAGGAATGATCCCTCCCTTGCCTCGGGATCTCGCCTTTGAGCTTGCTTTTTCCCCGGTCTCATGATGATCCCTAGACCAAGGAAAATCACGGTTTGTCCTGGTTCCTCACGGTTACTCGCGAGGAGCCGAGACCCACGCATGTGGTGCAGAGCTCGTCAGGAGCTCTGTGCCCATCGGGGGTGGGGTGGGGTGAGTGGGCAAAGTAATTTAAAATTAAAAAAACCTCACCTTTTGCGCACAATCGTTCGTGCGCTCTTCTTCTTTAACAAAAAAAAATGGCGGCTGCAACATCCTCTCCCTCTGAGGTCATTGTGCTATGCGTGTAAACAGAGGGGGAGATCTCATGATAAAAATATTGTGAGATCTTCACCCCTCCATCTCGCTAGACCAGGTAGGTCTAGCTGAGGCCCAAGACAGAATTTAGCCATGAAGCTGATCATACCTGGTCTAAAGGATTGCCACACATAACTCAATGAGTACCGCTGAGAACCAAACCAGCCCTGTACCCATAAGGCCCTGCTGGTCTGCCACTAGGAAGTGGCATTTTTCATGCCATTTATATGGTACGCTCATGCTGCATTCAAACCAGCCTTGCTGAGGTTACTGAAGAGTTTGAGGAATTTCCAAAGGCCATTAAATAAAGGTCTTTGTTTAATATTTGTTTATAAGCATTTAATTCAAACATCCTTATTTTTAAACTGCAAACATTATGTCCATATTGCCCACACATAGCAACAGGGCCCTGTACTGTACCCTTAAAGAAAACAAGACAGAAGACGTTTGAGTCTCATTTTCTTGAGAAGTCAAAGGTCAGGTCAATTCACAATTAGGGTCAACAGAATGTGGAGACCAGGGTTATGGGAGAAGGCCGCTATCTGATCAGCGAGCAAATTGCTGTAAGAGCTGTCAATCACATTCGAAGAAGCAGGACCATTAAAATCATCTTTTTCTCTCTCTCTCTAGCCTAGCCATGGCAAGCTAAAGGCAGAAAATTCTGGATACATTTTTGATGAGTTGGTGACCATCCTTGACTCACAATCCCTTCCCATTATGAGAAGATTCATGTCCTTTCCTGGACTTCAGCACTACCAGAGTGGCTCAAATCCAGTGCATACAGAGCAGGCCAGGCATGTAACCTTTTAAGAAAGCAAAAAAAATACCCAGGTCGGCTGTTTGTAGAGGAAAGGAGAAAGGTACTGAGCCAAATCCTTCACTGTGCCTCCCTAATGAAGTTTATTTGTACATTTACAGATCCTTTAAGGCAGTGATTCCCAACTGGGGGTTCGCGTAACCCACCCAGGAGGTCCATGGCACCATTCACCTATTAGCTCTGCAAGGTCTGCATTTTAAAAAAAGAAAATACGCCGTCTCCCGTGCTCTGTTTGCTTCGACGGTGATGTCATGCGCGAAAGCACCCGCGTGATTTAGCGACTAGCTTCAGAGTTTACTTCCCTGCACCTAATCCTGAAAACTCATGGAGCAGGAATCCTTTTGAATGTGGTGATGTACAGCTAACAACACTATCTGCGGAAGAGCAAGATGCACTTGTTGACGTGACTTGAGATGGTTCATTGAAATCATTTTTCAAAGAATACAGACTGGACCAATTCTGGGTGAAGGTTTTTCCTGATTATAAGAAGTGAGGTGAAAAAGCTTTGAAACACCTAGTTCCCTTTTGTTCCACATATCTTTATGAAGAAACATTTTTGACATTTGTTATATGAAGAACAAGCTTAGAAATCGGCTCGATGTTGATCCAGATTTGAGATTAAGAGTAGGAAATATTGAACCGGATGTGGAAGGGATTGTTCAGGACAAAAGGAGGCATGATTTCTCCCATCACATTTAGGTTTAGTAGCTGCTAGACATGTCATAATTTGTTCAATTGTAAACCAGACGTTAGTAAAATTAAATTCGTCTTTATATTCCTAACTAAATCATTGTCATTTTTGCGTGGTAATATCACAAATATCACAAATTTTATGGTCTGTTTTTTTAGTATACCTAAAATCCTTTGCTTATTAGGGGCTACCCCTTATTTTCTCCAAAAAATTGCTTTGCTCTATCTACCATAGAGATAACAAAATTTTCAAAAGTAGGGGGTCCATGGCTTGGCATTTGAAAAACAAGGGGTCCGCAGTACTTAGATAATTGGGAACCACTGCTTTAAGGGTTCTGTGAGCACAAGCCTTTTGCAGGTGTGGTTGCTCAACCAGCTAGGACAGGGATGTGGGTGGTACAGGCTGAATGTAGCCCGTGAAGGTTCCCATCTGGCCCAGGGAGGTTTCCCTCCCCAGCCTTGCCTGTTATCTCTGATCCCTAGTAGGTGACAACAGTGGGCACTTCCCTTTGTGCACCGCCCCTCACTGTCCCGATTGCGCCTCTCTCTGCATGGAGAAAAGCAAAATGGCCCAGACTAGGAAACATTCCCAACTAGGACTTCATGCATGGAATAATAAAGAAAGCTCTGCAGGCATAGATTACCAAAATGAGTCCAAGGTGTAGATGTACAGTATGTGATGTACAAAATGGCGTGTTCTGTAGGCATGTCAGGATCATGTCGCGCTGTTGCGGTATCCTTCTTGCAACAGGATGCAAAGCCCCCTCCTTCTCCTCAGATGCCCACAGACTATGTGCTCCTAGAGGTGGTGTAGTTGTTTTGCTCCCCATTGCTCAATGGGGAAACCAAAACAACCCCCCAAAACATGTGGGGATGCCTCTGAAGACGGTTCAGAAGCTGCAGCTTGTGCAAAATGAGGCAACCAGACTAATAACGAGGACGTTCACGCACTGGTTATCTCTCGGTTGGACTACTGCAACCTTCTTCTCTCTGGCCTTCCTTCGTCTCACATCAGTCCGCTGGTCTCTGTCCACCACTCTGCCGCTAAGATCATCTTCTTGGCCCGCCGCTCTGACCATGTCACTCCACTTCTGAAATCTCTTCATTGGCTTCCAATTCACTCCAGAATCCAATATAAACTTCTCCTGTTGACCTTCAAAGCTTTTCACGGTCTAGCTCCTGCCTATCTCTCCTCTCTCATCTCACACTATTGCCCCGCTCGTGCTCTCCGCTCCTCTGATGCCATGTTTCTCGCCTGCCCAAGGGTCTCTACTTCCCTTGCTCGGCTTCGTCCATTTTCTTCGGCTGCCCCTTATGCCTGGAACGCTCATCCAGAACATCTGAGAACTACAAGTTCAACCGCAGCTTTTAAAGCTCAGCTAAAAACTTTTCTTTTCCCTATAGCTTTTAAATATTGAGTTTGTTCTGACTCTATACTGTTAGCTTCACCCTACCTGGTGCCTGTTTACACTTCCCTGTGCCTGTTTGCATTCTCTTTCCCTCCTTATTGTTTACTACAACTTTATTAGATTGTAAGCCTATGTGGCAGGGTCTTGCTATTTACTGTGTAATCTGTACAGCACCATGTACATTGATGGTGCTATATAAATAAATAAAATAATAATAATAATAATAATAATAATAATAATAATAATAATAATAATAATAATAATAATGAACGTATAAGATCCACTCTGGCCTGCTTGCATTGGCTGCCTGTATGTTTCCGAGCCCGATTCAAAGTGCTGGTTTTAACCTATAAAGCCTTACACGGCTTGGAACCACAATACCTGAGGGAATGCCTCTTCTGACATGATGAACCTACCCATACACTATGCTCAACATCCGAGGTCCTCCTCCGGGTGCCTCCTCTGAGGGAAGCTCGGAAGATGGCAACAAGGGGGAGGGCCTTTTCAGTGGTGGCCCCCCAATTGCAGAATGATCTTCCCAACGAGACCCGCCTGACGCTAACATTGCTTTCTTCTCGGTGCTGGTCAAGACTTTTCTCCCAGGCATTTGTAATTGACCCCAGATCTGCTGAGAGTTCATAGTTGTTTTAAGT
Source organism: Elgaria multicarinata webbii (assembly GCF_023053635.1). Taxonomy (NCBI): domain Eukaryota; kingdom Metazoa; phylum Chordata; class Lepidosauria; order Squamata; family Anguidae; genus Elgaria; species Elgaria multicarinata. The sequence goes on along the minus strand of NC_086178.1, from coordinate 14,662,065 downwards.
GTGTGTGTGTGTGTGTGTGTGTGTGTAGTTTTTTTTTTTAAAAAATTGTGCTTTTATGGTTTTAAATGTTTTATATTGATTTTTAATGTTCAGTGTTTTTAATCTCTGTAAACCGCCCAGAGAGCTTCAGCTATGGGCCGGTATATAAATGTAATATATCACCATCATCATCATCATCATCCACAGAGGGCGAAAATGATGCTTCTACCTCCCACCCTGGCCACAGCAACACAGCTGGGCTTAGGAGGTGGCAGGAGAAGTCCAGTAAAAGCCTGTCCGGCACAGTGGGAAAGCATCCATTTAGACTTGCTTTGTTTGGCTAATTAAGCTCAGAGGCTAGTTCCTAGCCTACGCAGTCACTACAGGTGTGAAGAGGTGTGATGTGTTTTTTACTGAATAAAGACTTTGTGGATTGCACAGCGAATCTCTTTGTTGTCTCACATTTCAGCGGTGGGGCTTGGAATCCCAACACAGACAAAGGGTCCACCCAGTCCAGCATTCTGTTCACAGAGTGGCAACCAGCAGCCCACAGGAAAAACCACAAGTAGGACATGAGTGCAACAGGACCCTCCCAATCTGTCACAAAGCAGTCACTGAAATCCAGGCTTGCAAGGAGGTCCACAGGTAGGTGGCAAGTTTGAGACAAAGGGCAAATTCATCAACGCTGAAAAACTCAACACAAAGCTGAGAATGGCTGTCCGTATGTGAAGCCTAAACTACAGAGGCAGAGGGTTATCCGCCACTGTCAGTATGTACTTATACCATAAAGCAGGAGTCCCCAGCCTCTTTGGGTTCATGGGCACACTGGAGATTTTAAGAGAGGGTTGTGGGTGCTCTCACAAAATAGCTGTCCATGGGGGCGGGTGTTGCCCATTCATAAAATGGCCACCACGGTGCGCATAAATGGCAAAACTAAAAGAAAAGTATTTTGCCGAAGAACCTAAGTACAAAGCAAAGGTGGGATCTGATCTGAGCTATGAAACATAAAACCACATTTTTGAACACCAGTAAAGCTAGCACTGGAGGACAGCACTTCACCTCCCAGTTTTGTTTTTTTAATGGTAATAAAATAACAGAAGAAGAGGTAATAATAAGCCTGGAAGAGAGGGCAAAGAAGGAGTCCACGGGCACATTGGTATTCAGAGACACCACATTAGAGATCCCAAGGATAAGGTTATGACTGCATATTTGCTTATCCTTGCATAACATGTGGTTTGTTGTGCGCTAGCATGTGACAGTACAGCGTATTTATAATAAATAAGAAAGAGAGTCAATGTGGAGAAGTGGTTAGAGTCCTGGACTAGGACTGGTGAGACCCAGGTTCTACACTTCCATGAAGCTCATTTTAAGGGGAAAATGTGCTTTCAGAAATTGCAAATGCAACTTGCATGGCAAAATTGAATGTAGATGAACCAGTTGGTTCCCCACGAACACAGTTCGTGGAGCAAAATCAAATCTAGCAAAAGGTGTAGCTTTTAAATGTTATTTTGCTAAATTTAATAGCTGGAGACTTCCTTTCTAAGCAATAACTCTATTTGACTGGATTACTTTTAACTGTAGGTGTCTCCTAGTGCCATCATTATTTGTTTACAGACCATATGTTACTGGCACATGATTGTACTTTGGCCTGCACTTGTGTTTATAAAGGTGTACAGAGACTTTATGTGTGTGTTCATATTTCATTTTTCTCTAATTTGCAATTAATTATGTGTAAACAGCCCAGAGAGCTTTGGCTATGAGGCAGTATATAAATGTTGTTGTAGTAATAATAATAATAATAATAATAATAATAATAATAATAATAATAATAATAATTTTATATTAAAAATTGAACCTTATAGTACATTATCATAGAAAATAGACTAATTCTTATTTTTTAAAAAAGCTTTATATAAACAAATAAATTTCTGACTTTGAATTATAGTGAAAATCATTGTAATTTGCAGAATCTGCCTATCAAGAGCTTTCATTTCATGACAATCAGTCATGGGAAGGCAGTCAAAAAGGGGTGACCAACTAACTCCCAACTTTGAATTCTATATGTAAGAGATTGATTCCAGCTTTCATTGCGGAGGATCAGCAGTTCTGTGTAACTGTGTCTATACAAAATATTGTATCCATAAAAATCTATAAGTTGTTATGTTCCTTCTGAGAACCTTTGCTCCTAAAGTCTGCACCCCATCTGTGAAATGATATAATATTCCATACAAGCGATGATGCACTTACGTTGTCATTTATTACAGTAGCTCTGGCCACTATTATAGGGATGGGGAATGTGGGGCCCTCCAGATGTTGGACTGCAAGTCCCATCATCTCTCATTAGCTATGCTGGCTCATGGGAGTTGGAGTCCAACAATATCTGGAGGGATTCACCCCTGCTATATAATATCTCCAATGATTTTTTTATGCTTGCCTGAAGTATTGTGCTAGCTTTGATGCAAATAAGGCCCATCATATACCACTTTGAGCCATTTAAAAGCAACAACAACAAAACTCCAAGCAAGAATGTTTAGTAGTCTCATTATAAACATGCCTGGCATCTGTTTAATATAAAAGTGCAAATATATAAGTACATGTAGAAACCATTACTTTTCTTTGGACTATCCCAAGGAACCTGAGGAAGAATAGCACCCATCTGGATGGTGCCGTTGCTGTTTTTTTCATCAGTTGGATCTTTGGGGGATTATAAGAATCAAGGTTTATCTCCAAGCAGAACTTAGCAAGGACATAGCATGCATTATCTTGGGAAGAATCGGTGCTTTTAGAAGTGCTCTATTGTGTTACCAGATCTGCTGTGGAAAACGCACAATAAAATTAATCCTTTAACTCTGGAAATGCTCTGCATATTGCCGTTACAGATGTGCTGAAACAGATATGCCTATATTGGTGGAGAGTGGGGGGCTTGTAAGGCAGAAAGGCCTCCTGGTTCACGCACCTTTGCATTTCCTGCCTTGACTTACCTTAGAGCAATAATGATGGGAAATTGAGGATGGAGTTTCCAATAGCTGGCCATTCTCAAGAAGAGCAGGAATGCCCACATGAAAGCCTCTAAAAGCTGTGGGGGGAATCGTTGTACGTACCTTTCCTTTTTCTGTCCACAATGAACAACCATCATTGGATGTCTACACAACCAGAGATGTGCAATATCTCCCATACTTACCTTGGTTTAACTCAAGCATGATCTAGGCCCTTCTCCCACAAGTCAGAAGAACTCAGAACACTTTCCAAGTCCATCTGAAGTTTGGGAAGATGACCCAACATCAGTCAAAAATAATTTCCATGGAGCAGGGCTTTTATGTAATTTTGTGGGATGTTTTTAACATAGGGGAGTATTAAATTAATTTTTCTCCTCCCCAGCCTGAAATGGTACCATCCAGTCTATGACCTCAGCATTCTAACCCCTGTGTAGACTCAGCCATGATCCTGATTCATCCATGCACCAAAGGCCAGGACTGAAATAAAATGGTGAAGGTGAGTAATGTGAGACCCTCTACCCCACTGTGCATATTCCCTCTTATCTGAACCCAAACTTCCATCTGAAGGACTGATGGCCAAGAATGAGATGATGCATCAAGTTACTGTACAATTAAATAGCCATGCAGTTAGTTTGCAGTAGCGGTGTGCACCACCTCAAGTCTGAATCCAGATCCTGAACCGAAGTAGAACAATTCGGCCCACTTCAGTCCGAATCTGGATCGGGCCGAGATCTGGAAATGGCCCTTTACAGCCACCATAGTTTGAACATTAGATCTAGGAAATGGCAGAGCTGCCATCTTCCTTAAAAATGGCAACTCTCATCAAGAACAGACAGCTGCCAGATGGGTCAAGTAAGTCCCCAGGGCAAGTGGTAGCTGTGGTTCTCTGGTTTTGGGGAGGCAAACGGAGTGGGGGTGAGCAGGGAGCCTGATGGACCTCCAGTCACCTGGGAACCCACAAAATCGCATACAGAAATGCCTGTATTAGGTGAATGTGCACGAAACTGCATACAGATTTTCATGTGGAAAAATCTGGTGGAAAAGGAGAAATTGAGAGAAACTGAAATTCACAGATTTGCCCATCCCGGCTCTTGGCATTCAGTGGAATTGTACAATCAGAACCGTTTCTCTGCATGTGTGAGAGAGGGACACAACAGCAGAGAAAGTCATACCTAGGACATATTGACAGAAAGGTACAAGCGAACTCATCCCAACCCTGGTTAAAAGACTAGGGGCACTTCAAGCTGTGCCATCCTTGCTATTGGTCTGGATGTGTTTGCTGTCATCCACAGAACTTCTGCCAGGTGAGGTGCAGGATGCCAGATTACACAGCATTCCTGCACATTCTCCAGACATGTGAGAAAGCAACTCTTTCACAAAGGTACGACGCTCTGTCTTTCCTTACTTAAAGTGGGTCCCATGGCAGCCCCTCCCAGCTATACCGAATGGGATTCAGGGGAGAGGGGGTCCCCCCAAAATAATCGGATGGAGGCATCTTCTGTGAATGGAGTCCTTCCCTAAATGGAAGGCAGTTCCTGGATCCAACCCAATATATGTTGTCTTTAAGGGTAAAAACCCTATCAAGGATAGTTTCCAAAGTAAAATAAAAATGTCAATAAGCTTAAGAAATTATTGGGGGATGGGGGTGGGGAACCAGTGATAATTACCAACAAGGCTTTGTCTTTCTTTTTTTTGGAAAGGGTGGGTGGGAAGGAACTCTTTTCATTCTCCAAGGTACACAATCCTGGTTGGAAAATTGTTGAAAACTAAAGGAGACAACCACACTGAGCTATGGAATCACATATCTGCAAGGCCTTAGGGAGCTACATGGGCTAACTCCTCGTCTGAAAGCCGGGACCCCCAACCCCAGAATTAACCCTACACTGGCATAAGGGGGTAAATTGCCTTCTCACACTGGTGTTATGATCCCATTCACTGGGATCTTCACCTCAGGAGACCCAGCCCTGTGTAAACCAGTCACAGTTTTGCTCCATCAGGAAGAAATCCTTTCTACCGAGAACTCACAAGTGCGATTTCTATCCTGCTTCCATACCGGCTGACCAAGAGCATAAATATCCTAAACTCTCCATCCAGATCTCCAGTTTGTTAAAATCCCAACTAAAAAAAAAGAAGATATGGACTGGATCTATATTTTGTTCAAACCCCAATTAAAGAAGTATTTTTTTGTTATTCACCCTACCCTGCCCTGTTTTAATGATCTGAAATAACACGGGCCATTCAGTTCCCCTCGACTCCTTTCCCTAAGCTGCCGCCACCGCCGCTGCTGCCACCAACACTGCCCCTCCACCCCCCGCTTATGCTGCCGAAACCTAATATTAGTAACAGCATGTATGGAGAGGATCTGGACCATGAATTAATAATGAGGCACTTGTCATGGAAGACATGTGAGCACCCTGTCCCTTCTCTTTGGCAGCCGTCCGGCCAGACTGCGGCTTGCTCATCCTTGCACAGGGATGGAATCGCTCGTTCCACTAAATAATCAGAAAACAAAGAGTTTCTGATGCGGCTCTTCCCTCCGACGGTCATCAGCCAAAATTAATGAACAAAGAGGCAATGAATGGGGGGATTCAGTGTCTAACGTTTCCGAGCATTCGAATCTGTCTTTTGGGTATGTAGGGGGTCCCCACTCATTTATGCTTTTTACAGCCCCCATTCCCAAGGCAGGGAGGGCACCATTGGAGGGGGAGGGACAACTCCTCCCCCCACCCCTCGCACTCATTTGCAGTTTGCCACTTAATGGAGCGACAGACGCAGAGAAGCTTCTATGGGCCTGTAGTGTCCGTCAACCCAAAAAGCAACCACAGGTATTCTGTGCCTCTGGCAGTGGAAGCTGGTGGCTCCGATGTCAGTGGGGCTTTTAGCACCTTGGACAGATCCTTTAGAATTCTGACTGGTTTTGACTGAAACCCAGAGCGGATTCACTGCACCACTGACATCGGAGCCACCAGTCTCCACTGACCTCTGGGGAGCTTAAGTGGGGAAAGGGCTGGATGTCACTTCCAGTCATCTCTGGACGGCAACGAGAGAGGGCCTTTTCTGTGGTGGCCCCCCAATTATGGAACAATCCCCCTGATGAGGCTCGCCTGGCGCCAACATTGTTATCTTTTCGGCTCCAGGTCAAGACTTTTCTCTTCTCACAGGCATTTAGCAATATGTAATTAGCCTCGGTTTGTTTTTGCATGTTTTTGTGGTTTTAAATTGTATGTTTTTGTGATTTAAATTTTTGCATATTGTTTTTAAATGTTTTATCCTATGTAAACTGCCCAGAGAGCCTCGGCTATGGGGTGGTATAGAAATGGAATTAATAATAATAATAATAATAATAATAATAATAATAATAATCTCTTCACCCCATGTTTGGGAAGCGGCGTGGGGCTGAATATACTGTGTGGCCACTGCTGCTGCCGGCAGATGATTGCTTGATGCTAACAGTGGTGCAACTAGCAACTATAGAAGCATGGGGCTCAAACTGTGCCACCAAGCAATGTCCAGAGGCCAATGTCTGGCCTCTGCCACCAAGCAATGTCCTGCTGAATCTCTCGGTCATCACTGTCAGGCAACGCCAGGGCTGTGCGCAGCTCTCCTCTGTGATGAACCACTGAGCTGTACATGGCAGCCTTCACAGTGAAGTATCATCAAGCCCTGGACTGGCTCCGCCTACCCAAGCTGACCATTGGATAGTACTAGGCAGGAAGGAGTATAAGAAGGCTTCCTGTTCCAATGGATCCTCAGTGGATCAGCCTGGTCTTCCTGAACTCTGGTGTCTTCCTAAATCCTTGGTTATTCTTGGATCCTGCCCCCTGGGGGCTTTCTGGCGGCCATGAGGCTTGCCACGCCCACCCCTTCTCCCTCTCGCGGCTTCCAGTGACCATTGAGAGGTCGCATTCCACCTGGGAATTCCAAGCGAGGACAGATGGGTTAGAGCCGCATTGACCTCTCTCAGTCAGGAAAAATCAGGGTAAATCCCTGACTTTTCTGCTGCAGGTCTTCAGCTCTTCACCCCGGGGTGGCTCTGAATTGACAGCTGCATCATATATAACCGATGCAGCACAAATTTGGAGTCACCCCAGGGCAAAGACAACGTTAAGCCAAACCCGTGCTTTGATCCTGATTAATGGCTTGCTTCTTGACTTTTTGTCTTTGGGATCTGACTGAGAGTGTCTCTACGTTAAGGGAAATCACGTTGTTTACCCAGGGCTGTTATGCTTCCTGGTTCTTGGCGTGATTGATATGAGCTGATTACATGGGAGGAGAGGAGCAACAAGGAGGAAGATCCTGTTGTTTCCTGGGGCTCCTTTAAAGGTTTGGATCGAGGGAGTGCCCCCCTCCCTCCCTGGCATGTGTGCAAAGCAGAGGAGAAGAAGTCTTGTTTTCCTAGGTTAACTTGTGCTTTACTGTTTCCTCGCAGCCCCCAGGAAAGCCAGGGCTTACTTCTGAGTAGTTGTGCTTTAAGTCTGCAACTCTCAGCACACTTACTTGGGAGTAAGCCCCACTGAACGTAAAGCGATGTTCTTCATGGAGGGGGTGATCAGACCTGCCTCCCTTTGTTGCACGGAGATATTTTACCCTCTTCTTCCTGGATCACAGACACAGTAAAGTTCTTCCTTGGCAAGTTCATATTGCAACCCCAACTTTACACACTGCTGATTTCGCACCGTTCGGGTTTATTCCTGCTTTTCTCTCATCTATTTTAAAATGAAAAATGGGTGGGGAGACTTTGGCATCAGCCAGGGCATTGTCAAAAGAACACACGAACTTCCATGAGTGGCCAGTCACGAGCATACTTTGACCTCCATCAGGCAAGTGTTTTATTGCACACTCGTTACTGGGCACTCACAGATTTTCGCAGGTCCTTCCCATGATGTCGTCTGCCTCCCGCCCCTTCTAGTCTGACTTATTTTTAAAGACGGAAGTTGCCGCTCTCTCCTGCTGTGTGCCGGAGAAGCAGCGTGATCAAAACAGCCCACTGAATGGGCCACGTGCACGTTGTTTACTTCCTCTTTCAAAAGAGGAAGTAATGAGGAACAAACGCGCGGGCGGAGAAGTGATGGTAAGCAATCACGATTCCCCCCTCCCCCCGTGTGATGACTCTCTTTATTTTGTTCGTGTGAAGAAGCCCTAAATGTATGGGTCTGACTACTGGCTTGTCCGATTGCCCAAGACCCAGGCCTAACAGTCATACAGTAGCAACAATTAATGAATTCGTTTAAGCCATTCTCCACCTCCAGCCAACATGTTGGATCCCAAGATTTCGTTCTTCTTAGTGTCCCATTGACTTCAATGGGCCTACTCCAAGCATGATCAAGTTCTGCATGTGTGAACCAGCTCAGAGATTAAGCTTTCTGAATCCATGCTCGTGCACACATTCATTCACTGAGAAAATCTACAGCCCACAAATAAGAAATCAATAATATATATGCTTCAGGACAGGGCTGCCATGTATTTTAATCCTGGCGTAAGCAATTCCATAGCAAATACTGGGCCTTTTTTTAGTCTGGAAAATCCAATACATCCTATGAATATAAGTAACTTACTATATAAGTAAGTTACTATGGCCATTCTGGCTGGGGATAATAGAAGTTGCAGTCCAACGCATTTGGAGGGCATGAGGTTCAGAAAGGCTGAAAGAGGAAATGCCTATAAACATCTTCTGAAAATGAATAATCCTTTCTTGTTCCTTTTTTTGTCTTTTAATACTCAGCTTGCTCTGAAACCTTAACCGTGCGGTAACATTACCCATTCTCATCCATTCAGATGAACCCTCACATACTGATCCAGAAGGGATTTTGAGTGGTAAAACAGCGCTATAATTCGCTAATCTTTGATTAAGAGATGAGGCTGGTGGGAGAGAGGGAAGGAGCTTTCTTAAGACACTGGGCATCAGAAGATTTCACAGGGCAAGGGAGAAAACAAATCCAATTACATTCTTTTTGATGCAGGAAATAACTTTGTCCACTGCACCTGCGCGGGGGCGGGGAGAAGGGGACACATCAACAGGGCTCGCTCGAACCATCAATCTGTGGTACCGAAAGCGCTCGCTCTGAAAGCAAAGGTGAAACGAAATACGAAAATTGCAGTGCTGCAGATGAGGAGTCAGCTATCTGAGGGCCCCTTCTGAAATCGCATCTTTCAGGTCGGGTTTCGTGTGCGTTTTCATGTTTTGGTCACCTGACGGCAGCGCGCTCGTCTAATTGGCCTCCTCGTTTACAGACTAAGTAATGATGTAACCAGAGTGTGTGGGAACCAGAACTATGTGACAGATACAATTTTTCCCAGTCATTTATTAGGCTTGGATACTAATTCTGCCTGCTTTACCTGGTTCTCCTGCTGGCTATCAGGAAATTTGAACTCCTTTAAGGACATAATGAGGCCAGCTATACCCAGGCTGAACTCGGTCACACAAATGAAGGACGGGGGGTGCTGGGTGCAGCAGGCTGGATGCAGAATATGCCTCTTCGCACGGATCAAATTATTTGGTAATTAAAAGCTGTGAGAGGTGGCGTCCTTTTAATATAAAGGAATAAGGCCAGAGGCCTCCTTTTCTCCTTCTGCAGTAGCTTAACGGATTCAAGCCTACACATTTCTGACACTCTTTTAGGCACATTTCTTAATAATCTTCTCCAGCAGCCCTCAAACACTGTGGCTATTTGGACTCGCGCTGACAAAAGGCTTGTCATTGTGGTTGAATCCATGCAAAATACATATTACCTAAGAGAAGAAATCTAGCACAGGGAAGTTTCTAGCCCAGCCCTCTACTTGCTGTGCTAGTCTTCTACCTGTAGAGATTTTCTCAATACAGAGCAGCATTCCCCAGCACCGTGGCCCTCCAGATGTTTTGAACTGCAGCTCCCATTAGCCCCAACCACCATAGCCAATGTACAGGGATAATGGGAGTTGTAGTCCAAACCGTCTGGAAGGCATCATGTTGGGGAAGGCTGAGGTAGAGATCCATTCAAAAATGTGATCCCCCAGCATTAATCCAGAGGACAGCAATGAGGATGATCAGGGGTCTGGAAATGAAGCCCTATGAAGGGAGACTGAAAGAACTGGGCATGTTTAGCCTGGAGAAGAGATGATTGAGGGGAGACATGATAGCACTCTTCAAATACTTGAAAGGTTGTCACACAGAGGAGGGCCAGGATCTCTTCTCAATCCTCCCAGAGTGCAGGGCACGGAATAATGGGCTCAAGTTACAGGAAGTCAGATTCCGGCTGGACATCAGGAAAAACTTCCTGACTGTTAGAGCAGTACGACAATGGAACCAGTTACCTTGGAGGCAAGGTAAATGCAGGTTGCTTACCTGTAACTGTAGTTCTTCGAGTGGTCATCTATGCATTCACACATATGGGCTCTGCGCCTGCGCTGAGACCTAGATCGGAACCTCCAATAGCTAAGCGACACGCTTTTGGGCGGGAACCCCTCCCCCACGCCACTGCGCATGTACCGTGGGTTCCCGCCCTTACCTCAGTTCATAGGAGTCTGACATCGTGCTCCCATAAACATGAATATAATTAATCAGTTTATAATTAATCAGTTTCGGATGTATCAAAACACATGTATACAGTGCTCTAATAAAGAATGACATATGCCACCAAGTGGGGTTGGTGGGTGGGTTGTGTGAATGCATAGATGACCACTCGAAGAACTACAGTTACAGGTAAGCAACCTGCATTTCTTCATCGTGGTCTCTATGCATCACACATATGGGCGAGTAGCAAGCTGACATACCTTTGGAGGTGGGTTGGTGCATCATGTCCCAGCCTCAGAGCTCTTTAGGTTAGCTGTCATCTCAGGACTTCCGAGAGCACAGCTCTCCTGAAGGTGCAGTCCTGACGGGCTCGAGTGTCCACGTTGTAGTGCCTGACAAACGTGGATGGAGTAGACCACGTTGCAGCCTTGCAGACATCTGTCAGGGAGACTCCCCTGCTGAATGCAACAGATGTTGCTACAGCTCTAGTGGAATGAGCCTTAACTGACTGTTGCAGTTCCAATTTTGATAGAGAGTAGGCAAGATTAATTGTCTCTACAATCCACCTTGATAGTCTCTGGCAAGAGACGGCCAAACCCTTAGATGGCTCTCCATAACAAACAAATAACTGTTTAGTTTTTCTAAAACTTTCAGTCCTAGCTTTGTAGAAGGCTAGGGCTCTCCTTACATCGAGCGTATGGAGAGAAGTCTCGATTGCCGTCGTCGGGCTCGGGAAGAACGCTGGGAGAATAATGTCCTGGGAGGCATGAAAGTTCGACACCACCTTAGGTAGAAATGAAGGGTCAGTGCGTAAAACGACCTTGTCCCTATGAAACACTGTAAAAGGTGGGTCAATTCTGAGAGCTCTAAGCTCGCTTGCACGTCTCGCAGAGGTGATGGCTATCAGGAAAACTGTCTTAAATGATAAAAGTCTAAGGTCAGCTGTAGCCATAGGCTCGAAGGGTTTAGCAGTCAGTGACTGTAAGACCACCGATAAGCTCCATGAAGGTACGACGTTCTTGATGGTCGGTATCGTATTCTTTAACCCCTTCAAGAATGTTTTCGAGAGGGGGTGTGAGAAGGGCGAATACCCTTCGACACCGTCATGGAACGCTGCTATCGAAGCTAGGTGAACCCTGATCGAGGACAGTCTTAGACCTTGTCGGTAAAGCGACAGCAAATATTCTAGTATTGTAGAAATAGGACATGAGATTGCTGGCTGATTGCTCTTTGAAGCAAAAATTAGGAATCTTTGCCACTTCTTGGCGTAAGATTTCCTCGTCGACGGTTTCCTCGATGCCATCAGTATTTGATCAACTGTTAAGTTTACGGTACCGAGAGAGGCGTTGGGATTATCCTCCACGCCGTCATCTTCAGTGTGGATAAATCTGGATGCCGAACCTTGCCCCGGTGTCGAGACAAGAGGTTCGGTATCGACGGGAGCCTGATGTAAATTTGTCTCGATAGACGAAGAGCATGCGGAAACCAGGCCTGTCTTGGCCACCACGGTGTTACTAGGATGCAGTCCGAATTGTCCATCCTGATCTTCGCTAGGACCCTTGTTAGGAGAGGGAACGGAGGGAAGATGTATAGGAGATTTCCTTTCCACGTTCTTGTGAATGCGTCTCCTAGTGAATTTTCTCCTTTTCCAGCTCTGCTGCAGAACCTGGAGCAGGCTGCGTTCCCCTCGGTGGCGAAGACGTCGACGGCTGGATACCCCCAGCATCGAAAGAGGTGTTCCCTGGTATCGACGTCGAGCTCCCACTCGTGGTCGGTGTGGAAGGACCTGCTGAGTGAGTCTGCGATGACATTGTCCTTCCCTGCAACATGAACCGCCACAAGGTAAGTATCCCTCTTTATGCACCAATTCCATATTCTGGTTGCAGATCGAGTCAACGGGTACGACCTGGTTCCACCCTGTCTGTTGATATAACAGACTACCGTGGTGTTGTCTGTGGCTATCAGGACATTTCTGCCCTCGATGATCTGGGCAAAAGTCTTTATCGCATACTCCACTGCCAAGAGTTCTAGGTGGTTGATATGCTCTTCCTTCAAGAAGGGGGGCCATCGCCCTTGTGCAGTAAGGTTGTTGCAATGGGCTCCCCAGCCTTCCATGGAGGCATCGGTAGCGATCGTTACCGAAGGCGATGGTCGTTGAAACGGGACACCTTCCAACAAATTCCCCATCGAGCGCCACCATTTCAGCGATGCCCGTACTTGTTTCAGGATGGAGAGAAAGGTTCTGTGAGCGTTGAGGCGAAGGTCGAACGTCCTCAGGAACCATCCTTGTAAAACTCTCATGCGAAGCCTCGCAAACGTGATGACGGCCGTAGTGGCTGCCATCAAGCCAAGTAGCCTTTGAATCGTCCAGGCTGAGTGTCTTGTTCGCTTCTCGATATCGACGATGGAGTCGTGAAGCGTCTTTGCTCTGGCCAGAGGAAGGAAAGCTTTGCCATCCAGGGATGATAAGGTCACCCCTATAAAGTCTATCTTCCTTTGAGGAGTTAGAATGGACTTCTCTTCGTTGACCCAGAGGCCTAACGAGTTCAATAAGTTGAGGGTCGTAGATATATTGTCTCGTAGCGTGGATTTGTTCTCCGCTACCAGCAGCCAGTCGTCCAGGTATGGATAGATGAAAATTTGTTTTTGTCTTAGATGGGCGCAGACGACTGCCATCGTCTTCGTGAAGACCCTGGGCGCCGTCGAGAGTCCGAAAGGGAGAACGGAGAATTGGAATTGTTGAGTTCCAATGGCGAATCGCAGGTAAGGTTGATGTGACTCCCTGATCGCTATATGGAAATAAGCGTCCCTCAAATCTACCACCGCGAACCAAAGGCCTGCGTGAAGGAGTTGGAGTACCGAAGAAACCGTTGTCATGCGGAATTTCTTGGGGCTGATGTAGTTGTTTAGATTTCTTAGGTCCATGATAGGTCGAAGACCGCCATCCTTCTTCGGGACCGTGAAGTAGCGGGAGAAGAATCCCTGGTTGATTTGATGTGGTGGCACCGGAGAGATAGCTCCCTTCGCTAGGAGGGTCTGGACTTCGAGGAGAAGAGGTGCGGACGGTGCTGTTACTTTCGGTCCCGAAGGAGGAGGAAGGACATCGAATTCGATGGCGTAGCCCTGCTTGATGATAGTGAGCACCCAGGAGTCGGTTGTTATTAACTCCCATTGATGGAAATGGGGTGCTAGGCGGTTCAAAAATGGTGGTAGATTTGGGGCACGGGAGTCAAACCCGCTGTTTTTTGCTAAAGTCAGGTTGACGTTTATCCCCCTGGAATCGACTCTGGAAGGGCCTCTTCTTCTGCAACTGCTGTTGTTGTTGCCTAGGATGGGGTTGATAAAATGGCCTGTTTTGGTATTGTTGGGCAGGTGGTTTTGTCCAACGACGCGGTTTGTATTGTTGGGATGGTGCATTGAAACCCATCCTTCTAGCTGTCGTACGGGCCTTATAGATGGTATCTAGTGCCTCGTCCGTCTTGGAGTTGAAAAGTCCTTCCCCGTCGAAGGGTAGGCTTTCAATTCTGGTTTTGGTCTCCGTTGTCAAATTAGCAGACCTGAGCCAAGCGTGCCTTCTTAAGGCTACGGCGCCCATCATAGCCTTGGAATGGCAATCCGTCTGGTGTCTCGCTGTGGACAGTTGCTGCCTGGCTATGGCAGTAGCTTCAGATTGAAATACCCTGGCTAATTCCCTTTTATCTTCTGGAAGATGATCACACAGTGACCCTATCTTCTGCCAAAGAAATAGTTGGTACCGGGCCATTGTTGCTTCATAAGTGGCTGCCCTGATGCCAAGTGATGAGGAAGAATAAATTTTCCTCCCAGTTACATCGAGCTTCCTGCCCTCTTTGTCGGTAGGTGCCGAGTGGGATCTTTGTGATCGGCCTTGTGCCGATTCCACAACTATGGAGTTGGGTTTTGGGTGTTGCAATAGAAAACCCGCGTCCTTGTCTTGAATCCTGTACATAGACTCTAATTTCCTAGAATTAGGCTGATTGGATGTAGGAGTCTTCCATGCTAGCTGGGCAGTTTGTATTAACGTTTGAGGCAACGGGATGGCTACCGGTGCATTATCTTCGGTATGGAAGACATCATAGATCTTGTCTTGCACCTGGTCTTCTGGTTTTTGAATATCTAAACCTAGGGATTGAGCCATTCTTAGAACGTGCTCAGCAAATCTCCCAGAGTCATCCGACGGCGAAGCTGGGTCAGTTGAGTAGACCGCGTCTTCTGGTGATGGGATTGATGGAGCGATAGAGAGTGCCGATTCCGAATCCGAAGGATAGTCATTGTCTGGTGAAGAGGGCGCCTCAATTTGCTGTTGAATAGGCTGCAGCGCTTGTTCTTGATGTGGTGCCGGTCGACGCGGAGACGCGTCGACTCGATGTCGAAGGGTTGATGCTGGCGATGAATGGTGAGACAACGGAGGAGCCACCGGCATTCGACAGACCCTTGTCGGAGGCGGCGGATAAGCAAAATATGCTTCCGGAGGGTATTGTAGCCTCCTTCCCTCGGGAAGGTAGTCGTGTGGCCGATAGCCTTCCCAGTCATAGTACCTATTTTCAGGTCTATAGTAAGCAACCTGGGAAGATCGATCCCAATCCGGCCTAGGAGACTGCTGCACTTCACTTGGAGCAGGTCTAGGGGTTCCAGGTCTAGGCACTTCGGCCGCCTCATCTGTTGTTGTGAGGCGTGCCGGGTCTCGTGTTGAGGCCGCTGAGGCCGAATCTCTGATTTCCCCCTCTGAGAGGCTCGGGGGCTCATGTTGTCTTCGCCTAGCGGGTGTCGATACCATAGACGGTATCGATGGCTGGTTCGGTACCGAAGAAGTTGCCGTCGCTGTCGGTAGCGAGGTCGGCACGGTACTGCTGGATTTTGATTTTCCAGAATGCCTCGGTGAGGACTTTTCCAGCCTTTTCTTCTTCTTCTTCTTCTTCTCCATTTCGGAGGATCTAGGAGTCCGGGCTTTTATTGAAAGTTTTTTAGCCGCGGAGCTCGCTAGCGACCGTCCTGGCGTGAGGGGTATCTCAGCCCTATAGTGCGCCACGGTCTCATCTCCCACTACGAACGAGGATATTTCAAGTTCGGTATCGGAGGTTTTTGTAGGTGGTTTTTGTAGGTGGTTTGTCCATTTTGGCCTTCTTTGGCTCGGTAGCTCGAAGCGCCTTCTCCCACAAGATAGAGCGAAGTCTGTCTGCTCTATTTTTGCGCGTCTGCTTTGTGAACGCCATACAGTGGTGACACGATTGAACTTTGTGGCTTTCTCCTAAGCAGAGTACACACAAAGAATGCCCATCCGTCGGCGGGAGTTTAGCCCCACAGGACACGCATTTACGAAATGGGGCCTTCACTGCCATTCGCCTCAGTTGAAGCGTTGGAAAAATTTGTACTATATCTACTAATATTTTTTATTTTATTTTATTTTATTTTTTTTTATAGGAGAAAAAGAGAATAGTTGAAAGAGAGTAGAAGAAAAGGTAAGTATATAATTTTAGTAGAAGAGATTGAAATAGTTCTTTTCTGGAGGTTAGAAACTAGCGTCTAGCACGATGGCGGACGGAAAAAAACTGAGGTAAGGGCGGGAACCCACGGTACATGCGCAGTGGCGTGGGGGAGGGGTTCCCGCCCAAAAGCGTGTCGCTTAGCTATTGGAGGTTCCGATCTAGGTCTCAGCGCAGGCGCAGAGCCCATATGTGTGATGCATAGAGACCACGATGAAGAACTTAGAGGCATTCAAGAGGCAGCTGGACAACCATCTGTCAGAGATGTTATAGGGTGGATTCCTGCATTGAGCGGGACTCGATGGCCTTGTAGGCCCCTTCCAACTCTACTATTCTATGATTCTATGATAACTGGGAAAGTCCATTCTACTTCCTTGGGATTCTAGCTCCTCATTCTGCTGCATACATGCATCTAGCCCACAATGTCCAGGCTCCTGCCCCTTTCAAAGTTGTGTCCCTTGGCTGCCCCTTTAATAGTTTCAGCAGGTACAGCTGGTCTATCCCATACATCACAAGCTCTGCCTGCCAAAATTCCCACTTCTGTATGTTTATGGATTCATTTTTTTCTCCACCATCAAAACATGTGATGCTTGAGGGCAGGAGGTGCCCTCCGAATGTTTTGGACTTCAGCTCCCATCTTCCCAGCCAGGATGGCCAATGATCGGCAATGCTTGGAATTGTAGTCCAAAATGCTGGGAGGGCACCAGGTTGGAGAAGACTGCTTTGGGGTACCATAAGCCAAAGCAGAACAGACGGGTCTCTGTCCCAAGGAATTTGTAATCTTTTTTTCCAACAGAAGAATAGATTAAACAAGGGCAGGAGAAGTGGGAGAGAGAGAGAGAAATGAACCGCCCAGAGAGCTTCGGCTATTGGGCGGTATAGAAATGTAGTAAATAAATAAATAAATAAATAAATGGCTATGAATATGCACCAATGCACACTCATAGCTTCTTTAAATGAATGTTTTATAGCACGCTCTTGACTGGCCACTCATGGATGTTCGTAGGTCATTTGATGATGCCATCTGCCTCCTGCACATCTCCTGCTCCATTTCCTGGTTTTAGCATTATAAATTAAGCCACAGAAAACCCGACTCTTCTGAAATAAGTCAGGATTTGTTGGGATTTCCTGCCGTGTGCAGACAAAGTTGCACTATAAAAACCCACTAGAGGGCGCTGTTCCTATTGAACTATATGGGCCATGCATGGTTGCTGCTTTCTTCCTCATATAAGTTCAACTCATTCCAAATGTGGAAGAGAAGAGGGAAGCAGAGCCACGGCAAGGAAACACAATTTTTTCCCATCTGAAGGAGCCCTCAGGGTTTGTTTCATCTGGGCAAAAGGGTCAAGCCAAAAGCCTCACAGTACGAAGAGTTAGGTTTTGATCTGGTATCTGAACGAAGGTGTGGAGAGAGACAAAGAGTCAGGAGTGGTCTCCCCCTTTGCCTTAGAGAGGTCAGGAATACTGCAGTGATGGTTGGAAAAGTGGCACAATGCGGCCATTCACTGCGCTTTACTTCCTTGTCAGTGGAGGAAATTTAAAGGCTGGGCAGCTTCCAAACCCTGCCACCAGACATCTGCAGCAGGGCTGGCATCTGCACACCACTGCCTGAAGCTTGGCACACTGATTTCCCAGGGAGCAGCAGAAGAAAAAGAGGATAGCTAGGAGCATTTTATTTATTTATTTATTTATTTATTTATTTATTGGATTTATATAGCACTCTTCAGCTAATCAGATTCCCAAGTGGTGAACAATAAAAAGAAAGGGAAAAGGTGATCAAAGTACTGGGTTCAAATAGTTTAAAAGTAAATGCTGCCAATAAAACCATGGAAGGGTAGTTTAAATAATAATGTCTTCATCAGGTGCCAAGATCAACTGAACGTCGATTCCTGCCTGCTATCAACAGGCAAGGAGTTCCACATATGTTTAAACCTATGGCAGAAAGCTATAGGCTGTGCCGGGTTGAGGCAGGTGGCATCATAACAAATAGCTCTACTCCTACCATGGCTCACTCTTTTCCTCCAAAGAGAAGAGGTCCTTCAAACAACTCCCCGCCCCCGCTAATTTCTTCCCTATAACGGCACCTCTTCTCACCTTCCCTTGCCTCCAACCCATTAAAAACCCTATAAAATGAATGAAAAAATAATCACCAGTAATCATTAAATCAGGTGATCCATTCAAATATTATGCACAACAACCCATTACACTCAAAGAGTCAATCATTTGCTGGGTTCATCAAATCCAATTAATCCATTAAAGTGCAGTATATTGACTAGTAGCAATCACTAGAGCAATTAATGAAAAATTACCTCATGTTTGCAGAAAACGTAGCCTTGATGCACTTATAAACCAGAGGGAGGTGATTATATGTGTCTGTAGGGAGGGGTGGGGGATCTCCCAGTATCAGTATTTCATGCATAAGAGCTCATAATAGCAAGCTATCAATATCTGAATTGATCTATATGTAGGCTTCTTGCGACTCTATGACCTAGCCTGAGAGGCCCATAGGAGTTTTCCCTTTCTCCTGCCCAAACGTGAGCTAATATGAGCCCATAGTGGCCAGATCTACACCAAGCAGTATATGACACTTTGAAAAATGTTTGAAAACTGGATATGGAGGGTGTCCTGGGCCCCAACAGTTGTCACTACTGTTATAAACCGTTTTAAAGCCGTGGTGTAGGCCCTGCCAGTGTCAACATAATCTCCCTGAGTATAGTCCATATAGTACCATTAATATTGCTATTATTTCAAAGCTAGACAGAGGTGATAAGAATATAAACTTCTACCCCAATCCCCTTTTTTCAAAACTACTTTATGCCAACCTACAGTTTGGCCTATATGTAAATAAATGTATTATTATTGTACTTGTTTAATAATAATAATAATAATAATAATAATAATAATAATAAAGCCACGATAGGCAATGAACAAATTAAGTCCACTAAAGGGTAGAAACGTGATACAAACAGTATAAAATGCCATAATGAAATACAACACCAGCACAGAAAAGCAAATCACACATGGGCTATTTCTACACCAGCCCGGTGTAGAGGGAAAGAGGGAGGAGGATCTCACAATATCCTGATTGCAAGATCCTCCCCTTAGTTTAAATACGGGCATGACATCCCAGGAGGAAGGAGGGTGTCGCGCCCACCATTTTTTTAAAAAGGAGCTGAGCGCACATGCGCTCCAACGAACAGTGAGTCTTTTTTTAAAAAAAGCCCTACCCCTGTTCCCCCCCACCCCAGATTCCTCCCGGCCCGGTTCCTTCCCTCTACTGATCCCCGCTACTCGAGGGGAGGAGTGAAGAAGCTGAAACGGGCAGCCACACCTCCCACGGTCTCGGGACTATCCCAAGACTGCCGGAAGAATCGGGTTTTCCCAGGGATTATTTATCCCTGAGAAAACCCATGCTCATCCCTTCTGGGAGTCCATTTGGACACACAGGGACTCGGCCGTGACCAGCCCGCATTTTCAGGCTGGTGTAGAGAAATGGCCATGAAGTGCTAAAACAATCCCACAGGGATTACTGCCAAAATAGAGACTAAGGGCGCAATCCAACACACATTGAGACGGAAAAAAGTCCTCCCAAGTCGTCCTATAAATTGCGCCCTTAAATAACATGTGTTACATTAGTTCTTGGCTGGCGCCAGAAAGATGTTACAATAGACAGCAGGCAGGCCTCTGTAGAGGGAGCGGTCCATAGCTGGGGGGCCACTGGAGACACCAGGGATTCAAGGTGGGAGCTCTTGCATGCAGAGCATATGGGCACTATCCTATTTCTTATTGCTAAACGCCTAGAGAGATTTAATAAATGTAAGAAAGAAAGAAACTTGGCATTTAAGGCAAATTACTTTGTGCTAGAATAAGCGACCTCTAGAGTGTTTACAGGCGCAATGGATTTTCCAGGGAATTCCATCACACCAGCAAACACTATTGGCTTTGAATTAGAGGCAGTACAATGGGTTTTCTGGAGAATCGTGTTGCACCACTAATTACTACTGGCATTGCGCTATGCTAAAGGTAGTAGGGTGGGTTTTCCAGGGAATCCCTTTGCACCATCAATAACTATTGGCATTGTGCTAGAGGTAGCACAGTAGCTTTTCCAAGGAATCCTATCAAGCTAGCAATCACGATTGACGTTGCACTGGAGGTAGTACAATGGCTACTAGTAGTGATGCCTGTGCCCTACCTCCAGTATCAGAGGCAGTAAGTCTATATACACCAGTTGCTGGGGAACATGGATGGAAGGGTGTTGTTGCACCAGGTCCTGCTGGTGGGTCCCTGGTCGACAGCTGCTTGGCCACTGTGTGAACAGAGCGCTGCACTAGATGGACCCTTGGTCTGATCCAACAGGGCTCTTCTTATGTGCTTATGTTTTTCTATGGGGAATTCTGTCATGCCACCAATCCCTGTAGCAAACACAAGAAAAGGTGAAGTCCTTAACAAACAACCATATAACACCAAACGTATATATATATATATATATATATATATATATACACACACACACACACACACACACACACACACACACACATATACATACAATTGAACAATAATGTTTAATGTACAAAAATAAAACAAAGGTTAACAATAGTATTGCTTGTGCCTGGCCCAAAGTCACCCAGTGGGTTTCCGTGGCCAAGTGGGGACTAGAACCCGGATCTCACGACTCCCAGTCCGACATTTTAGCCACTACACCACACTGGCTCTTATAGGTGTGCTAAGCTGTCACCCGCGGGAGCCGTGATCCATGGGCCCGAGACGTGCGAGTCCAAAGCCGTGATCCTGAAGTCGTCGGGGTCGGCCCTCCTAGGAATTCCTTGGCCGCCCAGAGAGCTTCGGCTATTGGGCGGTATAAAAATGTAATAAATAAATAAAGGTTCCACCCTTCACTGCTCCTGCCCTCAAGAAACCTTTCCCCTTGCTTTGAAGGGCCGAACTGACTGTTCGCCTCCCGTCGATTCGTTTCTTGCGGCCTGGCATGCTCTGAGTGTTTGACGTCCCCTGCCCCCTTCATAGCATAAGCAGTCATTAATAGAAGAACTCCTCCAAACAGTGCACAGCACACTCACACAATAACACAGTCACACACACAGTCCAAGTAATAGAGAGAAAAAATAGAGAATAAATTTCTTTTGGTATTTTTTTGTATTTTTTTGTATATAGAAGGAAGAAGGAAGATGAAACACAGTCAGCCTTTAAGAGAGGGAAGGGGGGGGGGGACAACCAACCAAACAAACAAACACACACTCCAAAATTTAAAAATAAAGTTTATATTAAATCAAAGTAAGGGAAAAACACAGAGCAAACTAAGCAAAAAGTCAAAAAGAAGCAAAATACTATTGTTAACCTTTATTTTATTTTTGTACATTAAACATTATTGTTCTATTGGATTACACACACACACACACACACACACACACACACACACACACACACATATATATATATATATATATATATATATATATATATCCTTAACTTTTTGTTTGGTATTATATGCCAGCAATCCCTGCCAGCACTGTACTAGTGGTAGTTTATATTAGTGCAACCAAATTTACATTAGCACTAGCGCCAAATAGGATACTGCCCCGTATGCTCTAGCACTGAACAATGTGCTCCATATGTTGAATGTAATTGATCGATTCATCGCATGGCAGTTCTGCACAACATATGGATCAGCTAAAAAAGAACAGTTGACAGCTCTACATCTTAATATCAAGAAATCTGCCTTGTTACATTGCTTTATTTATTACTCTATTTCTATAGCTGCCCCATGACAGGTCTTCGGATTTGCTCACAAAAAATGCAATGTTAAAATGCACCATATTTCAATAAAACTATTACAACTGAAAACACTATTTAAAACATAGAATTTTAAACTGAGAGGCCTGGGCTAAATGTATGTTATTTACCATGGTGCAGCTAGGTAATTTTAGACCCTGTACTTAATGGTCTTAAGAGCAGTGGAGGCTGGTGGCTTCAATGACAATGGGGTGATGAATCCACTCTGGGTTTCAGTCAGAATTCCAGAGTTCTGACTAAATCCTGGATTCACCACCCCACTGACATCAGAGAGGGCTTCTGAAGAGTCTTCAGTTTGGCAGCAGGAGTACACCTAAGAGAAGACAGTCTTTCAGATAAAACAGCCAAACAGAGAAGTATATGGAGAAATTTTTGAGTGTGCACTTGGAATACTGTATGTTTGGGGTTTTTTCCCCTTTCTTCAATCAGTCCTGCATAAATTGTGACCTTTACATTAAGGGGAAATCTCGTTGCTTACCCAGGGTGTTTGTTCTTCCTGTCTTTTGGTCCGATTGTTATGAGCTGCATTACATGGGCAGAGAGGGGCGACCACATGTTTTAAATTGAATACTTCCCCTCTAAGTGTGCTCCATTCACTTCCATTGAGACAGTGCCATCTGGTGATGAAAGATCCCATTCTTTTCAGGATGTTACCCCTTTAAAAGTGGTTCTTTTTAGGGGTGTGCACGGACCCCCCGCTTCGGCCCGCTCCGCCCATACTCTGCTCCTCTTCGCCGCAGAGCTCCGGCTCCGAATCGGAGCTCCGCAGTGGAGGGGAGTGGTGCCAGGTAAGGCCGGGAGAGGAGGGCGGTGGGGTGTTACCGGTCCCTGCCACCGTTGCCGCCCATGCGGCGGCGACGGCAGCAGAGCCCGGTAAGGGACCAAGGGGGAGGGGGGCCTTACCTGCCTCTGTCCGCGGTCCGTCAGGCCCAGACTTCCTAGTTTTATTTTGTTTTTGTTTTTTTTAATTACATTTCTATACCGCCCAATAGCCGGAGCTCTCTGGGCGGTTCACAAAAAAACCGCGGGCTCAATTGAAGAAGCCGACGGACCACGGACGGAGGCAGGAAAGGGAGAGGAGGGCGGGGGGTTTACCGGGCCCTGCCGCCGTCGTGCCCGTGCGGTGACGGCGGCAGAGCCCGGTAAGGGACCAAGGGGGAGGGGGGCCTTACCTGCCTCCATCCGCGGTCCGTCGGCTTCTTCAATTGAGCCCGCGGTTCAGCCAGGAAGTCTGGGCCGCAAGTGCGGCCTAGACTTCCTGGTTGAACCGCGGGCTCAATTGAAGAAGCCGAGGGACCGCGGACGGAGGCAGGTAAGGGAGAGGAGGGGGGGTTACCGGGCCCTGCCGCTGTCGCCGCATGGGCGACAGCGACAGCGGCAGGGCCCGGTAAACCCCACTTACCTTTCCGGCGGAGCTCCGGATCGAGGCGAAGGATCCGCCTTCACCTCGATCCTCTTCGCCTCCACCTTAAGGGGAGGCGAAGCACCCCGCTCCGCTTCTAATTCGCCGGTCCAATTAGAAGCGGAGCACATCCCTAGTTCTTTTCATGGCGGAATTTCTAAGGGATGCTGTGGGAGACGTCCTGGTCGTTCACAAAGTCATATAAAAGACCTGCAAATTTTCATAAGTGATCAATCATGAGCATGCAATAAATAGCTCATTTAGAGGAGCCCCCAGTGTGTGGTGGTCAGCTCCCTGGCAGGTGCGATAAACATCCTGTTTTTGCTGCCTGCCTAAGACTGCCAAACCAAGGGAAGGTCACCAAGCACTCGGCAAGCCACACAATACATGGCTTACGATCTGCATTTGGCTTGATGGGTCACCAGTTGTACAGGCTTGTTGTTCTAAGTATATTTAAGAAGCTATTGAAAGTTTGAGAAAAGGGATGTTTGAATCATCCATTGGAGAAAACTACAACACAGAGAGGCGGTGTTGAGGAAATGCCCTTCTAAAGAAGTGGGTGGGCTAATGTTTTATATTTCTTATGCAAATAAGGCCTCTTAAGATAAAAGCAGGCACGAACAATGGGCATATAGCAGTAGTTTGCATATGCACAAAGTAGCTAATCCAGTGGGTAAACATGATCATGATTATTATTATTTTGAAGTAGCTATGATGCCTGGCAAACATGCAATAGATCTGGAGCATGACATCTATTTCAACTCCTTGGGAGCAATATCAAACATTAATGGGGATTAGTGTTAGAAGTGGTGTAAACACTGCAAACAATCAGCGGCCCGCAAAGGGGTATGCTCACATTTCCATATGCTATGGAGGTAAGCGGAGCCACCAAAGAGGAGGAGGACGAGAAAGGCAGAGTTTTCTGGGCGGGTAGTTTTCCCTTTGTTTGTACAGTAGTTGGTTAGGAGCACATTCAACCAGGCAGGGGTGAATTTAAGGTAGGCGGTCGGGTCATCCCAGGAACACGTGGAGAGGAACTTTCATGCATTGGCCGTGAGATCTCCCCACTGAAGAAGAGCGATCTTTCAGCCCCTGCTAGCATCTTCTCCTCCAATTACTGGAAGCCGTGTAAACACAGCAAGCGGCCTGTTAGTTATAAGGGGAAGCTCACATTTCTGCGCATGATGGAGGTAAGAGGAACCACTGAACAGAAGACAAGTCCTGTATAGGCAACCATGTAGTGTCTGTTTCCTCTGCGTGTAAATTGTGTTGGCAGGAGCACGTCCCACCTCCTCTGTGCATGCATGCAAGAAGACACATGGAGACATGCATACAGCAAGGAGAACGTATGCGCAGGGGCCACAGGGGCCATGGTGGATAGCTCAGCGAAAACATTAATTCATGGCCCAGCCGAATAAATGTGTGAATACATCTCCCATGCCCTTTTTGTTGATTTTATCTTGGGTGTTGTTGTTTAAATAGCAGCCATGGGGACAATCAAGACGGCAGGGGACTGGAAAGGGGGCTAACCCAACTGTGGGTTCCCCAGTGTTTCCCTGTGAAGGAAGGTACCTTTGGTGCCTCTGCCAAAGGGCGGAGAGGGGAGAATGGAGGAGTGTTTTTTATTAAGACCCCTCTTCCTGCACACCATGGTCCTAATCCTTATTATCCTCCCACAGCTGACATTTAAATAACAAAAATTAGACATGTTAAAATTATTTACACTTTAACCTATTGCCTAGTTTTGCCCTGAGTATGCAGTAGTAGTGAGAAAAGGCAAATTCCACGTAAGCAATTCATTAGGAAAGAGAACATAAAATGGCCAGTTTCACAATCTGCAGCACAGCTCCATTTAAAAGTGCTTACCATCCTGGTCACCCCATCTCAAAATAGGAGATTATACAGCTGGAAAAAGTGCACAAAAGGGCAACTCAAAGTGATCAAAGGGTTGAAAAACACCTTCCCCGTATGGAACGGCTAAAGCATTTGGGGATTTTCGGTTTGGAAACAAAGATGTTGATAGCCATGAAAGAGATTTGTAAATTTATGAACGGCGTGAAGGAAGCAGACAGAGCAACCACCAGCACCCTCTCTTAATAGCAGCACTCAGGAGTTAAGTAAGGAAACTGAGTGGCAGTTGATTCACAGACAAGACAAAAGAAAATACTTCTTTACATAAAATATAAAATATAATACAAGGCACTGCTCCTCTGCCTTCTTAAGGTCTGAGCCTTAGTTGCGATGGCCAGGAGTGCCTACTATCAGCTTTGGCTTATACACAGCTGCGCCTCTTCCTAGAGTCAGAAGACCTAAAGACAGTAGTGCACGTGCTGGTAACTTCAAGGCTCGAATTCTGCAATGCGCTCTACATGGGGCTACCTTTGTGCCTAGTCTGGAAACTTCAACTAGTTCAAAATATGGCAGCCAGGCTGGTCACTGATATACCTAGGGGTGACCACAGAACACCAGTCTTAAAATCTCTTCACTGGCTGCCAATTAGTTTCTGGATGAAGTATAAACTGTTGGTTATCACCTTTAAAGCCCTACATGGTTTGGGTCCAGGTTACCTGCGGGATCGCCTTCTCCCGTACAATCTGCCCCCCACACTCAGGTCCTCTGGGAAGAATTTACTTCAGCCAGCAAAAACTAGATTAACAGCTTTTAACCAGAGGACCTTCTCTGCTGCCGCTCCCAGACTGTGGAATGGCCTGCCAAGAGAGATCCACCAACTCAATATTTCTGAATATAAGAAAGCAATAAAGACTGGTCTCTTCTGGCAGGCCTATCCAGTCAAATTTTAAGATGTTTTAGAATGTTTTTAGGATGTTTTTAATAATGTATATTATGTTTTAATTCAGTTTTATGTATTTTATATTTACAGTTGTTCCCCACCTCGATCAGAATGTAGAGGCAGGTAAGAAATAAATTATTATTATTATTATTATTATTATTATTATTATTATTATTATTGAACTGCAAGCCTCTTGGGTTCTAAGATAGGCAGTCCCTCCAAAAGGAAGGCCAGAGCCAGGCAAGTAGAAGGCGAGGCAGTGCGGTGTAGTGGTTAGCATGCTGGACTGGGACTTGGGAGATCTAGGTTCTAGTTCCCACTTGGACATAAAGTTCACTGGATGCTTTTGGGCTAGACATTGACTTCCAGCCTAATCTACCTCTCAGGGTCGTTGTGGGGAATATAACAGAGCAGGGAGGTTCCTGAAAGCCATCTTGGGTTCTTTGCAGCAGGGGGGGGAAAAGTGGGATATAACAGTAATGTTATTTATGGAACAATAAACACACAAATAAGGATAGCAAAGTTGGTAAGGGAGTTACTAGCATACTGTGAGGGGATCAGGCAGGCAGATGGGAAGAAGAGGTAGTCTAGCAGAAAGGCCACTGAGAAGCTCCCATAAGGCCAAGTCTGAAGTCCCAGCTCTTTCTTAAGCAGAAACCTAGGCTTGACTTGGAAGTATTTATAATCAGGCCAAGCCTAGAGAAAATAATGAGCTGTCCAGTGGAGGCTGGTGGCCCCGATGTCAGTGAGGTGGTGAATCCGCTCCGGGTTTCAGAGAACTCTAAAGGAGCTCCTTTAGGGTTCTGACTGATTCTGACTGAAACCCGGAGCGGATTCACCACCTGACTGACATCGGAGCCACCAGCCTCCACTGGAGTTGCCAGAGCTGGTGGTGGGAAAAGCCATGCTGGGACCATCTTCCTCACTTCCGCCTCAAGTGTCTCACCAGAAAGTGAGAGGCTCCTGGTTCAATTCCTGGCTGGTCTCAGCATGCCCTCTGGAACTGTAAGTTGGCTGGGTGTCTCTCTCTCTCCCTCTCACGTGCATCATCTTTCTCTCAGCACTGAATCATCCTTGCAGCTAGCTCTCACAGGCCTCAAGGATTAGGCGTGCAGAATTCCTGGGTGAAAAAGTGTGGTTTCCAACCCCCAGGGACATCTTTGTACAAATTACCCACTGTGGCCAGAGCATATTTATGGTCACAAAAGGGGCACACTTGGACTCATTAAAGTCAGGCTTAAGGAAATGTAGTTTCCTACTAAAATATTGACTTTTTAAAAAATGATTTAGTGTTTCCAGGTGTGAGCTACAGTTCTTGGCAGGCAGAATTTCATTCCAGGTGTGTTCCTTGCAAAAAAAACCAACCAGGAGGAGGAGGGGGGTGGAGGAAACGTATCCGATCCCTTTGTTGTCAAAGGCGGATAAAATCATCAAGATAGGAAAAAAATAAAATAAAATGAGAAGTCGAAAGTTACGGGAGAAGGAAAGCCTCCTCTCTGAGGAGAAATGCTAGCATGTAAGCTAATGTCCCACTTATTAAAGTAAACATAGTGATTTTCTGGGCAATATTTCAAAAGAGGGAAATCTTCAGCATGCACAAGCACATAGAAGGATGACATATTCCAGGTGGGAGGTATGGGGTGGGGTTTCTCCATACGAAGCCAACATTTGACTCACAACTCTTCATAGACAGTTTGTGACCAAGCTTGAAGTTATCCACACTCTCCAATTGGGTAATTTAATAGCTGCCGTGTGTTTTGTATCCAGGAATTAACTGTGAGCTGTCCCTTGATACGCAACACAGCCTCCATACTCCTAGAGTAGCCATGTGTCCTGTTTTACAGAGGGCAGTCCTCTCTCTCTCTCCGTGGCAGGCTGTTAAGAGGACTGTTCCTTGTTTGAAGGCAACTTCAGCTTGAAGGACTTCCAACCCAAGTCTGGTTTAAAGAACCATCAGAAAGAAGAGCTAAAAAGCCTTATTTATTTATTTATATACCGCCCCATAGCCGAAGCTCTCTGGGTGGTTTACAAAAGCTGCTGCTCAACGGCACCCGGACAGCAGACTGAGCAAAGCTAAGGTGACCACATGGAAAGGAGGACAAGCCTCCTGTATCTTTAACAGTTGTATAGCAAAGGGAATTTCAGCAGCTGTCATTGTTAGCACCTGTTGAAATTCCCTCTTCATCACAACAGTTAAAGCTGCAGGAGCCCCGCTCTCTTTTGTATCTAGTCAAGAGGGAGGGGTCCTGCAGCTTTAACTGTTGTGAAGAGGGGATTTCTCCAGGTGCTGCATGCCTGCAAATGACACCTGCTGAAATTCCCTGTTAACTGTTAAAGATACAGGAGGCCTATCCTCCTTTCCATATGGTCACCCTAGTGGTAGGCACCATTTTAGAAGAGCGATCATCACTTCTCTCACCCACATAGAATTCAATGCTTCTTCTAAAATGGCACCAGCTGCAGTGTGTGTGCGTGTGTGCGTGTGTGCACGCGTGCGTGCATATTATCACAACAAGGAAAACATTTTTTGTCTTTACACAGGTATCAATTCCAATACATTGATTCCATTTGCACAAGATGTTGCAGAACACATTAGGCTAGGTGTTGCTTGCACTAGCTATGCTAGTTATTCCACCAGTGCTTGTGTAACTACCACTAGTTGTACTTTCCTCAAAAGTAGGGTGACCATATGAAAAGGAGGACAGGGCTCTTGTATTTTTAACAGTTGCATAGAGAACGGAATTTCAGCAGGTGTCATTTGTAAATATGGAGAACCTGGTGAAATTCCCTCTTCATCACAACAGTTAAAGCTGCAGGAGCTATACTAGAGTGACCAGATACAAAAGAGGGCAGGGCTCCTGCAGCTTTAACAGTTGTGATGAAGAGGAAATTTCACCAGGTTCTCATATATACAAATGACACCTGCTGAAATTCCCTTTTCAATACAACTGTTAAAGATGCAGGAGCCCTGTCCTCCTTTTCATATGGTCACCCTACTCAAAAGCCTAACACTAGATACGAACCAGAGTAACAGCTGCAGAATTCAGCTACTTGGGAATCTTTCGGGGGGGGGGGGGGGAACTCAGCACATAACTTTCTAGACCTTCTGGAAATATCTTTGAAAGTACATGGGCAAAACTTGGCGAAATTTAGAATTCAGACGAGTTGCTGAATAAGATTTTCCAATGATACAGAAGATTTGGGTCATTGTGGCACAGTTTATTCATTTATTTATTTGTTTATTTATTAGTACAGAGAATGCATATGACAAGAGATGGCACAACCTGTCACACCATTATCTCCACCTAATGTATGATCAAGCTCTGAGTTTTAGAAGTTGAGGAGGATTGTAGTTGTTGCACACAGACAATTGTGATCCCTGCGTGGCTACACAAAAACTGAAAACATTATTAGGGCTGTTAAAGCAATTTCGCAGAGAAAGAAGGGAAAACAGGTTTTATGGGATATTGTTGCTCTGTAATGTAATGTGTGTTGATGTCTTTGACACATTTTTTTATAGAGCTTATATTTATATGATGGGTTTATGGACAACTATGTACTGAGTGCTTTTTAAGTCCTACAAGGGCTTGTTTTTATATTTCCATATGGTCGGTCAAAATGCCCATTAGTGTTAGTGAAAGGTTACGAGACTAATAACAGCTCTTATATACACGTGCACTGGGTTTTGTATCCTGCAGGTGTAGTCACCACCACATTAATATTCTCCAGATCAACATGCTTTAAATACATATATTATCCTGGTATTATGTGGTGCGCAGGGCAGTGTTCCATTTCTGCAGCACCAAAGCAAGCTTCCTGCTTGTTCACAGGAACCCGCGGACTAATGTGAGGCAGGCCCCCAAAGTAGGTTATCATTTTGGATGTCAATTTGGATTATTTTATATTTACTGTTGTTCCCCGCCTCGATCAAAATGGAGAGGCGGGTAAGAAATAAATTATTATTATTATTATTATTATTATTATTATTATTATTATTATCATCAAAGTATTTCTTTGCATGCAAATGTCTTCACATTTTAATTAATTAATTAATAGATGAATCAACTAAAACGCTTGAAAATTCATCAGCTAAAATTTATTTCAGTGACCGCCGTAAATTTCCTCCTATTTATTCAATAGGCCTGTCCTAGCGCTGGACGGGTCCGCTGGGCCTGTGAGGGTCGGACGCAATGGCATCCACTGCCCTCGAGGGCCCAGGCGGATTTTTGACCGAATGCTATGAAAACTGCCAAACAAAACCAAAAATAAGAGAAAAACATTGAAAAGAGAGAAAAACAATGACACAAAGTTAAAGTTAGAAGAAAAACGCAGATTCCCAAAGGCTGGGAAAATTGCATATTTTCTCCCTCCAATCTGGCATTAGAGCTGAAGCAGAAAATATGAAATTTCCCTAGCCTTGAGGAAATTGTGTATTTCCCCCCCCCCACTGCAGCTGCCATTAACGCAGTGAGGGGAAAGGACAAAGGGCGTGTATCAGGGTGGACCCACGCCCCCACATGGGGGCTCAGCCGGAGACACTTTGCCTGCAAAGGCTGAACCTCCCAACGGGGAAGTCGCCATATGGCCTGGGCCAGACCAACGCCTCGTGTCATATCGATACAATCCGATCATGGCGACACTATATCCCTCTTGCGCATTTCTACCTTGCAGTGCACAAATCTAAAATTGTGCACGCAATGGCATCTGTTGCGATGTTTTGGATGTGGAATAAAAAATGGGAAATAATGCAAGAAAAGTGGTATATGGAACGTGCAATGTGCCCCAACAGTTATCAGTGCACTGATAAAAAGCATTTGTGTGGATCTAGCCCAAGTCCTCTGCCCACCTGCATCCCCTGCACAGTTACAAGTTGGGGGATACTTGGCTCAGCAATACTACAAACGAGAAGGATCTTGGAATTGTTGTAGATCGCAAGCTGAATATGAGCCAACAGTGTGATGTGGCTGCAAAAAAAGCAAATGCTACTTTGGGCTGCATTAATAGAAGTATAGCTTCCAAATCACGTGAGGTACTGGTTCCTCTCTATTCGGCCCTGGTTAGGCCTCATCTAGAGTATTGCGTCCAGTTCTGGGTTCCACAATTCAAGAAGGATGCAGAGAAGCTGGAGTGTGTTCAGAGGAAGGCAACCAGGATAATCAGGGGTCTGGAAACAAAGCCCTATGAAGAGAGACTGAAAGAACTGGGCATGTTTAGCCTGGAGAAGAGAAGACTGAGGGGAGACATGATAGCACTCTTCAGATACTTAAAAGGTTGTCACACAGAGGAGGGCCAGGATCTCTTCTCGATCTTCCCAGAGTGCAGGACACAGAATAACAGGCTCAAGTTAAAGGAAGCCAGATTCCAGCTGGACATCGGGAAAAACTTCCTGACTGTTAGAGCAGTACGACAATGGAATCAGTTACCTAGGGAGGTTGTGGGCTCTCCCACACAAGAGGCAGCTGGACAACCATCTGTCAGGTATGCTTTAGGGTGGATTTCTGCATTGAGCAGGGGGTTGGACTCGATAGCCTTGTAGGCCCCTTCCAACTCTGCTATCCTATGATTCTATGATTATAGCAGAGTTGGGGAGGGAGTGTAGCTCAGTGGTAGAGCATTTGCTTTGCATATACAAGGTCCCAGGTTCAATCCCCAGATTCTCCAGACAGGACAGGAAAAACACTGCATTAATCCCTGGAGAGCTGCTGCCAGTCATTGTTAAGAACATAAGAATGTAAGAATCGCCATGCTGGATCAGACCAAGGGTCCATCTAGTCCAGCACTCTGTTCACACAGTGGCCAACCAGCTGTCATCCAGGGACTCACAAAGCATGACATGGTACAACAGCACCCTCCCACCCACGTTCCCCAGCAACTGGTGCACACAGGCTTACTGGCTCAGATACTGGAGGTAGCACGTAACCATGAGGACTAGTAGCCAGTGATAGCCTTCTCTTCCAGGGATTTATCCAAACCCGTTTCAGAGCCATCCAAATTGGTGGCTGTCACCACATCTTGTGGTAGTGAATTCCATAGTTTAACTATGCACTGTGTGAAGAAGAGCTTCCTTTTATTTGTCCTGAACCTCCCACCAATCAGCTTCATGGGATGACCCCGGGTTCTACTATTATGGGAGAGGGAGAAAAATGTCTCCCTATCCACATTCTCCACATCAGGCATAATTTTGTACACTTCCATCATGTCTCCCCTTAGCCTCCTACTTTCCAAGCTAAGTAATCCCAGCTGATGTAACCTTCCCTCATAGGGGAGATGCTCCAGCCCCTTAATCATTTTAGTAGCCCTTTTCTGCACTTTATCCAGCTCTATAATTTTTTTAGGTGTGGTGACCAGAACTGTACACATTATGGTAGTACCATAGATTTGTATAAGGGCAGTATGATACCAGCAGTTTTATTCTCAGTTACTTTTCTTATAATGTCTAACATGGAGTTTTCCTTCTTTACAGCTGCCACACACTGGACTGACTTTTTCACTGAGCTGTCCACCAGAATCCCTAGCTCTCTTTCTTGTTTCGTCACTGCCAGCTCAGATTACATTGTTATACTTGAAGTTGGGGTTTTTTTTGCCCCAACGTGCATCACCTCACAACCGCATCTGCCATTTGGATGCCCACTCTCCCAGCTTGGAGAGTTCCCTTTGGATCTCTTCACAATCCCTTTGTGTTTTAACAACCTTAAATAATTTGGTGGCATCGGCAGACTTGGCCACTTCACTGCTCATTCCTAATTCCAGATCATTTAATGACAATACTGGGACTAGATGGACCAATGGTCTGACTCAGTACAAGGCAGCATCCTATGTTCCTCAAGGAAAACATCCATGAAGGGTTTATAGGCTGGATAAGGTTTCCCTCCCACTATGAAAACCTTCACTATGTGTATCTTGAACATGTTGGTACTTCCTAACTTTAGGAATGGCTTTAGTTTCATCACCACCTAAGGTAAAAAGCAAAATTCTTGCACCCATGCACTGATCCTCTCATCCCTCTACCTGCACCCACACTTCTGTGAACACCACTGCACCAGGTTCTCATCACTATCAATAGTTCTCTCCTCCTTCCTCCTTCTCTGCACACTGGTGATGACATGGCAACACCAACCCCTAATTGAACAGTTTTGATGCCAGCAATATATTTGGTGCTCTGGCCAACCTTCAGAATAGTAGGGGCAAGGTTCTGCTAGATGTGAAGAGGGAGTAGCAGGACCCTCATCTACACCAAGCAGGATATGAAAGTGGTATGAAAGTATATAAAAGGCAGGAGCCACACCTAGTAGGATGTAGCAGTATGAAAGCAGTATATGGTATGTGTCAATGGGCCCCAACA
The DNA here is from genome assembly GCF_023053635.1 of Elgaria multicarinata webbii. Classification (NCBI taxonomy): domain Eukaryota; kingdom Metazoa; phylum Chordata; class Lepidosauria; order Squamata; family Anguidae; genus Elgaria; species Elgaria multicarinata. Next base: position 14,628,754 of record NC_086178.1, on the reverse strand, counting down.
GTTGTCAGTGCACTTCAATACCACTATAAAGCAGTGGTGTGGCTCCTGCCTTTTATATACCGCTTTCATACTACTTTCATAGTGGAATATCCTGCTTGGTGTAGATGAGGCCACAGAATCTGCTGCTGAGCGGGGCAGTTTTGGTATATACACAAATGACTGCCATACGGAATGTTGAGTAAATATTTACATATATAATGGCAAGGAGGCAACACTTTTGCAGCACCCCCACATTATGGGTTTATACATCAGGGGTCAGCAAGGCAGAGCAGATGCCGAGGGCCCACAGGCTCAGAAGGGCCCATCCCTGCTGACCCCTAATTCCCTCCACTCACAGCCACCATCCGTTGCCTGAAAAGCCATGCTGGGCAGACCCAGATCACCTGGGCAGCAGCAAGCAGAGGCAGGAAGGGTGGGTGGTGCTGGCGATGGGAAAAGCAGGGAGGAAACAGGGCAGGCCTTTAGCAGCACCGTGCTCAAGGGCACACAGGTGCCTGGCAGCAGCCCTGGGTTTATACTTCCCCCACACACCTGAATAAAGGCAATAGACCTACATTTGTAACATAATAAAGATTCCATATTATATTGTATATTATTAGATTCATGCATACCTCTGTGCCATATAGATAATTGGGGATTGATCTAATTACTCTACAGAATTTCCCCAAATACTGCAAGTGCCAACTCAGAGGTTTATCTACTTACCTTTGCATTTTTATAAACTGTAAGCTTTCTTTCATACCATACGTTTTCTCTTTCTCTTCTCTCTTGATAATTCTTAACATGTCAACGAAAATGCAATGGGGGGGGGGAACCCACACATGTAAGGAAATTCAAAGGATCTTGTTAATTATACAAATAATTGTGCAGTGTGCGATGATGAAAAAGCAACATTCTTTATGGTGAGCTGGAAGTGTGATTGATTTTTATCCATCTAGATACAGAGAGAAAGAGAGAGAAAGAGACAGAGATTTCCTTGAAACCTGTTGCACTCAACGTGGAAAATTTAAACAATGAGGTACTTTGGCTGCTGGCTAATTTCATGTGCAAACAGATAAATTGGAGCCCTTTCTAAGATACAGAGGTTCAGTTGTCGGTGGAAGACTCACACGGTGATTAGAATTAGGTCACGGAAGATGTCATTAATTATAGGTGACTGGCTTTCCCCTCAGAGGACAGCTCAGGTCCCCCTCCATCCTCCACCCCCCCCCCGCCTGCCCCCTTCCCTTGTCTCCCTCCCCCCAGCTCATCTTAAACTGTTGTCTAACCTTTCCCTTAATCCATCTCAACTTGAGTTGATGGGAACGGCTTTCATTCCACCTCTTGTGGAGGTAATGAAACAGTTCTGTTGTTCCCTGGACTCCTCTGAGGCGGTGCCACACATCAAAAAAAAAAAAAAAGGGGGGGGGGAATGAGGGCCCTGATTAATGGCTACTAATTAGCAATGTTAATGACCAGGTGTCCAAGAACATGGCCAGCTCCTCTCAGCGTGAAGCGAGGTTCTCAATGCAGGCCTTACAAATCCATCGCCAGTGACCCTTCGCCTGCGCTGCCAATAATGAAGCTGAACTCCCTCATTACAGCCAGGAGAGGATCAGGGGAGGCCCAGGCCTGAGAGCCAAATCTTTTTCTTTGGCTCTAGTGGGTCTTCTATTAATTAAGGTCAGCGTTTTTTGGGCCCTCTCCTCTCCACCTCCCTTCTCCCACCCCAACACCGCCAGCACTTTCCTTCTGCCCCAAAAGAACTCAGATGGGGGAAGGGAGAGAGAAAACCCACGTTTTTATGGCTTCATTGTCACAAAGGCATTTTTGCCAAAGTGTAAGCTGCTACTTAAAAGATTTTTAACACTCCACACACACCCCACCCCCTGTTCCCCTTTCATTAGGTATGACAGTATCCAAGAACAGCACATAACAAGTTTTATTTATCTAAATCCACAGCCTGATCTAAAAGTCGGGCTGGGAGCAGGAAATTAGTTTCAACTTAAAAGATGCATCCAGACATATAAACCAGAGCTTTTAATACCGAAATGAGCATTAACCAATGCTAAGAAACCTTCAGCTTTTCTTCAACCATGACACCCATTTCAAATGACAGAAGTGTTACAAATCTTTTAGGATGCAAGAGCCCCATCATTAAATGAATACCAAGAAACTTCTAGATATTCAGAATATAAAGTAACTTTTATATGTGTGTGTTTCTCTGCCATTTGGATGATAATGATGACGATGATGATGATGATCCTCAGAGTCACACAGAAAAGTAGTAAGTTCTGAGAGCACCAGTGTTCACTCTGGCCTCCTGCATTGTGACTCTGTGTGTGTGTATCTGACTGTGTAAGAGAGAGTGTGTATCTCTGCATTCTCTACTAGGGTGACCATATGAAAAGGGCTCCTGTATCTTTCAGTTGTATTGGAAAGGGAATTTCAGCAGGTGTCATTTGTATATATGGGGAACCTGGCGAAACTCCCTCTTCATCACAACAGTTAAAGCTGCAGGAGCTATACTAGAGTGACCAGATTTAAAAGAGGGCAGGGCACCTGCAGCTTAAACTGGTGTGATGAAGAGGAAATTTCACCAGGTTCCCCATATATACAAATGACACCTGCTGAAATTCCCTTTTCTATGCAACTGTTAAAGATACAGGAGCCCTGTCCTCCTTTTCATGGTCACCATATTCTCTACAGGTCACTCTCTAGTCCCTACTACATAAACCACACAGGAGATGTTTTCCGAATACCCATGATACCATAGTTTTTGTGTTTTGATTTGTTTTCTCTGTAAAAGGTGGTTCCTGGAACAATGGGACATGTTTGTTTAGGGGTTTTCTTTAATACCTGTTTCAATGATTTTTTATGGAAATCTTCCTCATTCAAACGATTTTGTGCTCCTGATCTTTTAGATACTGCAGCCATTTTATGATGTCATGCCACATGGCAGCCATTTTATGATTCCATGCCACATGGCAGCCATTTTATGACTTGTGCCCAGAGCTACAGTTCCTATCATGCTGGCTGGGATGATGGGAGTCCAGTGCATCTGGAAAGCACCAAGTTGGGGAAAGTCTGCTGAAGATGGAAAGGGAGTCTTCTCGGTAGCTCTTTCTCGAGAGGAGGACGTTCTATAAAACTGATGCCACCACAAGCAATTTTGGCATTTGTTGCAAGATTAAGACCAACTCCTTTACACCTTTTTTTCCAGAGTGGGGGTTGTGGGGTTACACACCACAAGTCAGTTCCCTAATGTATGTCTAGATTTGTAAGTCTACTGTGTTTAGAATGTTGACCTGAGTGGGTGGAGACTGAATATTTTAGGATAGGGGAGGAGGGAATGACTGAGGGAATGACTGAGGTGATAACGGGGGGGGGGGGTTAAAGTACTTTGGTTCGAGGGAGAATTAGAGGGTTTGTCCCTCACCTCAGGCTCATAAAGTGGTGGCGCTTAGCTTGAGCAGGGAGTGTCCGCGGACAGGCCTGTTGTAAAGCGCCTGTGTCATTGCAGGGGTGTCTTTATATATGTTCTTTCTTTGTATATGTTCCATTACACAACCACTAGGTGGCAGTGTAGTAAAGTGGAATTGTGCAAATACCCCAGGGGTTCAAGCGGCCATTCACAGAAATACCAGACTTTCCTTGTTAGAAGACACCTCCCCATCCGCTAAAATGGTTGTAAGGCCATAGAGGATAAGAACATCACATAAAGTATCCCCAAAATCAGTTCAGCCCCTTTGATAGCTCCTTTAGAGTTCTGCCTGGTTCTGACTGAAACCCAGAATGGATTTACAGCCCCACCAAAACTGGAGCCACCAGCCTTTACTGGTTTGTTGCACATCTGTATCGGGGTGCAGAACCTCTTTTACTCCAAGAGCCAAATTCCATTTCAGAGAAGCTTTTAGAGGCTACACTCCAATCAAATGGGGCAGTATGAAAAATGCCAAAATTACCAGCAGATTTTAGCTTAAAACACTTACTGCCAGTAACTAAGCCTCAAGAGAAAGATTTCATCCTTTTAGAATGGGGGAAAGGTACACAAAAGCCAGGAAATCACCCAACGGTTGGTGGTTGGAGGAAAGGGATAGAGCCAAGGCCAGGAGATGTGACCTTCTAAGGAACCCTCAGGATCCTTGAGGTTATGCACCCCTCATCTATATCATTTTGTTGTCCCAGAAGCAGAAATTGAGATGAATGATGATGTCCACATAAGGGGTGCTGGAATGTAGGGTTCTTAGAAACCCAGTATATGCTCACAACTTTCCTGCTATCCACAATACATAGAAAAAGACATCATAAGAACATAAGAAAAGCCCTGCTGGATCAGACCAAGGGTCCATCTAATCCAACATTCTAGATTTAAGTATGCTGTGGCACACAAGAATTGTAGATCAGTGAGTTTATCCTCTTCTTAACATCCAGCAATATTATTTCCTACACTTGGCCTAGGAAAGCAGAGAGTGCTCCTTATATGAAATTCGGTCATATGGCTATTTCTCACAAGTACTTGTGCCAAGTACTCACACGGTATTATTATTTTTTCTCACTCTGAAATGTAGAATCTCCTCATGGGTCTGTAGAAGACACGGGGCCCTTTGAAACCATACCTGGCTATGCTTGTGACTGGAAAGGAAGAATTGAAGACAGAGTTTGAGTTAGAATAATGAATTAGTATTTGGGGAGCAAAATACCCTAGTTATTTTTGACAGGCTGGATCTTAGAAATTGCTGCCTGTGAGGATCTGCTGTGTGGAGGACGACCCACTGCTTAAGGGGCAGGGTGCATTCGTTGTGCTGGACTGATTCTCAGGCATTGCAATTTGCTATACCTAGGGTTGCCATAGCAGCCATAAAAGCAGTTGAACATCTGCCAAAGGGAACTGGGCCCCAAAAATGGTCAAGACACATTAAACAATTCTAGTACTTAAACCAAAGTTCAGGCTCCATAGGGTTATAACAGTCCTGTTCATGTAAACCTAGATTAGGGTGACCGTATGGAAGGGAGGACAGGGCTCCTGTATCTGTAACAATTGCATAGAAAAGGGAGTTTCAGCAGGTGTCATTTGTAGGCATGCAGCACCGGGTGAAATTCACTCTTCATCACAACAGTTTATTTATTTATTTAAAACATTTGTATGGATCTCAGGGCGGCATACAGATAAAATCATACAATATAAAACAATAAATATATACAGCTAAAAACAAATTAAACCATTAATCAAGTTAAAACCAATATATAATTTAAAAGCAGTAAAAACAAAACAGTTAAAACAATGTGCAAGCCAGGTGAATTTAACCATTAAAGACTTTATTAAAAAATTATGTTTTCACTTGGCGCCGGAATAAAATCAGCATTGGCACCAGTCGGGCCTCCAAGGGGAGGGCATTCCACAGTCGGGGTGCCACAACAGAGAAAGCCCTGTCCTATGTCCCACCATAGCGTATGTGTTGTGTTGGTGGGATGTGGAGGAGGGCTCCTCCAATAGATCTCAAGTCTCAGGCAGGCATATATAAGGAGGTCCCAAGCTGTTTAGGGCTTTTGTATCTGGTCAAGAGGGCAGGGCTCCTGCAGCTTTAACTGTGGTGATGAAGAGGGAATTTCACCCGGTGCTGCATGCATACAAATGACACCTGCTGAAACTCCCTTTTCTATACAACTGTTAGAGACGGGAGTCCTGTCTTCCTTTTCATATGGTCACCTTAACCTAGGTAGGCTAGCCACATGTCCTCTTTTGGAGAGGGCAGTCCTCTCTTCAAAGATAGTTTTGGTTTGAAGGTCTGACCAAGTCTACGCCCTGTATAAAGATAAAGGGCCACCAGACGGAAGAGCTTAACAGCACCTGGACAGTAGCCTGAGCATGGCATGCAAGTCACCTGCTCACAGTCTTCTACACTCTGATGAGATGAAATGTATTTCTATTTAAAATATAATAATCACTTCTCAATTAGCATCTATACATAGATGCGCAAGGAAAGAATCCCACATGAAACCCTGGAGAGCTGCTGCCATTCAGTGTGGATAATACTGGGCTAGATGGACCAATGGCAGTGCCCTATGTGTCCTAACTTTTTCTTTCCACATGACCCCACCCACCACTGGACTTTTTAAAACAATAATAATCTTATACAATAATACGATAGTCTAAGGCTTATTTCTCGAGATCTACCAGACTGATTTTCCTCATTTGTGTTTTCAACTGAAGCTTGAGCAGCATAGATGTGCAGAAAATTTGGAAAGTTTGAAAAAGTTCAAAACTCGAGCTTTAATAGCTATATAGTATGTCCCTGCAGCCTGGCCAAGAGCCTGAGGCAGTCGGGTAACTGTGCTACACATGTACCCAGGGAGAAAAACACAAAGGTGGGGACAGAGGGAGGGCTTTGGCTTTTCCAGTCAAGGCTGCTCTTGGAGCGGCCATATTGGAAGCAGGGATAGTGATGCAGGAAGAGGCAAATGCTCTGAGGTGGAGGAGGAGCCAAAGAGGATTATCGACACTATAGGAAAAGTTGGGGTTTAAGAGGAAAGGAGATGGACTTGAGGCCTGAGGGAAAGAAGCCAATATTGTTCAGCAACGACAAGTGAGGGGAAGCGATGGCCAAACGTCTATGGTTGCATTGAAGGAAAGTAACCTCCGTACAGCTTCTGGAGGACTGACATAGCAGGAGTCAAGGAACAGTATGTTTTGCTATCAGACTACTAGTGCCCATGGTGACATAGGCTTTACACTAGTAATAATAATTATGATGATAATGACAATGACATGTGCACATGAACACCCGGCACAAAGCCGAGGGGACGAGAATAGTTAAGAGAGCAGAGTGAGGCTGCAAAATGCGTGCCCAGTCCCTGACTACCCATTTTTGGAGGGATTGTTTCCTTTCGTAGGGCCCAGTTTTAAACAACATGTACTTTTAGATAGCTTGAGGTTCTCCCGGATAGGGTGAAATCTCTGTTTTGTTTGTGGGTGGCTCCATTTTGCTTCCTAAGCAATCAGCGTTCAATCTCCCAAATTCACTATTAAAGGGTACGACAGCTGGCTTACAATGGTCCTTCATGCCTGACCAGCTTAGGTGTGTTTTCATTTGAAAAAGACGCACTTCTACCCTTTGGAGCATTGTCACAACAGGGCTGCGAGATCTCAGATATGATTTCTGAGACTTCATGGGAAAGCTTGCACAATGAACAGCTGAGAGGTGCAGAGTGGGGGTGAGGATTGCGTTCTGGCACCGAAACATGCAAATAGGGCACATTCTTCAGTTTTCTCATGATGGATAGTTTCAGAGCCAAGCTGCTGAAATGCTAATGAGGGGGGATGTATCAATGAGCCATGTCAACTTGGGGGCTTCACAAGGGGACAGAGATGGGCAAGGAGGGGTGGAGGAAAAGGAAGAAAAGGGGGAAGGAAGGGGTGGTGAGGGGGGGCTGAAAGGGTAAGAAATCATGAAGGTGAAAATTAAATGATGGGGATGAAATGGAAGCTGCGAAGAACTGGTGAATATGTCCCTTTCGGTTCATAAAGAAAAGAGTTTGGGAGCCAATTCCCTCCGGGGCTGAAAAGCTGCTCTCAGGATCTGCAAATGTCACTCCTCTCTCTCTCTCTCTCTCTCTCTCTCTCTCTCATCCTTCCTGGATCACTCCATGTCAAGCCTAGCAAGGAAAACCGGGGGCGAGGGAGAGAGACGCGACACTTTTGCTGAAGAGACCACAACTGTTTTGTTCGGAGATTTCATTGGCAAAGGGCTTCAAAAGCAGTGTGACATTTGCAGATGGCAATGAAACTTTTACTTCTTGTCCAAAGTTATTCCCTCTGTGGTCGTGTGTGTGTGTGTGTGTGTGTTACTGTTAACAGGGTTAGTTATTCACAGTAGTGTTGGTAACACCATCCTTTGGGGGGGGGGGGAAATGTTTGTTTAAAACATATATATACCGCTTTTCAGATATACAACTTCCTAAAGCAGTTCACAAAATGTTTAAAACAGGAAAGCATCCATACAAGTTAATGGAGCAAAAGAGAAGACAGCAATAGAAGAACTTAAAACAAAAAACAAAACAAGATAAAAGCATCAGTCAGAAAACTGTAAACACCCTAAAAATCCCGGTTAAGGATTGCACCTAATAGTGAAAAAATATTAGTAGTAGTAGTAGTAGTATTGCAAAATCTGAATTTTTTGTGAACCGTCCAGAGAGCTCCGGCTATTGGGCGGTATAAAAATGTAATAAATAAATAAATAAATGGCCATTGTGGGGCCACTACTGCTGGAGCATTGCTTCGTCTAGCATATTTCCCCACCACCACTGTTCATGCCTCTTTCTGGTGACGCTAATAGGCTTTAAACTCAGTTCTTGCTCATGGTGGGGGGAGTCCTCTCTCTACTACCATGTTAAGTGCCCCTTCCCCCAAACCATCATGAAACAGTCTGGGGGCTACACAGTGGGCAATGTGAAATGTCCTCCAAATTCACCACTCAAGAACTGGATGGCAAAAGGAGCAAGTGGTTCAGTGCAACCCTAGCCTGGGTGATTTTTTTTTTTTTTAAGTATACCGCTGGCAACAAGAAGATAACAGTGACAGCACTGGGCAAACCTCCCAGGTAGCAAGTTCCAAAGGTTCACCACCACCACCACCACCGAAAAGTCCCTTTTATGTGGATCAAGCATTAGAACTGTCACAGCTCGTGTGGATTCTGAATCATGGTGCATTTCAAAAGCATTTCATCTTCTTGCAGGGGAAGATGTGGTATCCCGAACCTCTTATCACTCATTCCCATTGCAACTGAGCGCTTTGCTCTTCTTCGCACAGGTGCAGCAGGGCATAAAGAAGACTCCACGCAGGCATTGAGATGAATAAGAAATTGGTTTCAGTGCATTTTTGATCAGGATTCACCCAGTTTGCACCTTCCAGACCAAAGGCAGAGCTGGATGCAATTTCTTTTAAAAAGAAATGCATATGGAGGCCTGGCAATTTCCTTTTCTTTTTTAATTCTGGGGGTGGGGTGAGTTTGTATCTGGCAATATTTCCATTTATTTATTTATTTATTTATTTAAAAACTGAGGATTATCATCATAATCTTGTGATTTGCACTGGTGATCTCGAATTTCCTGTGCCCCATTTTCCTTGCTGGTTCCTGTGGCTTAGAATGGTTTCTATGTTGCTTTGGGGACATTATCATTGGGCTGGTCTATATATGCCCTGTTTAGCCCATTCGGTCTGGCACAGTGGCACTGCATTGTCTATACGATGCAGCCGCCAACTTGCTGCCACATCAGGTTTACCCACACCCCAAAACTGTACTTTTTTGTGGTGTCAAATTACTGCGATTTTTTAAGTTGCTTTGAGGTCACTACGTTCTTTCCCTGTCTGCCGCTGATGACCTCGGTTTGGGTTGAGCCAGTGGGTGTTTCTGGGGGTGGATCGAAGCCCTAGTTAGATCTGGGTAAGTGCAGGAAGGCAGGGTGGAGGATGGGCATGGACTCGACAAGCTGAATAGCCACCAGCACTGTGGCTTTTCTGACCAAATAACTTGCGCTCCCTCATGCCATCGGGATTTATTGTTCCCACCCTGCAGCTGCGATGCTGCGGATTTTGTGGGTACTAAGGAGGAAAGCGGCATTTTCTTGTTTCTGTGATGTCTTGCTGGCTGCTGTGGATTAAGAATTCAATTCAGGACAGATAAAAGGAAGCTCTTCTTCACACAGTGCATAGTTAAACTATGGAATTCACTACCACAAGATGTGGTGACGGACACCAATTTGGATGGCTTTAATAGAGAGGTTGGATAAATTCCTGGAGGAGAAGGCTATCAACGACTACTAATCCTATCTATGTGCTACCTCCAGTATCCAAGGCAGTAAACGTATATACACCAGTTGCTGGAGAACATGGGCGGGAGGCTGCTGTTGGCCCATGTCTTGCTTGTGGGTCCCTGGTCGACAGCTGGTTGGCCACTGTGTGAACAGGGTGCTGGACTAGTTGGACCCTTGGTCTGATCCAGTGTAACTCTTATGTTCTTATATTCTTAAGAATGGTTTCTGACGTGTTTGAGGACATTATAGTTATTATCATTATTGTTTTGCATTCATGATCTAGAAGTTCATGAGCCTTAATATCCCCTTGCTGTGGTGTGGCTTGATGGTTGATATGGAGGATCCACCCTCCACCTCGGATGATCCACCTCTGCCCCACCAGCTCCCAGTGGACACCAGCCGCTACTGTTTATCCTCAACGGAACCCCTGTGGATGTTTACTTTCTTTCTCAATCCATTCCATCACTTTCCCGCGCCTCAGTCCACTTCACACACCTGAAGCAGGTTCTGACCTGACAATGCTCAATAAATCTGTTAGTCTCCGAAGAGTCTCCATGTGTTTTGTGTTGGATGCCAAAGGCTCAAATGTACAACTACTTTTTTTAAAAAAAAAGATATACAATCTTCCATCAAAAAAATTTATCATTGACAAATAAGGCCCCAAGTTCATGTCAATTTAACTCAGATCTATTTGGAGTAGCACCGAACGGTATTATTTGAGAGAGCTTAGATCTATATTGAATGGGCAAGCCAATCGTCTAGTTCTCATTGAGGTAGGAAGACTGTGCCTGGACTGTACCGCTTCAGACTGCAGGTGGGGGGCTCACCAGTTGAGTGTGTCCCCACATGAAAATAGGATTCCTATTGATGGAAAACTCATGGCAGAGCTTTAGCTAGTTCGAACCCGTCTCCCTGACATATAGTTTTTTATATGGTTAGAAGTTTTTATAGAGAAGCATGCAGTCATGTGAGCCATCCACCTGCCATTTGACGTGGGATAGCCCAGAGAGAGATTTACCACCTCAGTAAGAACTGCAGCAGGATCTACACTACTCTTTATAACGGTATTGAAGTGCACTGACAACTGTTGGGGCCCATTGACACATTCCATATACTGTTTCAAAGTTTCATATTCTGCTTGGTGCAGATCTGGCCTAGGTCAAGAAAGGAATGTAAAAGGATTTACAGGAATATCCAGAATTTACAGGTCAGAGATTTACAGTGAATAGAGGGTTTAGACCCTATACTTTAGAGTAAAGTCCCAGTAGCAGGCAAGGGTAACTTTCTGCTCTTTCCGGCGCTTCCATGTGATAACTGACTGCTGTGTCTAGGGATATGGAAGAATTTCAAGCTCCTATTTTGATAAGAATTTACCAAATTTGCACTTCCTGAATCACTATGAAAACTGGGACGCAGTTATCCTTTAATATTTGCACTTCTCAGAATTTCACAATGCATTTCCCCAAACAAAAAGCAGTTCCAAAACGAGTATATATTAGGGGAAAGTGTGCAAAAAATGCATATATTACTGAATGAAAATACAAACACACACACACACACACACACACACACACACACACACCAAAGGTTTATATCAGGGAAAACAACTTGCAAAAAAATGTGTATATTGGGGGGGTGGGGAATCCATACAAAAATGCTATATTAGGAGACATGCACCCACAACTGTATGCAAATTTCACGTAGGGGGTTGTTTTTAATGTCACAAACTGATATGGAAATGAGATGGAACAAACTGTGGTTGGGGGAACGGCTTTCGGGTAGAGGTGATCCACTGTGCGCTCCCCACAAAGCCAGGGATTTCTCAATAGCACTCCCTGGCTGCGAGCAAAGGAATTAATAGGAAAGCCACCACATCCCTTTCTCATCACAATGGGTGGCAGGCAGCAGTGCACCATTTTTTTTCTAACCCTGATTTTCTGTGGCCAGCCAAATGTTTCTTTAAAAAAAAAAAAAAGTATTTGCCTGTAGCCAAAACAATTGCTTTAAAAACAAACAAACCTCAAAACCTCTCACAAGCACCCACAAAACATATAGTTCCTACAAACATACATTTATCATGAGCGGCCCTTTCTCAGGCTTGGCAAAGAGTACATGTGTGCACTACTTTCTTCCAAATTCAGCACTTCCCACTCTCTGATTTTCCTGGCACGTTTTCCTCTGGTTTGGGAGAAAATATGTGTGTTTTCTGCTTGTTTGCTTGCAAAATCATTTCCCACTGGCTTCACTACCTATCTATTTCTTAGTTGCACAATGTTTAGCATTATTTGTGAGTGTTTTTAAAAAGTTAATAGTTTTGATTAAAACTGTTTGGCTTTTTCCCTTTCCCTTTTGTATTTTCGTAAAATCTGACAAATTATGCATACTAAAAGCTGATATGCACACAGTTTTCAAAGAAATGAAAGTAACTATCTTTCTTTTAGATACAGTTTCAACCCAAATTTACAATTTCATCATTTTCATTAGGGTGACCAACTGTCAGGATTTCCCCGGATTTGTCTTGGTTTTTGTTCTTTCCATGGTGTCAGGGGGGATTTTCTATAATTTTCAATAATGTCCTGGAATGACACACCTTCCCCTTTAAGGCAGCCATTAGCATGACAGGAGGGAATGACATGCTTTCTTGAGGCATATCATTCCCCCACACCGAGCTCCAATTGAGGTCTTAAAGGGGAAAGTGGGTCATTCGTGGACATCATAGAAAAGGCCCCAATTGGAGTGGATGGTGGTGGTGCAGAATGAAATCCTTTCCCCTCCTCCACTCCAATCGGGTTCTTTAAGGTGGCGGGGGAATAACGTACTTTTTGCAGGACTCAGAAAGCTGCTTCTCCCCACACACACTAGGTGTCCTCTTTTTTGGTTTCCCAAATATGGTCACCCTATTTTCATGGAAGAGGTAACATAGACAGAATGTATAACTGAGATGTATAACTTCAGCACACTATAGGAAACATGTATAATAAATTCCTAGTTTCTTTGCAAAATACTGTAGTTCCAAAAGGCTAATTTGTATGTGGAAATTAATTACTGGAAAATCCACAATTTCATATACAAATATGTACATGTATTCATAATTGTTCTATTCAGACTCGCAGGGCAGCATGAAGAAAAATGTAATGGATTTCAACCATATCCACCATAGAAATCCATTTAAACTAACTGTTGGATCACTTGGGATATCTCCCTATAATAAGGCATCAATCAAAGAGTGTTAGGCTTTATTTGTAGAAATTTACCTGAAGACAGCCAAATATCTCACTGTTCTGCTGTACAAAATAAAAATACATCTATTCCTACCACGACTTCCATTTTAAGCGAGGGGGAGCTTCAGTTATCTTGTTCTAAGCATATTAAATCACAGTCATTGAAGCTAACTAGTCAGAAATTGCAGGTTAACTTCCACCTCTCAAGACAAATGACTATTTGAATGAATCGTTTACATTTAAGTAAAGTGCAGTCTTGACCAATTAAACTTCAGTTGGTCTTAATGAAGCATGAGATTTTAAAATTATTCAACCCATTTTGACATCAACCTTTTTTTTTAGAAAAGGGTGCTATACTTGTTTATAAACCATTAAATTAAAACAGTATCAAATATTAAATTGGGGGGGGGATTGAAAGAATATTTTGAACTGAATTTGAATAAGGGAACTGATTTGCGAATGGTTTGGGATGCAAGTAAGGTTGATATGAGAGGATGTTTTATTCAACAAAACAAATGATTGAAGAGGAAAAGAGAAGAGGAAACACAAAATATCTTGAATGAGTTTAAGAAAAAAGAAGAAGCTTTAAAGAAAACACCCGGAAAAGCAAATATTGCACGACAAATTAAAATACTTCAACAACAATTATCAATGTTAACAATTCAGGACATGGGGGAAAAATAACTTTTGTGAAGCAAAGAAATTTTGAATCAGCAAATAAACCAGGAAAATGGTTATCTTATAAATTAAGAAAAGAAACAGAAAAGCAAATTATGGCTAATATAAAACAGAGCGGAAGGGTGCTATACTTGTTTATAATCCATTAAATTAAAACAGTGTCAAATATTAAAATACAATTAAAGGTTTTAAAATATCTCACTGGCTGCCTATTTGCTACTGGGCCAAGTTTAAGGTTTTGGTGCTAGTTATACAAAACCCTAAACAAATTGGGACCAGGATACTTTAGAGAGCACCTTTTCTCTTACCAACCTGGCCAGTCACTGAGGTGATCTGAGGGTATGTTCCTGATGGTTCCACATGGGCCTGTGGCCCGACTGGAGTCCCCCAGGAGAAGAGCCTTCAGTGTGGTGGCACCCTTCTTATGGAACTCCTTGCCTCTGGAGATCAGGCAAGTGTTTATGCTGTGTTGTTATCAGGACCTCCTGAAAACAGCTCTTTCCCAGGGGGCTGCCTATACAGTGCTGGGTTGCTGCCACTTTCCCTAAAAACCCGCACTTTCTCTGCTGCGGGGTGGCAGCGGCTAATCCCAACGCAGAGGGAGAGTGCATGGTTTCGGGTGACTATATGGCTCACTGGCCCACCCACCTTCTTCCCAGGAAGGCCTCCACAGCGACACTAGAGCGAGGTTAGATGGGGGAAGAGCTGTGTTCGTCTCACTCCAGCCTAAAAACTCGGGGTATGTCCCCAACTTTTTAAATGCGGAGCTTCGCAGGAAAGCCCCGTGGTGGCTTTGAGGTGGGTGCTGCATCATATAACTGATGCAGTGCCACCACACACCCTCCATGGGGCTTTCGAGCGTTTAGACAGCCCCCAGGAAGCCTTCGTTGGTTGAGCAGCCTCACACTCTTGTTCGTTTGTTTTAAATAATAATTTTAATATCATGTTTTATTCTTTTTATCTTTTGTTCATTTTATCTCTTGTTATTCACTACTCTGGAATCTGTCTAGATATGGTGTGGTATACAAATGTTATAAATAATAATAAATAATAATAAATAATTCCTGCATTGAGCAGGGGGATGGACTCGATGGCCTTTTAGGCCCCTTACAACTCTACTATTCTATGATTCTATATTAGGAGATAAATGAAACCAAGTACACTTCTAACTGATGGGTGATTAGAGAGCCTCCTGCTATTTATCCTTCAGCTTATAACATAGATATAAAGTTTGGCAAATTCATGACTACCACCATATCCCCTCACCTCTACAATCCACTTTAAAACTGGGTGTTTTAAAATTGATGTGTGAGTCTGTGTGGAGAAGACTGGGTGTTTCAAAAAAGGATTTGTGACTTGAGTGTGTATAGAATAGACTTGTTGAGTTAAAATGGATTTTTGAGTCGGGGGGGGGAAATAGTAGTTTTCTTTCTTGGTGGCACAATGTTATACCTTAAGAAAAAATAAATCTTGTGCTGCAAGGCCTGTCCAAATTTTATGCCCTGTGGTTCTCTGCTTGTGCCACTGCCCCATCCTCTGTGCCACCAGCTACAATAGCTACCAGACACCACTGATGGGTTCACTGTTCATTTACCCCATGGCATACATTCCCTACAGGCGCCTTGTCACTTTCTGAGACAAAGTTACCTGGTGATGGAGAAGCAGGCCTCGTTGTGTGGCCTCCCTTGGGCCTAGTTGCTGCCATAGGAGCATCCAGTCCAACAGAAACATTTGCTGTGGTTCCTGATAGCTCTAGGTAGGCACTGTCTCAAGGTTGAATGTTAGGGATATCAGGAACCATGGGAATTATACTTCCCATAGTTTCAGATGTCTTGGACACTGCCATGGCAGTATCTAGGATCTAATGGGGGGGGTTGAAAGGGGGCTGAGGCGGGGGGGCTCCAGATCTAATTAGGTTAGTGCTTGCTGTCAAGGGCTCTGACCTAGGTTTGGAGGTGTGTCAGCCAGTTCTGGATGGGGCTACACTCCCCCTGAAAGATTGTGTTCGCAGTTTGGGGGTGCTCCTGGATCCGTCACTCCAAATGACAGCCCAGATAGATGCGACGGCCAGGAGTGCCTACTATCAGCTTCGGCTGATACGCCAGCTGCGCCCCTTCCTAGAGTCAGAAGACCTAAGAACAGTAGTGCACGCACTGGTAACCTCAAGGCTTGACTTCTGCAATGCGCTCTACATAAGGGTACCATTGTACCTAGTTCAGAAACTTCAACTAGTTCGAAATATGAACTAGGCTGGTCACCGGTACATCTAGGGGTGAGCATATTACCCCAACATTAAAATCACTCCACTGGCTGCCAATTAGTTTCCGGGCAAAGTACAAAGTGTTGGTCATTACTTTTAAAGCCCTAAATGGTTTGGGTCCAGGTTACCTGCAGGATCGCCTTCTCCCATATAGTCCGCCCCGCACACTCAGGTCCTCTGGGGAGAACTTACTTCAGTCAGCCAAGACTAGGCTGACATCAGTTTCCCAGAGGACCTTTTCTTCTGTCGCCCCCAGATTGTGGAATGGCTTGCCGGAGGAGATTCGTAAAATTAACTCTCTGTGTAATTTTAAGGCAGCTTTAAAGACTAGCCTTTTCTGGCAGTCCTATCCAGATCAATGTTAAATCATGAATTTTTAAGATGTATTGATTCCTGTTCCAATGTTGTTCCCCGCCTCGATCCAAAGGGAGAGGCGGGTAAGAAATAAATATATTATTATTTATTATTATTATTATTAGTGATCCATAGTGTGACAGAGCCTGAATCTCTGAATAGTCATGGAGGGATTTGAGGGAGGGTTATTGTTATTATTTCACCCGCCCACCCATTCATTTATTTTACTGCAAATGAGGCTGGGCTTATGAGCTTCTGCAGTTCAAAATTTACCACTAAACCTAGGGTGACCATATAAAAAGGAGGACAAGGTTCCTGTATCTTTAACAGTTGCATAGAAAAGGGAAATTCAGCAGGCGTCATTTGTATGCATGCAGGACCTGGTGAAATCCCCTCTTCATCACAACAGTTAAAGCTTCAGGAGCCCTGCCCTCTTTTGTAGAGTGACCACATTCCTTTTTCTATGCAACTGTTAAAGATACAGAAGCCTTGGCATCCTTTTTATATGGTCACCCTAGTCAATGTCAACAATACCGGGCTAGATGGACCAGTGGTCTGACTCAGTATAAGGCAGCTTCCTATGTCCCCATGGTACACTAACAAACACCTCTGGAAATAGCATAACTGTTCCTCAATATTACTTTTTATTTAACTTGTGGGTATGTCTAAAAGGTCAGTCAATGTGATTATTATTTTTTAATGATCATTTGACTTTTAACCAATTAACAGTCTTAATTTTGTAAACCACCCAGAGAGCTTCGGCTATTGGGCAGTATAGAAATGCAATCAATCAATCAATCAATCAATCAATCAATCGGCTGGTGGGATTAAAATAAATCTACACACTACCAAAATCTCAATATAGATGCATCTTGCACTACTGAAAGGAAGTATGAGATAATTTACAATAAACCAAAGCTCCACTCATTGTTAGAAGGAAGATAAGACTATTAATGGTTGCTAACCATCATGGCTATATATAACCTCTAGTATCAGAGGCAGTATTACTCTACTATGTCAGTTGCTGGGAAACACAAGCAAGAGGGCGTTATTCAGCTCATATCCTCCTGCTTATGGGCTTCCTATAGGCAGCTGGTTGGGCACTGTATGAACAGAACGCTAGACTAGACAGGCCTTTGGTCTGATCCAACATGGCTCTTCTTATGTATCCAGTTCTGGGCACCACACTTCAAGAAGGATGCAGACAAGCTGGACTGTGTTCAGAGGAGGGCAACCAGGATGATCAGGGGTCTGGAAACAAAGCCCTATGAGGAGAGACTGAAAGAACTGGGCATGTTTAGCCTGGAGAAGAGAAGATTGAAGACAGACATGATAGCACTCTTCAAATACTTGAAAGGTTGTCACACCAAGGAGGACCAGGATGTCTTCTCAATCACCCCAGAGTGCAGGACATAGACTAATGGGGTCATGTTAGAGGAAGCCAGATTCCAGCTGGACATCAGGAAAAACTTCCTGACTGTTAGAGCAGTACGACAATGGAATCAATTCCCTAGGGAAGTCGTGGGCTCTCCCACACTAGAGGCATTCAAGAGGCAGCTGGACAACCATCTGTCAGGTATGCTTTAAGGTGGATTCCTCCATTGAGCAGGGGGTTGGGCTCGATAGCCTTATAGGCCCCTTCTAACTGTACTATTCTATGAATCTATGGCCAAAGCTAGACGAAGTCTTATCCCGGGGATTGCCGGGGGCAGGGAGGGATTATTATTATTATTATTATTATTATTATTATTATTATTATTTATTTATATAGCACCATCAATGTACATGGTGCTGTACAGAGTAAAACAGTAAATAGCAAGACCCTGCCGCATAGGCTTACAATCTAATAAAATCATAGTAAAACAATAAGGATGGGAACAGAATGCAAACAGGCACAGGGTAGGGTAAGCAGGCACAGGGTAGGGTAAAACTAACAGTATAAAGTCCGCATAACATCAAGTTTTAAAAGCTTTAGGAAAAAGAAAAGTTTTTAGTTGAGCTTTAAAAGCTGCGATTGAACTTGTAGTTCTCAAATGTTCTGGAAGAGCGTTCCAGGCGTAAGGGGCAGCAGAAGAAAATGGACGAAGCCGAGCAAGGGAAGTAGAGGCCCTTGGGCAGGCGAGAAACACGGCATCAGAGGAGCGAAGAGCACGAGCGGGGCAATAGTGTGAGATGAGAGAGGAGAGATAGGAAGGAGCTAGACCGTGAAAAGCTTTGAAGGTTAACAGGAGAAGTTTATATTGGATTCTGAAGTGAATTGGAAGCCAATGAAGAGATTTCATCCCTCCATTCCCCTGGGATTTTGCCCTACCCTTCTGCCCGGTTTTTCTGTGGTCCCGGGCTGATCCCGAGACTGCAGAACGTGTGGCCGGGTGTCGCGGTTTGTCCCAGCTCCTCGCGAGTAACCGTGAATAACCGGGAGCCGCGCATGGGGCACAGAGCTCCTCAGGAGCTGTGTGCCCATCGGGGGTGGGGTGGGGGAGCGGGAAAAAGTAATTTTAAAAATCAACACTTACCTTCTGCGCATGATCGCTCATGCGCTCTATGTTCTTTGAAAGAAAAATGGCGGCTGCGATGTTGCACGCCACGTGTAAACCAGGGTGATGATCTCACGATCATAAAATTGCGAGATCACTTCCCTCCGACCCTCCTCATCTAGCTGAGGCCTATGATATAAATTATATTTCAGCTTTCAGAAAGAAGTCAGAAACTCTTAGTATGTGTACACCTGCCATTTATATTGTTTGTGACTGGCCCAAAGTCATCCAGTGGGCTTCTATGGCTGAATGGGGACTAGAACTTGAATCTCCCAACTCCCAGTCCAACACTCTAGCCACTGAGCCACACTGGTTCTCCAGTGTCATATTGCCCCGTACTTTGCTTTTAGGACAGCTTTAATTCTCCCTGTATAGATCTGCCAGCAACTGATCAGGACTTACTATCTGCTCTTATGCATTGATTGGTTGTTGCCAGGATGAATATTTAGCCCAGGTCAGACCAATTTATTCTTTCCTCTGGCTTGGTTCTCGGCTGCTGCTCTGAATTGCAGCCTGGAACTCCTGGCCTTGCATTGCCTTTTCACCTCACCCACACCATTTATTTTATTTCAACTTCTTCAACATCCAGTCCTCCTCCTCCTGCAGTTAAGTATTTGCTCTTCTGCATTTATTATTTGTAGCTTGCTGTTCCAAATTGTGTTTTCAATATAGTTGAAGATTTGATTTACATGGAAATGTGAATTGGATGTGAGTTTAGCTGCCTGGTTAGGCTGTACAGCCCAATGTGTACTGAGGCCAGAGCAGCTGTCCCGTTTTAAAAGCAGTTTGTGAGGCTATTTGGAAGAATAGAAACATAATAATCATAACACCACCCCACTGTGCACATGCAGTTCCTTACACGTACATGTGTGTGCATGCACGCACACACACACACACACACACACACACACACACACACACAGGCTGAAGGCTATTGTTTTTAAAAATATTAGCAGTTTTGAGCCTATGGTGATTGTGTGGGTTAAAACACAAATCATTAGATACCGGGATGCAAATTGGCTTACTTTGGCAACAGTTGCCTAGGAGGACCACAACCCACCAGGAACATCTCTTGCACAAGCCCAGTTACACTGAACATGTACAAACTCTCATTTATTGTCAACAAGCCCTGCACAGTAGACATCCCCAGTAGATTTTGCCCAAAGTAAGTCTCAAAAACTAATTAAAAGGCCTTGTCTCTTATTTGCTGAAGATCTTGTTATTTGTGCAGGGGTGGGGGAATACTAATAACTACATGAGACACCCCCCCTCCCCTCCTCGCCGCCGCCGGCTGTCTGGATCTCCTGCAATTACAGTGTGAATTGCAGGAGAGGATTAAATGAAGAGCTCTTGGGTTGGAAGGAGGACGTGATAGGCTTCAACTCAAGAGCAGCAAAACAGCTGTTTGGAGACTGCACCTGCTGGCTAGCAGGCTGTTTTTTACCTCGAGACGCAAACAAGCCATTCTCTCCCTCCCTTCTTTTCATGCAAACTCTCAATCTGGACACAGAAAGGGGGGGAATAAAAACCAAAAAAAACCCAAACCCCACAACCCCCAAAGCTCAACAACAACTCAAACTCCAGCCTCTTTAAAAAAAAAAACTGTAAAAGCAGTTCATCCGAAGGAATAGGAGAACACTTCTCTGAAGAAGGACTAAGCTCAAGACCTCAACACAAGGCCTATAAAGTGGGGGAAGGTGAGTGGTTCCATTTTAATTCACAGGCCGCAGACAGAGCGCAAAGTGATCTTGGCTAAGTTTCAATGTAAATGGGGAAGCGGAATGGAGGGGTGGGGGGTACCGAGAAACAAGGGGAAAGAGAATAAAGGACTCTCTCTCTCTCTCTCTTTTACCGTTTCACGCTTCTAAGTCCTGCCGATCAGCATAAGCTGAACTCGACATTCTGGGAATAGCAATGAGGCTTCCACAACAATCAAAACACACTTTAAAAAAATCCGTTTGAAGATGCAGAAACTTTTCTCGCATTTCCACCAGCCAACAAAATAGGAGCTCAATTAAAGAAGAAGAAGAAAATCAGTGTAGGGTTGGGAGAGACCAATGAGGATTTTTAATTAGTCTGAATGTGAGTCCCCCTTTTTTTTACTTCTTTTTTTATATATATAATTAGGTGCCCACACCACAACTTCAGTCTAAAGCCAGGCACCATATCATTGGAAAGGGAGAATATGAACAGTTCGTTCTGTCACTCTTTCTCCCTGACATGCTCGTAAACAACTTGGTTCAAAGGCAAATAAGGATGAAGTGGCATAACTAGGGGGGACTTTGAAGGAGGTCGAAGCTTTGCAGCTGTACCTGTTCAATAGATGCAGTAGCCAATTTCTGAGTAAGTGTGGTGTTTTTTGGTGCTGTACACATGTACCCAAGAGAATGGCCAGAGGATCCTCAATTGGAGAATCATAGAATAGTAGAGCTGGAAGGGGCCTTCAAGGCCATTGAGTCCAATGCTGGAATCCACCTTAAAGCATCCCTGACAGATCGTTGTCCAGCTGTCTCTTGAAGGCCTTCTATGTGAGAGAGCCCATTGTTTTTACTGATTCTGAGTTTCTGATCCCCACAATCCAGATGTGCAGTGAGGTTTCAGTGTACACAGCTGCTGCTTCACACAGCTATAGGGTAGCCATGTGTCCTGAAGGGTCACCATTTTGTAGAGCTATCAGAGGACATCCTCAGTTTGAAGGTGTTCTCTAGTTCAAGGGCTATCCATTATATATCTGATTTAAAGATAAAGAACCATAAGAAGGGACAACTGAGGAACCATGAAGTTCCCCATCAGCATTCTTGCTTTCCACTGGTAACTTCCTGAGGTAATCCAATTAATTTTAACCTCAAAACATCCTGGGAGGAAGATCGACCTGAAGCAGGGTAACATTCCAGTTAGCTGTCAATCATACCCACAACTACCATAGAATTAAGAAAATGTAGACTGACCACAGGGTTCTCACTTCCTGTTCCCATTTGAAAGCTGTTATTTGAGTGGCTAGAACCATAACTGATCTATCCCTAAATCTCTATGGACATAGGAAACTACCTTATACCAACAGATTCATCTAGCTCAGTAGTGTCTACATCAGGAGGCACCAACATGGTGCCCTCCAATGGCTCTCCCCTCCCTGCCCCATTCAAAAAAAAAACCCTGCCGTTTTAAGAAAAACCATGGAAAATATTAGGGCAGTCTTCTTTCTCTCCCATTCTTGTCTCTAACCTTGCTCTTTCTTTCCTCTCTACCTTATTATTTCCCTCTCCCTCCCAGTTTCTAGCTTTGCTATTCTCCTCTCTCCTTTAGCTCACTGTTTCTTGTCCTCCTAGCCTCTAGCCCTGCTCTTTCTCTACTGCTTTGCCTTGCTGTTTCTCCCTCGCTCCCAGCCTCTAGACTCACTATTTCTCACCCCTGCCCTGACCCTCTGTAGCTCACTTTTGACTAGCCAGGCCCCCAAGGCAGCCATTAGAATATTTGAACGTAAGAAAATCCCTGCTTTTGGAAAGAAGCAGGAGGAAACACAATTGTGGGAAAACTCCAGGATTCCCCTTCACAAACTCACTAAAAGCTTTGGCATTCACAGCTTTGGGGCAATCCTGGACCTAGCTTTCTTACTTGATGATCAAGTGACAACTATTTCTAGGAAGGGCTCCTTCCAACTTTGGTTGGTTCACCAGTTCACCTGCTTCTTTGACTGCTCTAATGCATTGGGTGAGATCTACAACTTGTGTCAAATCATTACAAATGTGGAATAAAAAGCAGGAAATAACACCACAAAAGCAGTATATGGAATATGGATTGTGCCACAGCAGTTATCAGCAATAAAGCAGTAGTGTAGCTCTAGCCCTAAATGCACTCTGTATTGGAGTATTCTTGAACAGTGCGTAGAAAATTCAGCACATCCTGAATGTGGCAATGAGGGTTTTGTTTTTTGTTTTTATTACTGGTTTTGCAGTGGGTGTGTAAACACAAATATAGCAATTTCCAAGAGCTCCAATGGGTTTCCAGGCTCAATTCAAAGTGCTGTGACCTTTAAAATTGACACAGCCTAAAGGACCATCTTTCCCCCTTTATACGTTGGTAAGGTATCATACTTTTGAAAGCCAAACAAGAGAGGGCTGTTTCCCTTCATACTCTGTTTTGTGGGCTTCCTGAAAGAACCTATCTGGCCAGTTATAGAAACTAAACAGACTCTGGGTTTGACAAATTAGGGCTCTTTGTATGTTCTTATGTCTTCAGGAGAGGTCTAGCACCACATACCTGGTGCTGAAGTTGTAAAAAGAACGGTGGTGATGAAAACCCATTGTCAGTTTGTCAGCAGAATTACGTCAGCGACACTGACTGACTGTGTATTCTGTGGCCTACCTATCAATCAGTCCATTTCAAAAACAATTGCATTTGAGGAAAATGTCTTTGGAAGGAAACAGCGAACCACCCCCCCCAAAAAAAAGTTTTTTTAAAACAGAATAAGGTTGAAGTCTGTAAGAAAATAGTGCACAGTAGTGTTGTTTTGTATGCCCTGCCTACTCAAAAAACAAAACAAAAAGACCAGAAATTGCTGTGTAGGCTAATAAGAGGCTATAATGATCATTAGGCATTAATAACCTGATTTCCCACTCTGAGCTTAACAATTAAAGTAATTAAAATAATGTCACTAGATGACAATGATTACACCATGGGTACATTAAGGCTATTGTTCATTTTGCCCCATAGATGTGGCAGACAGAGCAGGATTGTCCACAGTTTATCAGGGTAAAGCGTGGTTACCACCAGTACACGTGCACAATGAAAGCCAACCTCACATCTTTTCCTGCCGTAAAAGTATAAATATATTTGGGGTTGTATTGTTATGTTAATTATCCTAAACACTGGAATAGGTGGATTAGCCACAGGGCTAAGGGGTCTGTAGCCCCCAACTCAACATCACAGTGGGGTCTTACTAGTGACCCATATCCCCAGATTTCAAATAAAAAAGGAGAAAGTCTCTAGCCCTTGTAGAACTCGAGATATGAGGCAAAATATTCAAGCACATTCCAGTCATTTTGTGAGAAATGAGCCTTTTAGTATATTTAGAGAAACAGTTGTGAGGGTGGCTGTGAAGTATTTAATGAAAAGAAGAATACTTTCCTTCATGAAATACTTCCTTCACTTAATTTCCTTCTAACGTCACTGTTTATAATTCCCACCACTATATGTACTGAATACAAACCTGAAAATCCTCATAATACCCAAAGCATCTGATGAATTGGGCTACAGTCCATAAATGTGATGGTGCCCAAAATTCTGGAAGAGGTGATTGGCATATTATACAGAATTCAACTGGTAGAATCTTTCACTTCAAACTGCAGGTGGAGGGGTTGTATTTGAGAGTGCCCCACCACGTTAAACAACAACTCCCTCCATACAAATTGGAGCAAGGGCTACACACACAATACGCTAGTGGACTATGTCATACGCTTGCGCACAGGGTGTGCTGGGTGTGCCAAGGCACATCCTAATGTTCCTGGGGCCACCTCCACTTTCCCACGCCACGCTCCCACTGCTTGAATCGCAGCTCTTAAAGAGGATGAGAAAGTGCTTCCTGGAGCTACTGGAAAGTGTGTAATTTCCCCAGGCATGCTAATAGCAGCCGCCATTAGCATCCCCGGGAGAACCACACACTTTCCAGAGGCCCCAGAAAATGCACTTTCTCAGCCCCACTGCTCCAATCAGGGCCTTTAAGGTGCACACCCTAATGAAATGAGCTGTGCACGCCTATGGACTACATACAGGAATTTCCTGTTTAATTTTTGAAAGAGCCGTTTCCAAACACACAACATATGCATATATGTAAACTGAAGTGGTACAATCCAGTAAGGGGTAAGCATGGTTAGGCACCTTCTGAGGACCCACAACCCAGCAGTGTGCCTACTGACATAAGTCTCCTGGACCTGCTTCCCTTTTCATCATTGAAACCTGCTTCTTCATCCTCTTCTCTCTGTGGTCCAGATAATGTTGGTGGTGTGAAGGAGGAGCAGTAGATGCTGCTGCCTACTTTCTCATTGGCTCTCTGCCTGGCAAGGAGCAGGCAGTAGCAAAGAGGAGGAGAAGGAGGAGGAGTCACAGTTGATGATGCTGGAAAGAAGGAAGACTCTCTCAGGGCGGACACTGAAGACATTTTGCCCCTTCAGAACCTGGAGCCAGTGCTGCTTTTGGCTACTAAATTCATTCATTTATTTATTTATTTATTTATTACATTTCTATACCGCCCAATAGCCGGAGCTCTCTGGGCGGTTCACAAAAATTAAGTGAAATTCAAAAACAAAGTGAAATTCATAATGTCAGCTAAGTGTCAGTCTGTGTCTGTGAATGGTGTGGAATTCAGATATTTATTTTCTGTATAGTAAAACTTGACCACGATACAAATGCTAAATGCTGTTGCCAATGGTAGGTAGTACCTTCTAAAAGCAGTATGATACAAATCTCATGAAAATACACTTGTTCACCCAGGCTTTTCCTGAGCTGTAATTAAATTAATCATGCTGTTCCATCTTACTCCTCCTCGTATTGCTTTTATTGGAATCAGAATTGGTTTTAATGTTGTGTTTTAACTGCATTTAAATGTGATTTTAATATTTGTATGTGAACCACATGGTGTTTTTTATTGTATTTAGCAGTATATAAATATCACAAATAAATAAAGTCCCTCCACCCTATTGGTAGGGCATTTTCTTCCATGCTATCCCTCAATACCACCCAACCAAAGTTCCTTTGATCTTTTCCACCCCAGTGGACAGTGGTTTAGTTTAGTGGTAAATTTTGAACAGCAGAAGCTCATCATGATTACACTGTCAAGGGGAATCCATGGACATGCCCCCACAATGGACAGATGGAGCAATGTCCTGCTTTTCTGTTATTTATACTCAAAAGGAGCTCCTTCTGGCTAATAACTCCAACATAAAACATAGACATTCCGTACAAACAGTAAAACTTACAATTACATTTACAGCACACGACTATGGTCCAATGCATAGTTACCTGGCAGTAAGCGCCATGATTGGACAGTGGTGTTTACTTCTGACTTCAAGGGTTCAGCTTCTAAAAATCTATGGACCATTAGAAGACCAGAAGATAAGAACATAAGAAGAGCCGTGTTGGATCAGACCAAGGTTCCATCAAGTCCAGCACTCTGTTCAAACAGTGGCCAACCAGCTGTCGACCAGGGACCAACAAAGCAAGTCATGGTGCAACAGCACCCTCCCACCCATGTTCCCCAGAAACTGGTGCACACAGGCTTACTGCCTCAGATACTGGAGGTAGCACATAACCATCAGGGCTAGTAGCCATTGATAGCCTTCTCCTCCAGGAATGTATCCACCCCTGTTTTAAAGCCATCCAAATTGGTGGCCATCACTACATCTTGTGGTAGTGAATTCCATAATTTAACTGTGTGCTGTGTGAAGAAGTACTTCCTTTTATTTGTCCTGGATCTCCCACCAATCAGCTTCATGGGATTACCCCGGGATCTACTATTATGGAAGAGGGGAAAAAATGTCTCCCTATCCACATTCTCCACATCAGGCATAATTTTGTACACCTCTATCATGTCTCCTCTTAGCCTCCTTTTATCCAAGCTAAACAATCCCAACTGTTGTAACCTTCCCTCATAGGGGAGATGCTCCAGCCCCTTAATCATTTTAGTTGCCCTTTTCTGCACTTTTTCCAGCTCCATAATATCCTTTTTTAGGTGTGGTGACCAGAACTGTACACAGTCTTCTAAGTGTGGTCGGACCATAGATTTGTCTAAAGGCAGTATGATACTGGCAGTTTTATTCTCAATTCCTTTTCTTATAATGCCTATCACGAGTTAGCCTTCTTTACAGTGGCTGCACACTGGGTTGATCTTCAGATATCTGAAACAAGGGGCATGTCTACATCATACAGTGTAGAGGGAAAGAGGTGGGACGATCCCTGACTTACATGCTTCTGGGATCATCACAGAAGCGCTCCTACGAAAATGTAAGGTTTTTTTTAAAAAAAAAAATATTCCTGCTCCCCCCACCCCACTCCTGATGGGGAGCTCTGTGCCCAGGTCCTGGCTCCTTGTGGTTACTCGCGAGGAGCAGGGACAAAAATGGGATGCCCGGCCACAAGTCCCAGGATCGCAGGAAAAGCCGGGATAGAAAGGTAGGGTGATATTCCAGGGAAAGGGAGGGATCATCCCTCCCTGCTGCCAGGATCCCTGTGTGTCATGCGATGATCCAGGGACACCCCATCTAGCCATGCCATGGTCTTTACTGCTTTTAATTAAAAACGCAACCAACCATGCAAAGAATTGTTACTATTTAAACTACTAGCATGAGGGAGGAACTCACATCAAAGGAAAGACAGATCTAGCCTCTGCCGGATTGTTTTCGCCCTTCCTGGATGTCCCCTATGTCAATCTGTCACAAACAATAGTGAAGTTTGAAAGCCTTGTTATCACGTCATTCACTTGCCAGAGTAAGGAGGGTTTGTCCATTACCCAGGTGGTCCAGCATATTTCTACATGCCAAGTGTTGGGGATAAACAATAAGAGAACACTCTTGCCCTCCTGCTTGCAGTGTTCCCAGAGGCATTTGGTTGGCTGCTGTCAAAAACCGATTGCTGAAATAAGCGGAGAGAAATGAGTTGCCCAAGGCCACAAACAGTGTGGCAGAGTTGGGATTTGAGCCCAAAGCATCAAACAATTCCTTTGACACCCATCCCCCACATTAGCTGCCACAGCATCCATTTTACAGACGGCCAATCAGCGAGCCTCAGAGACTCGTGATTTATCCATGGCTACAAACTTGTGGAGGTGGGATCTGAGCCCCATTAAACACCTCCCCTCCCACCTAATTTCCTTTTCCGATGTGCATGCTGAATAAGGATAAGTGCATTCACACGAGCAAAGTGAAATACCTGACACCATCACACCCGCCTATGGTTTCTGCAGGGTAAAAGTGATCTCCCTTCCATGAGTTGAGCATCTTCCTGCCTTCCCTGATTTAAACAGAACTACACTAATCTACTACAGGGCTGGGAATTAGTGAAATATTTAGACATAATGGAAGAAGTTTAATAGGCTCTAGTAGGAAACCCAGGTGTTTAGATCAGCTTAAAAATAATAACCTCTACCCCTGCTGGGAGCTCTCTTTTTCACAATAAAGCCAGGCTTTTATTCTTCACCATAAAGGCAACCTCAGACAGGAAATTGCTCACGTGATTGGTCTTTACAAGTAGCGGAGGGTTTTAAAACCAGGGGCTGGAGAGGTCATTAGCGGACAGCCATATGATTAACCTTTGCTGGCCCTCTCCTTTTCACACTTCGTTAACAGCTTTCATTATTGCCCTCATGAGTCTCCAGCAAAGACGTTTATTGACAGTATTAAAAACACATAGCCACAAATTCCGAGGAGAAGTCCCTCCATGTATTAAATAAAAGTTACTCGAAAATGGCATGCCTCTTGGCCACACAGAACTCCAATGGTCCCTGATTATCCGGGAGAATCCTGGTTTCCGTATACCTGCTGTAACTCATTTTCCCAATTTTGTGTATTGGGGGAACTGGAGACAGAGCATTTAAAAAAAGCTGAGATACTCTGAATTGCAAGAATTGCCATTTTTCAGGTGTCAGCTGCCTCTTCTCCCTAGAAGTTAGAGAGCTGAGTGTGGGGTGGGGGGGGGTGTGCATTTTGCCTACAGCACACATGCATGTAAATAAATGTACATGAACCTTAAGGCACCATGCCGTGCACAGCTTGCCATTCACGCCGCGCAACTGCTGGCGAACAATTACCGCACAATTATGTGTTCCAGCATAGTTAACTAAAAGAACAAACACCCACTTTGCCTTTAAAGGAGCAGAAGACTTCAAAGCGGTTAAGATTTCTGCTGAGGCCCTGCTCCAGGTATCTCCCTTATGCCTCTGAACAACAATGGGGAGGGATTTCTCAGCAGTGGTACCCCAGCTGTGAAGTGCCCTCCCAATGTAGACAAGTGTAATGCAGGCCCACCTAGTGCCGATGTTACAAGCATTTTGGCACTGAGCAAACCCAGCTTTATTCACCCAGACATTCCAAACTATTGTGAACTGTTGCCTTTTCCCCCACTCTTGGGGCGTTGCTAGACCTACCGGGTGTTCCGTCGTTGAGGAGCGGTGAAAGCGGCTTTTCCCGTTCAGCCGTGACGCCTCATGCTCCACACCTGCCTTCGATTTGTGGCGGAAGTTTGCGCCGGTTGTGCTGCTGCCGCCGCGAGAACGGTTGCGCAGCCACACCGGCCTGATTGCCGCGGCTTTTTTTTTCGCTCGCTGCACGGTTTGCGCACGTCCGAAAGACCGCAAACTTGCGCAGCCGTCAGCGATGCCGCCGCCGGCCCTGGCGGCGGCAGCGGCGGCAGTGCCAGTGCCAGCTGAAGTGCTGCTGGTGCTGTTGAGGGTCAACATTGATGCGCTCACTTCCTGATGGGGGTCGTGGCGGGTGTCATATGACCCGAGGTCAATCGTCTGCATGGCCACTCTGTGCCTACATCTCCCATCATGCCTCTGAGGTGTCTGCGGCGATGACCGCCTCTGTGCCCTGTGCCCCATCCCAAGGAGCCAACCCACATCTGGCCGTAGCCATGGCAGCAGCCCACAAACAGCTCTGCCCTCTGCCAGCCTGGTACCCACACTAACAGGCAGCGTACAGCACCGCCATTATGCGGCCACGGTAGCTGCCCACCGCAAGGAGTCACCAGCCACTTTTCCGGTCCTCCGGTCCTGCGCAAACTGTCACTGGGGAAATAAAAAAAAAAAGCCGCTCCGCCGCGCTGCCCCAGCTGGCGGACTGCGCGCAAATGGCGGAGGCGGCTTGACCGAAGCCGCTGACCACTCCCCCTTAGCACGCCTTTTCCTGACCAGTGCCGACCGCAGTGACCTCACATCCTCCCACACGTACTCCGAATTACCGCGGGACAGCAGGAAAAGGCGCCCTAAAACTCACTTTTTTAAAGTCGGGAGAAAGAGGCTTCACCGCGGGATAACGGCGGATCCTCGTGAACGTCATCTGGAAGCCTCGACGTGACTGCGGAAGGTAACGCGCGCTAGAGCCTCGTCTAGTAACGCCCTTGATCTCTTCCTAAATTAGTCACATCAGTGATCTTAGCCAATGAGAGATGACAGAGTGAGCAGGATAACATCATAGAGGGCATATGCTTCCTGAACTAGGCACAAGGGCGAGCCCAACCAATCAGTGATCATAAAGTGAATGGGATGACATCACTGCACAATGTAGCTAATCAGATTTGGCTATCTGATGACATGACTGAGGACAAATGAAACTGAATAAGAAAAAGAAAGAGCAAAAAAGGGGCAACAGGTGAATCTCTTACATAGGCCTTACCAAAAAGTTTTCTGAAAGGTCTGTTTGTTTTGACAGAATGTTATAAAAAAGCAGTACATCGTTTTGCCTTAAGCCTTAGTTAAAAGTACAAAGTGTCTGTATTTTCATCTGTGGAGTGCTGGAGGGTATGTGTTGGTGCATAAGATAGAGCTCCTCTGATTCTGTTGTGGTTACAAAGGTTGACAAAGCTCATAAAATCCAACTGTTGCACCAAATATGCTTCAATGCTATTCTGAGGTTGTATTTTGTGGTTGGTGTTTTGCTTTCTCTATGCTAATTTTGTTGTTTTATTTTGCTAGGGAGTGTTACATTTTGTCTTTCCACTTCAACTTTCCCTACCTCTATCAGCCAGGATCCAAAAAACTAAGAAATTAGTTCTAACTCCCCCCTCTGATGGGGTGGGGGGGGTGGATTTAATTATTATTTTTAACACCAACTGTGCTAAACTGAGAGGAGTTTGAAAAGTAGTTGTGATATTGGGCAGAGGTGGGATGGGGTTCTGTTGTTCAAAGAAAAATGTCAAAAATTCCACTAGACTTATGGAAACCCAACCAGTGCCTGAGCTAAGCAATTCTTTCAATCCCGGTCATCAAACTTGACACATGCAGAAAGTCAGTCCCATTGAGTTCAATGGAGCTTGCTCCCAAGTACATGTGCATAGGATTGCAGCCTGATAGTGCTATCCTATGCATGTTTACTCCAAAATAAGTCTCAGTATACTCAACAAAACTTACTCCGATGGGACGCAATGGCTGGCATCCAATATTGTCCATCAATTAAGCAGACACCATCGGTAGAATGGATTCCCCCTGCAAACCTCCCCTACACAGTTGGGGGACCCTCTGGAGCAGATCTTGGGGTGAAGAAGAGCAGGGGGAGGAGAGGTAGGAGAAATCATTTGTGTTTCATTGGATGGAATCCAATGATTTTGGGCAGTATCAAATGTTGCCACAGTGGTAGAGCAAACCAATGCTAGCACAACACTATTAGTGCTTGCTAGGCAAAGGAAAAAGCAGTGATTTGCTGCCCAAATTCAGTGGCAATCTTAACCACTGAAATTCGGCGGCACTTTTCCCTTTGCCTAGCAATGATGTGCCATCATTCATTTCCACTAGTGCAATGTCATTAGTGTAACATAGGGTGACCATATGGAAAGGAGGACAGGGTCCTGTATCTTTAACAGTTGCATAGAAAAGGGAATTTCAGCAGCTATCATTGTGGTGCATGCAGCACCTGGTGAAATTCTTTCTTCATCACAACAGTTAAAGCTGCAGGAGCCATGCCTTCTTTTGTGTCTGGTCAAGATGAAGAGGGAATTCCACCAGGTGTTGCATGCATACAAATGACACCTGCAGAAATTCCTTTTTCTTTGCAACTGTTAAAGATACAGGAGCTCCATCCTCTTTTCCATATGATCACCCTATGTAACAGCTCTCAGTCCTGCCCTTTAGGTTCACAGCCTAAGAGTGGCAAAGTTCAGATTCCTCTACGAGTCCATCCTAAGTCATGTTTAGATGGGTTTAATTGGAAAAGATCCAATTCCAAGTTAAAGTGGTCCTTACAGTACAGCTGGCCAAGAGTTCTTTGGCATTTTTTTTTTATTTTGGGGGGTCTCTTGAAGGAGGAAAATGGTTGCCTGCAAACTCTGGACTACCTTGCAGCAGTAGCAGAAATGTTCCAAAACAGCAGGCCTTCTCCATAGCGACACCCACCCTCTGAAAAACCCTGCCTCATGCAGTTTGTTAGGCAGAAAATGTCACATCTATTTTATGTTTTAGGGTAGGTCAGCACCTTGGATAGCTCCTTTAGAGTTCTGGCTTGTTCTGTCTGAAACCCAGAATGGATTCATGGACCCACCAAATTCGGAGCCACCAGCCCCCATTGCTACACAAAGGACTTTCATTACCACCCAATATCGGCTTCAATGCAGTGTTTTCCACGAAATCAGTTCATGCATACTCAGATGCTAATAATCAAGTGGTGAACGAAATCAAGCGATGCATGTGTGAACAACCCTTAGATATTCCAAATAAAATAAATTGCTTCTAAATTGGGGGGATTACTATTAATTCTCTTCCAACATAAAAGGTGGAGGGTTGTGGAGACAATTTTACATCTATAACTATTTGGAAAGCCAGTGCGTGATAGCGTTGGACTAGGGACGCCCAGATTCAAATCCACACTCAGGTATGAAATTCACCAGGTGACCTTGGGCCATTCACACAGTCTCTCAGCCTAACCGATTTCACAGGGTTGTTGTGAGGATAAAATGCAAAGGAAGGAACATGTACACCATTTTGAGCTCCTTTGATGAAAAGTAGTGTACAAACGTATAAATAATAGGTTGGAACCAGCATAATAGTCTGATTCTATCCATGATTAGACAGAAAAAAAGAGTAGGCCTTTTTCTCTCTCTAAACATGAATAGGATTTTGCCTTAAGTTAGTCACACTTTAGTCCTATTGAGATCAACTTAACTTACATCCCATTGATTTAAATGGGCCTAAAGCAGGAGTAGCTTAGTCTGGATCCAACTCAGTTAAAAAAAATAGTTTTTCGCCAAGCTCTTCATGCGATTATGCACCCCAAAATGTGGGGAAACAAAATCTCATAAGAGGTTGTTTACACACATACACACACACACACTGCTGTCACAGTAACTGATACACAAGACGACTTTTCATGTTCAAAGCTAAAGAGATTTGCCTATATACTTTTGACATATAGCAGCGTTCGCCTGAAAGTGACTGGATGTGTCATTTCTAGTTAATATATGTGAACTGTCAGGCATTTCCACACACAATGGGACTTTCTTTGGGTATCTGGGAGAGGAGGGCAGAAGTCATGAAGGGCAGAGAAGAAAGCCAAAGGGGAACATTAATTTATGAATGCTAAACTTACAGTACAATTTATTTATTTTTTAACTTTGAATGTGCAAGTTTAAACTAGCCGCAGGCAGCCATAATCCAAGGCCCTCTCTGAGCGTGGTGGACTTACAAGGGCGATCTTTATGTAACGAATGAAGCCCATGAGGAATTTATATGGAATCTTTGGGATATTCATACAGTCTAATGGGCTCTCCTGACCTTGAAGAGTTTCAAGCAATAACCTTCTGACCTGACCTTCCAGAAAGTGGACATGGGAATTTCTAACGCTGCGTTGGCTGCTATGTGGGGGCAACTAAGCCATGTTGTGTAGTAGGAATATCCCACCTCTGTTGTTCCAAGAGCCTCTTTATTCTCCAGACTCTAGTCTGGGGAGTCAGGACTGAAATAATTTGAATGGCTTACAGTAGGCAGGCTTTGCAATACAATTGGCATCACCCTAGCAGTGAAGGCTTAACTGCTACAGTGTACCTGTGACCAGGGGCAGCATCCAGGGATGGAATTCACTACCACAATAGAATTCACTACCAAAAGATATAATGATGGTCACCAATTTGGATGGCTTTAAAAGGGGGTTGGATAAATTCCTAGAGGAGAAGGCTATCAATGGCTACTAGCCCTCATGGTTATGTGCTACCTCCCGTATCTGAGGCAGTAAGCCTGTGTGCCCCAGTTGCTGGGGAACACGGGTTGGAGAGAGCTGTCGCACCATGTCCTGTTTAGTTGGTCCCTGGTCGACAGCTGGTTGGCCACAGTGTGCACAGAGCACTGGACTAGATGGACCCTCAGTCTGATCCAGCGCGGCACTTCTCATCTTCTTGTGGTTGGACACCTGATGAGGGCCCACTGAGAAGTGCCCCTAGGAGTTTTAGCTCCTCTTTTTTGAACTTGCAACCTGCTTGTTTGTCTGACTCTGGTGGTGGTGGTGGTGGTGGTGGTTAGGAGGAGGAGGAGGAGGAGGAGGAGGAGGAGGAGATCCCACTGCTTATCCACTCACTGGCTCTCTGCCTCTCAAAAAATCAAATGGTAGCAATGATGACCAAGGAGATGGGGGAGCAACAGCAGATGGAGACAATGGCAATATGAAGATAGATTCACTGAGGAAAGGGACCCATAGAGGGTGTCTTGCCCACTGCCCCCCCCCCAAAACCTGGAACTAACACTTCCTGCAACTCCAGCTGCCTTTTTCTTTGCTAATGAAGTTTCGGGATATGTGTAGTGGTTTGTCTGTTGCTTGGGACAGCTTGGAATGGCTTCACCCTGCGTCATGACGGGTTTCCTCAATATCTCAAGCCTTACCATTGATTCCTCTTTGCAATTCTTTAAACTAATTCATAGAATCATAGAATAGTAGTATTGGAAGGGGGCTATAAGGCCACCGAGTCCAACCCCCTGCTCAATGCAAAAATCCACCTTAAAGCATACCTGAAAGATGGCTGTCCAGCTGTATCTCAAATGCCGCTTGTTTGGGAGAGCCCATGACCTCCCTGGGTAATTGGTTCCATTGACATACTGCTCTAACAGTCAGGAAGTTTTTGGAATCTGGCTTCCTGTAACTTGAAGTTTCTGGAATCTGGCTTCCTGTAACTTGAGCCCATTTTTGTATTGTCTTCTTTATATCCTTTCTCTTTCCTCCTTGTTAAGATCTTGCACCCGTATCCTGCTTGTGGGTTCCGGCTCAACAGCTGGTTGGCCCCTGTGTGAACAGAGTGCTGGACTGGCTGGACCCTTGGTCTGATCCAGCATGGCTCTTCTTATCTATTGCACTGTGAGTGTGTGTGATTTCAGTGATGCCTTTGCAGATAATTAAAGGAGGAGGGGGAAGTGGATACTTCGCACAATTAAATGGCCAGGTTTCTTCTCCACATAGAAATAAGCAGCAATAAGGAAAGTATCCAACTCCCATTTCCATATCCATGTGTGGGTGGGTGGGGGGATAAATCTA
This sequence comes from Elgaria multicarinata webbii, assembly GCF_023053635.1. Lineage (NCBI taxonomy): Eukaryota > Metazoa > Chordata > Lepidosauria > Squamata > Anguidae > Elgaria > Elgaria multicarinata. The sequence continues at coordinate 14,593,701 of NC_086178.1, read as the reverse complement.
GTCATTTAAAGCTCTTAACCTCTCAGGAGATGGTTTATCTGCCCTTCCATCCTTTGCTAGGGTTGGAGGGTAGGACTAGAGTTTAGAGCCCTAAACATTATGGGACCAGAATATCACATGAACAATGTCCCTCCATCTGAGCCTGCCCAAGAGCCTTCATTCTTTTTCAAGGTCTGTGATAATATAGGTGAGTACAAGGAGACAAGAGGATCTTCTGGTTTGTGGTACTCAAGATTTAGAATGGCCTTCTGAGAAAGGTATCCCTACACATTTCACTACCCACTTTTAGAAAGGCTATAAAGATGATTTTATTTAAGCAAGACTTTGTTTTGAACCTTAGTTTTACCTGCTGCTGTTCTAAACTGTTGGTTGATTCTGCTGCTGTTTAGGTTATTCTGTTTGTATACTGATACTTTATGTAAGCTGCCTTGTATACTCTTTTAAAAAGACAAAGATGATACCAGCTACTACGTCTCAGCTGATTCCCAATTCACTTCATCTAGTATGCACAATTTGTCAGTCGCCCCAAGCCCACAGCTAGGACATGTACAGATTTGGCGTAGCTGCCATCCAAGGGACGAATCCTGTAGGTACAACCTGGAGGATGTTAAGCACTCTTGACTTAAAGATTTCAGTGATCCAGACTTATGTACGTGCTCCATGTTTACATGGAGTGTCTCTTTTGCCATTCACATCAGTTGGGAGTTCAGCCTCATGCAGGCATCGTTTTGCTATATGAAGAGCTAGTATAGATTGGTGGCAAATGCATTCTATGGTGTTTGTTTCCTTTGAATTGAACTGGGGTTTTGTGTTTTCACTGTTGACATATTGTGGTTATTATCTGACATTTGTTTGTGGTTGTTTATTTTTAAGTGTATTTTAATGTTTTTATTTTAAGTCGCTTTAAGCCTACTGCAAAAAGGTGGAGTAAAATATGTGTGTAAGAGAGGGAGATTAAGAACATAAGAGAAGCCATGCTGGATCAGACCAAGAGTCCATCTAGTCAAGCATTCTGTTCTCACTGTGGCCAACCAGTTGCCCATGGGAAACCCAGAAGCAGGACATGAGTGCAACAGCCTCCTCCCACCCATGTTCCCCAGCAACTGGTGTGCATAGGCATACTGCTTCTGATACTGGAGGTAGCATATAGCCATCAGTACTAGTAGGCATTGACAGCCCTATCCTCCATAAATTTGTCAAATCCCCTTTTAATGTCAGCTAAATTGGTGGCTATCACTGCAGGGCTTGTTCTTCTATATGCTTACTGATTTTATCTTTAATAATGCTTTCAACCAATTTACCTGAAACAGAATTAAGCTAACCACCCTGTAATTTGCAGATCCCCCTTTGATCCCTTTTTTAAAAATAGTATTACATTGGCCATTATCAAGTCCTCTGATAATCAGAGGCTGATCTTAGTGACATGTTACATATTTTTGTTAGAAGATCAGCAATACTATATTTGAGTTCTTTAAGAACTCTAGGATGGATACCATCGGCGCCCAGTGATTTATTAACTTCCAATTTGTCAACAAGGTTGAAAACTTTATCTTTTGTCACCACTATTTGCCTATGTTCCTCCGACTCCCTTCCTGAAAACATCTGTTCAGGCACAGGTATCTGTCCTATATATTCTGTAGTGGATATAGATAAAAGAATTCATTCAGCTTCTCTGCAACCTCATTATCCTCCTTTAGTACTCCTTTAACTCCATTATCATCCAGTGGTCTAACAGCCTCCCTAGCTGGTTTCCTGCTTCTGATATTTAAAGAATTCTTTATTGTTAGCCTTGATGTTAACGATAAGCTCTTCAAAATGCTTTTTTCATCTCTCATTGCCTGCTTGCATTTCCTTCATGCAATCTTTTGCTCCCTTTCATTTTCCTCATTTGGGCAAGACTTACATTTTCTGAAGGAAGCCTTCTGTTCTCTAATAGCTGACGTGTTAGTTTCTTTGATGGTGCTAGTTTTCAAATTCAATGAAACCAACTCTTAACTGTGACTCCCAACCTTGATTTCCAATGCTGCACTATTTCGATGCATGCAACTGCTAGTATGTACACAACAACATATTTGTGTATAATCTGAGGCTCATTGGTATTGCCTGCCCCAGGATTTTGAGGGCTCTTGGGGAAGGCAGCCACAATTGGGCCACTCCCTCAGTGACTGAGTACCTTCTTACCACCAGTGAGTCTACTACCTTGTCACTGCTGCTATTGTTCCTCCTCCTCTTTCCCGTTATTGCTACCACTTGCTTACTTGACAGGCAGAAAGCCAGCGAGCAAGTAGGCAGTAGCATCTGTACTGCCCCTTCTTCTCACCACCACCATTGTCAGACCCAGCATATGAGCCAGAAGAACAAGCAGGCTGCAATGGTGAAAAGGAGGAACAAGTCAAGGGGCTGCTTTTCAGTAGGCCCCGGTTGGGGTATGGGTCCTCAGCTGGTGCCCAACCATGCTCAAGCAAAACTGGAAAGCATCCAAAATGACCCAAGAGAATGAAGATTCAAAGTTGCAGGATTCATCTTGGAGACAAACTTTTCAGAGATTTTTGCAGGCATTTATTTATTTATTTAAGAAAAATTGAACCCCGAAAAAGGACCGATTATATGGTACAGGGCCGAAACGCATCGGACTACTTCCAAGACTAAAACTACAGACATTTTTTCAACATTGAAACTTTTGTCTCTTCATTTCCATGATCCCCAACTATTGCTACTTTTAACGCCGGCCCTGCTCATTGGTTATGGAGAGTTGAAAGAAAGGATTACATGGAGGAGCAGTTCTGCCTTCCCACATGAGACTCATCACTAAAAAAACCAGGTTCTTTGCATACAGTGCTTTACTGAAAGCCTGCTTTGAGTATAGACTTGGTTTATGGCTGCTTCAGCTATATCTTAGCAGCTACAAAGTAGGAGGGAACACCAAGACTCCCTTCCTCTCCTGATGCATCCCTAAACCGACCGACACGATAAGCTCTGCAAGAGTTAATATTTGGTCTGAATGGAACAATGAAATTAACCCCCCAAAATCTGTGTTTTGGGCTATAACGTTGAATAATTTCTTATTCCACTGACAAAGACCCTTGTGGTTGAAACATGTATGGGACAGGTAGATGTGTATAGCTTCCCATATGACTAGTAGAAACAAGTGTAATGTGAAGTTTCCATTTAGTGCTTGTGGACTGCTTAGCTCTTATTCTGGTATAATTTTATGTTATGTGTTAAATCCTTAAATTTGAAAATCATTACATGTTTACTATTATTTTTATGCTTACCAGTATGGATCTATACTTTCATTAAATTTTATCTTCGTGTGCATAGTGGTAGTTCCATTTGAACCTTGTATTGTACTACTTTTCTTAAACCCATCTTGTTCTGCGTTATTTTATTTATTTATTTATTTATTTATTACATTTTTATACCACCCAATAGCCGAAGCTCTCTGGGCGGTTCACAAAAATTAAAACCATCATAAAACAACCAACAGGTTAAAAACACAAATACAAAATACGGTATAAAAAGCACAACCAGGATAAAACCACGCAGCAAAATTGATATAAGGTTAAAATACAGAGTTAAAACAGTATAATTTAAATTTAAGTTAAAATTAAGTGTTAAAATACTGAGTGAATAAAAAAGTCTTCAGCTGGCGACGAAAGGAGTACAGTGTAGGCGCCAGGCGGACCTCTCTGGGGAGCTCATTCCACAACCGGGGTGCCACAGCGGAGAAAGCCCTCCTCCTATGACAAGTCGTGCCATTGGTCTGTCTACCCTAGTATCGACTATGCTGACTGGTCCAGCAGCTGCTTCCCAAACTGCCTGGCACCCTTTCCCACCCCTGATAGCTAAGGTTCTTTTCTATGGAGCTGTCAGTTATTGAGCCTGGAACCTCCAGCCTCTGTGCCAGTGCACTCTACCATTCAGTTCGGGCCCCTCCACCTTGGTCCTTTTTTTCCCCTTTTTTTTTGGCCAGGTATCTTTTTTCTTGTGCTCTGCTTTCTCAGGCTCCTTGCAGCTCCGTCTGGCGAGACAAAGAGGCGATTCAGGCTGCCTCGATGCTCATGTATATTGAGAACCGAAGCCACTAAAGCAGCAGATACCATCAAAACACAGTTCACTTGTGACCTTTCACAGCCAATGAATTGGAAGGATTTTTCCTTTACTGCGGATTGAATTTAAAACTACTTCCCAGGAGTGAAAGGTCATCGTGTGGAGTCATGATATCCAGTTTAAATACAGCTAAATAGAACTCTTTAGCATCACAATGGACCTGGTTATATGTTACCTGCTTTGGAAAGCTATTGAGCTGGTTTAGAAGTTGCGGGAGGGAGGGGGGAAAGGAGAACCGATCCTTCATCACCCACAGAAAAAGCACTGTAATAGCTCCAAGAAAGAACAAAGGAGAAATATTTTCGTTAAGTCTTCCCTGAAATCTGTTCCTCTTTGCCAGCAACTGTTAAGTGGACGGAGCAGCGCGTACATTACTGTGTTGCCGAAAGGATACATTTTCCTCTGGAGGTGTATGTGTTCAAGGGGAGTTATGCATGCATCAAAGCTAGAATATTCTATTTACCAACTTTCCAGAGGGCTTTGATCTCCAGATAGTGAGACTGTATGTGCTGAGGCCAGAACGAAAGGAAACTCATCAGCCCTGTTGCATGAAACTCAATGCCACCACAGCAACAAATTGCACTCGAGAGGGATTAATCTAATTGGCAGATAAAGGGATACATACACCAAGGGATCTGTGACATCATATATCCATCCAGGCCATCTCTCTTTCTTTCCCCCATGCAGGGGTAATTTGTTCCATAAACAGACCCATGCCAACCCCACCCATGCCCAATCCAACTTACGGCATTTCAGCTTTTTGATTCAAAATGCACGAGGAACTAGGGATGGGTTATAATCTTGGAATCATAAAATAATAGAGTTGGAAGGGGCCAATAAGGCCATTGAGTTCAAAGCAGGAATCCACCCTAAAGCATACTTGAAAAATGGCTGTCCAGCTGCATCTTGAAGGCCCACCACCTCCCTAGGTAACTGGTTCCATTGTCATACTGCTCTAACATTCAGGAAGTTTTTCCTGATGTCCAGCCGGAATCTGGCTTCCTGTAACTTGAGCCCATTCTTCCGTGTCCTGCACTCTGGGAGGATCAAGAAGAGATCCTGGCTCTCCTCTGTGTGACAACCTTTCAAGTATTTGAAGAGTGCTATCATGTCTCCCCTCAATCTTCTCTTCTCCAGGCTAAACATGCCCAGTTCTTTCAGTCTCTCCTCATACATGCCCAGTCTCTTTCCAGCCCCCTGATCATCCTTGTTGCCCTCCTCTGAACCCCCTCCAGCTTGTCTGCATCCTTCTTGAAGTGTGGTGCCCAGAACTGGTGGGATAATAATAATAATAATAATAATAATAATAATAATAATAATAATAATAATAATAATAATAATATGATGCAGTACTCAAGATGAGAACTAATCAGTGCTGAATAGAGGTGAACCAGTACCTTGTGCGATTTGGAAGCTATTCTTCGATTAAACAGAGGTCATAAGAACATAAGAGGAGCCATGCTGGACCAGACCAAGGGTCCATCTAGTCCACCATTCTGTCTACTCAGTGGCCAATCACCTGCCCATGAGAAACCCACAAACAAAGCATGAGTGTGGTACCCTGTTTCTAAAAGTTGTAAGGCAGTTCCACTGATTTATTCCATTCCAGAAATGCTAGTTTGGACTATATACGAACATAAGAAGAGCTGTGCTGGATCAGACCAAGGGCCCATCTAGTCCAGCGTTCTGTTCATACACAATTGACAACAGGACCACTGTCATGGCATCACACACACACACACACACACACACTGTTGCTGCTGCTATATCACCCATCATCCCGACCCCTCACTACATCACCTGTAACCCCCAACCTTCATTGCCTGCCCTCTGGGGCACTGGCCACAGACTGCAGGGAGTTTTAATGCAAAATCCTACCAAACCTGATTAAAATGGACCTCTGGCTCAGCAGGTCTTGGAATTTCTTTGGTTGGCATGATTTATAATGCTAGATACAGCATCCATGTAAGAAGACAGTATAAAGTTTGCATCTTGGCGATAACAAGCTAAACTTAAGCAGAAATTGGCAGCACATAGAGCTCAGGAAGGAAAGATTCTTCTGTTTAAAGCAGCAATTTTCACATTTTCTTCAAGAGCCACAACTGCCTGAGCTTAGACCTTTCTCATCCCAGTTTCTCCGATTTGAATCTAGTTATGACCTTCAGAGTCAAGAGAGCCTTAAATGACTTCTGAGAGCATTGGCTCTCAAAGTCTATGACACATAGCCAATGGAGTGCTTTAGATAAAACTAGCAAAAAAGGGTGATTGGGCCTCCTAAAGAGAGGGCAACAATGTAGGTTTCTAAGGAATGTGATTGACAGATGTAGAGATGGCTACAGCTAACCCAGCAAGAAATATTTATGTATTTCAGAGATGTGGGTTTCTACTTCTCTGTCTCACATACACACATATTTTCCATTCTTCTCTTGTTTAATCTGCAGCGCTCTGTGCCTACTGCTGTTGTGGCATTACCATATTAACTTTGGACCCAAATGTTGGGTCCTTTCAAACCAAATAGTTATGAAAAGAGATTCCTCTAAGGCCCTGTCTAACAGGCAACACGCAGTCCCACATGAAAATGTGCTTTCAACTAACGTGCACTTCTGTTCCACAGAACACATCAGTGGCCTGCCATCTTCTGCGGTTCAGCTGTTGTGTTCCTGCATCACCCAACCCTCCCCACACCTCTGCCCGGCCAGGGAAGTGGGGGTTGGGGTTGGGTTGGGTGGATATGATTGCAACTAATGAAAACATTTTCATTACCTGAGATGTGATATTTCTGATGGAACCTCCCATTTTTACCAAGACTGGAGAGTCTTCTTGTAGACATCATCAGTTAGTTATGAGATTCATAATAGAAAGGCTCTTGAATAAATGAGATTTCGGTCTCGTTTCCAACAAGACCCTTTACCTTGTACACCGCTCTGAAATTTTTCGATGGGGAGCGTTATATAAATATTATAAATAAATAAATAAATAAATAAATAAATAAATAAATAAGACCCTGTTTCCCTTTGCAGTACAGCTAGTCGTACCAAATAGTCAGGCCGAGGTGGCCCTCCTGAAGTGGCAGTTTTGGGGGGGTTACCATTAATGGACAGCAAATTGTTGGTTATTTAGTTTATATTTTACTACTGTGGGACTGCCACTTGGATTCTTTGCCACAGGCTCTGAAATATCTCAGGCCATTTCAGCTGGATTGGGTCCCTTCATGTGTTACTATCCTCATTTCTGGAAAGAAAGTGTGTATCACAGAATCCTAAGAGCTTTTGGAATGCTGTAACAATGCAGTAGCTCCAATAGTGTGGAGAAACTATTGCATTGCCACTTGTAGCTTACAACAGAGAAGCAATTATTATTAGCGCTATCCAGAAGTGCTACCCAAGGACAATGTACAGTCAAACATTGTACAAGGCCTCAGGTGGGATATTATGCACTGTTTTGCTTGCCTTGTTTTTAGAGAGATGAGTAAAAAATTGGAGAGGAGAATGATTTCTTCAATCCTTTGAAAGCTATTTTTTTTCATTTGAGATATGCCATTATGTTATTGCTCCGTTTTATACATTGCTTATATAAAGCTGCCCAAAAGAGAAATAAAATGTATACACTTAACCTTTGTGGGGGTATTTTTAAAAGAAAGAGTAATTGTTGAAATTGTGCTTGATTTCTTCATGACTCTAAAACTAATTACAATGATGTGCTATGGTATTTCAAGCACGTCATCTCCTTTAAGGATAACTACAAAGCTCTGCAAGGCTTGCATGAAAATTCTAAATTCCGAAGTAAAAAAGCGCTCACTTCAGACAAATCGAGTGCCACATCCCCACGCTCTCCACCAACACAAGAGGATCTTTGGAGCACAATTTCCCCTTCACTGAAATACATGGGGGTGTTTTTAAAAAAAGAATAAAGAAATGTGTGTGTTTAATTTAGGTGCCAACAGCCCAATCCAACACAGTTAACATCACTGCATGTGGAGAAAAAAGAGGGAGGTGAGCAGTGCGCTGAAGAGGCAGAAGACCCAAAGGTCCACAGCAGAGCATACTGAACAGTGAAGAAAGGAGGTACTACAGCATGAAGAGCATGAAGCTGTAGTAACCATCCACTCTTTCCAACCTCTTCTAGTTCTGCAACGTCCCTGTCTGGTTCTAGCATTCTGTTCTCTCTATCTACATCTCTTGTTCTATATAGCAGGGCTGGGCAGAAGGTAGGTCTCCAGATGCTTGGGGCTTCAATTTCCAAAAGCCCTTGCCAGCATGGCCAACAATCAGGAATATTGGGCGTTGAAGTCCGACATATCTTGAAAACTACCTTCTGGCCATCCCTGTTATATAGGACGGCCATTAATCATCCCCCAAAGGGAGAAAATGCATCCTGAAAAAACTGGATACAGATTTGTATGATAGATAGATAGATAGATAGATAGATAGATAGATAGATAGAGATAGATAGAAAGTAATTATACAACATATCTCACCACACTGGGGAAAACTGTGACTACGTGTTGAGGGATTGTAGTTCAGTGGTAGCGCACATGTTTTGCATGCAGAAGGTCACATGTTCAATAGGGAAAACTCTTACCTGAGACCCTGGTGACCCACTGCCAGTCAGTGCTCACTAGTGGAGGCTGGTGGCTTCGATGTCATTGGGGCAGTGAGTGAACCCACTTTTAACCTTGGAGAGTTCCTTTGGAATTCTGGCTGGTTCTGATGGAAACCTGAAGCGGATTCACTGTCCCACTGTCCTCAGAGCCACCAGCCTTCACTGGTGTGACAATACTGGGAAAGATGGACAAATAGTCTGACTCCCAGTCGAACTACATGTTACGCTAAATGTATAGCACCTAAGGCCAATGGGTTTTTAAGTCTGTTTATATCCAGCTATGCCAGCACCAGCTGATTTGAGGACTGGATTAATTCTTACAATAAGGTAAAAATGTGAACAGGCTTTAGAAATTAAATAAATGGCAGTTTGCATAGTTCAAGACGCCTGGCTTCTTGAAGGAACATTGTTGTTGCTTTCTCTGTGTAGCAGTCTTTTCCCCCCAAAGACATTTTATAACTGATTGGAATAAACAGGTTATACATCTTTCCTCCTCCACTCTTCCCGTCCTGCAGTTCCCCCGAAGAGGAAAGTGGATCGGGCCCATTTGCAAATTTGAGTAGGGATTCTGTGAATTTTGATTTTGCTCACAAAACATGTGAGCACCCCCCGTTTGAAGATCCAAATGCAAGTGTGGGCAGGATCATGTGTCTGCCAAAAATATTCACAAATTGTCAAACACAGGCGCACGTTCGTTTCATTCCAAGTTCCAAATTTGACTTGTGCACAAATTTCCTAATTTGTGCAAATTTCCCCCGCGGACTGAATCAGCCCTACTTTAGCCAATGAAGGAAAGTTATGCAAATTTGGAGGGATTTGCACAAATCTCCTATTTGACCGCTGCTCGATTTCTGCAATTTTCCCATTCATGTAAGCCAAACAGCGATCGTACATGCGAACAGGAACCAGAGACAGATGGCAAGGTCATGTTCATAGAATTCTGGCGATCTCAAACATTTGCCCATCCCTAGACTAGAAAAATCTCTTGATCTCAGTGGCTATAAGAAGATCCATTCCAATGTGACAACATCCATGGGGCATATTGAAATGCAACAAATAAGCAATACAGATCAAATGCAGAACAGGCATCAGGGCCACCCCAAGATATTTTGCTACAAAGAACAAGATCCCTCCCGCCATCCCATTATATGAGCAAAAGCCAACTGGACTAGCAGTTGAATCTTTCTTCAGCATTGGCAACAGGATAGTATCCTCCACTACACCTGAAAGCTGCAAGCTAGCTTAGGGGCCCATGGCAGGCTCCATAACCCACTGCTCTCCTCCAGCATCTTGCCACGATCTTTCTGCATCTGCTGCCTGAGGCAACTGCCTCACTCTGCCTAATGGTAGGGCCAGCCTACACCAGAGTCTTAAACCACGGTCTGACTTCGCTCAGAAAAGCTGTGTTGTAAAAATTAAAAACATACTATAGAATCGATAGGGAAATGGCAAGGAAAAGGCCTTCTCTCCTACACCCTCTCTATAAAATGCATGCTATATGAGATGTCATAAAGTACACCAATAAATTGTTTACCTATAGAAGAAGTCTACTTGTCTCAGCATCCAGTCCTACTTAGAATTCATGTGCCTCCGTCTGGTCTGTGGGTTTTGATACAGCTGCATCCATCAATGGGAGAAATGCAAAGCTGCTTTTTAAATGTTTTACTGAGCTTTGTTGCTAGGTAATGGCTTGGAAACTTTGCTATCCCTGCAGAGAGAGCTTTTAGAAATAAAATGGAAGGGTGCAATGCCTCTCCTTTCACAAGTACACATCTGTGAACATGCGGAAAGAGTTTCATGAGTTTTCTCAAGTAGGCTGCACCTCAAGATAGGGGAGGGGAGGGGAGGGGGACCACTGCTTAACTGCATGTGAAACATAGGAAGGTCTCATGCATTTTACTGTGTACCCACCAAAATGGATTAACCCTCAGTCAAGGGCAATGGCAGAGGGCTAGAAAAATTCCTATTCAATCAATCACTCAATGTACCTTTATTGGCATAAAACAACCACAAACCATACATAACATCATGACATCCTCCAGACAAACTAGTACTCTTACTTTGTGCAATTCAGCCAGCTAGTATAGTAGACAGTGCTAATCTCCCTGCTGGCTATTCCACCATGCCTCTGGGCAAAATTCCTATTGTCATTCCTCCAAAAAAAGTTCACAAGCAGTGGAAATAGCCTCCTCTTTTTGTTAATCCCCAGCATTTACCTGACACAGATAGATATTCTCTGAATATGGAGGCTTTGCTATGTATATTTGGGCCTGGTTCATGCATGCACATCTATCACTTAAGTTATTCTCTGTACTTCATAATATGTTGTTGTTTATTCATTCAGTCGTTTCCGACTCTTCGTGACTTCATGGACCAGCCCACGCCAGAGCTTTCTGTCGGCCGTTGCCACCCCTAGCTCCCCCAAGGTCAAGTCTGACATGATGGAGGCAAAATAAACATTTTGTGTATGCAAGTTGCTACCTGGATGAGGCAGCCATCAAGTGATGGATATGCAAGTGTAAAACAGCCACAAATGGGAATGAAACATATATAATGAGAGTAGGATAGTGGATACTTTTGACCCCTTGTTTAACAAGTCCTAATCTCTAGGTCACTTAGCCCAGGTGTTAGGGTTGCAACAACTGACAAGACAGAGTGCTTGAGCATATGGATCCAGCCCCAAAAGCTCATGGGAATGGCTACTTGGCCTTCCACAGATCTTGCACCTGATGCTGTTATTTCAGAAGCCCTTGGTTGTGACTTTTTCACCTGCCAAGCAGCAGGGAATCCTGGGAACAGCCCTCCAGCCCCGTCTGAGGCCTGTTATTATGTCAGTGATTAATGAGGGACCGTCCTAGGGGTGAAGCACTGTGAAATTAGATGGGAACACAATGAGTTAATTCTTGGTCTAGTTCCAAATTTAGGCCTGATATGAACATCATCCCATGGTTACGTTTGGTATCCATGGAGGCACCAGGCATATCTTAAGAGTTCAGCAAACATGCCGGCATGGAATGGAGAAGTTAGAAAAAGGGTTATAGCATTTGCTGTGGAACAGAACTTGAACTCCTAAAGGATACAGACACTGCACGTGTTTCCTTTCTTCCTCCCCACAAATGTTATGGAACAAAAGTAGCAAATGGATTTATAACAGATCCATATATGAGTGATTTATCACTCAATTGCACGTGACAGAGAGGGCACTGCCATAACCATTTGTTTAGCATGTTCAGTTTCAAAAATAGTTTCTAATCCTTGTAGCTGCTTCTGAAGCTTTAAAATAGGTTCATGACGGTTAAATATATGGCAGAATAGGAGATGCAGTAATACACCCATAGTTCAGAATTACCTCTAAAAGGGGTCTGAGATTGACATGGATTTTGCCATTTTAACACAACATTAACACATATCTATGTAGATTTTTTAAAAAAAATTATGAAAATAACTATGATGCTTTATTTATCATGAAGCGGGGGAGCCTTATTGAGTGTGTGTGTGTGTCGTGTTTTGAGGTCAATGAAGATGCTATCATCCCATCCCTGATGCTCTTAAAATGTTCCATCTGTCTTCAGACACATTTTGCCTTGTGAGTGCCAATATTATAGTACAAGTAGGGAGAAATCTTTGGTACAGTCCAACAAAAGACACTCCACTCATTAAAACGGTAAACCTGTGTCTGAGCTGTTCTACTTTAGATTTCAGGCAAGGGCTCACATGTTTTAATGCTCCTCCAAAGGAACAAAGGAAAACCATCCCTGCACTTCAGAGAAAAGATTTGACTGAAAGTCTAGCTTTTCCCCCAGACATTCTGGTTTTTTGCATGCATGAAATGTATTTTTTTTATGGAGGAGCATTCGATCACGTGAGCTCACACTTATAGCTTGATATGCCAAAGCCCAGTTATGGGTTTACTACCTTGGTGAGAACTGCAGTCTAGTCCTTTTCTAGGAGTACCTGTTCTGCCAGGGTTGGCCCTGATAGCAACCTTGGGGGAAAGCAGTCAAGGAAGAGGAATATGTTTTCCTCAGATAATGTCTTCTCACCTTTGTGTGGTCAAATCAGCCTTTCAGAAGAGCCTTCAAGTTTACTTGGACCATCTCCACAGAAAGTTCAGGAGTGTTTCAGCTCAATTTCTTATTGTCTCAGTCACCTTAAACAGCTAGTGACATTTTAGAAGTACACCAAGTAGCAAAGTTGGAAAGCTTTGAAGTCAGGTGTTTGTGTCAAAACCTGGAACAAAAAGACTGCTTAAAACAACAACCCACCGCCCTCGGTTCTGTGGGCCTTGCCGTGCCAAAACAGAGGCGTGTCAGAAGACTTTGTTGTGAAATTTCCGCCCCTGAGCACAGAGGGATTATGTGGGTTCTACTTTTGTATTTGTGCCCCTTCATGAGACCAAACAAGAAAGGGAAGGTTCCCTCCAACAGAAAAGAAAAAAGCCAAGCAAGGAATTTCTACACACACAACCAGATGGGTGTGCTTGGCCCTTCATGCGCTCATGCAACAGGCCTTCTTAACCACCGTTTTAAGTTTTAGAGTACATCACTCCACACCGGCAATTGTTCCCTGTACACCTGCTTTGGTGGCTCACCTACCTCAAACAGCTGATATGGGCCAAAAGGAGGGAAATGATTTGGTGTGTGTGTGTGTGTGTGTGTGTGTGTGTGTGTTTTAACTTTCAGGAGAAGGGATTTCCTAGTTCACAAATAAAAAATGTGCAGCGGAGCGCTCACTAAATAAACAGAAAACATGGGCAGCTGAGAGAAATCAATTTAGCTGAACAAACAATGTCCCATGTAATGAACTACTAATTATCCTTTTATGGCATGTCAGTCTGAGTGATTACAGAGCTGTGCAGTTTAATTTGACGTTTGAGCATTGCCTTGCTCCATTAGCCGCATATAAAGCTACAACACAAGAGTTGGGGGGGAGCTACGGATGTGTGTGTGTGTGTGTGAGAGAGAGAGAGAGAGGGGGGGGAAGGAGGGAGGGAGAGCACATGTACAAGAAACAGAGTGGGCTGTGTTCATCTAGAACTAAGTAAGCACCTGTAAATAAAGAATACATTTAGGAGTGGGAAGCGAAGGTGCCTGTCTTAGATGGGGGGACACTCTTTTTAAACGATACTCAACAGCCAAAAAATAAGCCAATCAGACCCTTATCACATTGCATCTACTTCTAATATACTTCACTTTAACCAATGACAATTGATAATTTTTAACTTTAATATCTCCTTTTTACATTTCAAAGTCAGCAGGAACAAAAGAGGAGGGCAGAAACAGTCACAATTATGAACATCACGTATTATTTGTGAGTCCAATAATTCTTATTGTTTCTCCATCATTTTTTACAGTAAATGAATGTTTGTTAGGCTGTGATGGATTGGGTGCTATCTTTTTCAAGCATTTGTTAAAGAATTAAACGGCAGGTGTCATGCATGAACTCAGAAATTGTTTTTTAAAAAAGTTACTTACAGAGCTTCATCCTGAACTGGGTAAGAGAAATTAAGCCCCTACAAACTTCTGCCACTTTGACATGTGTCCTCCAAAGAATCCTGGGAAATTTAGCTTGGCAAGATACTGGAGATTCTCTGTTAAAAATTCTTAGACCAGCCTCACAGGATTGCAATTTCTAGGGTTCTCTGGGAATAGGGGATGAGTTCTAAATGGTTGAAGACCTAAACATGTGACTACAGTCTGTAGTATCAATAACGTCCATAGTGGTTAGGAGGACAGGGCTCCTGTATCTTTAAAGTTGTATAGAAAAGGGAATTTCAGCAAGTGTCATTTGAATGCATGTAGCAGCTGGTGAAATTTTGTCTTCATCATAAGAGTTAAAGCTGCAGGAGTCCTGCCCTCTTGACCAGATACAAAAGAGAGGAGGGCACCTGCACCTTTAACTATTGCTATGAAAAGGGAATTTCACCAGATGCTGTCTGCATACAAATGACACCTGCTGAAAATCCTTTTTCTCTACAACTGTTAAAGCTACAGGAGCCCTGTCCTCCTTTTCATATGGTCACCCTAAACGGTTTGGCATGCCTATTGCCTGGATCCTAGGGTGGCCATGTGGTCTACTTTAAAGAAGATGGTTGGGACCACATTACCTGATGGAACGACTCTCCCAACATGAACCTACCCATACACTATGCTAAACATCTAAGGTTCTCCTCCGGGTGCCTCCTCTGAGGTAAGCTTGGAGGATGGCAACAAAGGAGAGGGCCTTTTCAGTGGTGGCCCCCCAATTGTGGAACAATCTCCCGGATGAAGCTTGCTTGATGCCAACATTGTCATCTTTTCAGCACCCTATCAAGACTTTTCTCTTCTCCCAGGCATTTAACGGCATATGTTGAGTTTTTAACTGATCCAGAATAGGTGTTTTAAATGATATCATATGTAATCTCTTTTTATGCTTTTTATGGTTTTAAATTTTGTATATCGGGCTTTAATATTCAGTGTTTTAATCTTTGTAAACCGCCCAGAAAGCTTCGGCTATGGGGCAGTATATAAATGTTAATAATAATAATAATAATAATAATAATAATAATAATAATGGGACAGAACAATTCATACTGACAAAACAATACCTTGCAACCAAGCAGACATAAAAGTCATAGACAAAAAAGAAAAAACACATACCTCATTGACATAGCAATACTGAATGACAAAAATGTTGTTGAAAAGGAAGAGGAAAAGAAAGGAAAATATACACTACTGGCCGTGGAAGTCAAAGAACTATGGCAACAGGAAAAGGTCACAATTATTCCATCAGTCACATCAGTCATTGGCATCGCATCAAAAAACTATACAGCAAACCTTCAGAAACTGGGCCTACCAAAATACATCCACACCAACATCCAGAAAGCAGTCATATTTAAAACATGCTCAATTGTTGGGAAATTCCTGAATCTGTAAAAGACAGCATGACTAAAGGAAGCCAGATTCCAGCTGGACATCAGGAAAAACTTCCTGACTGTTAGAGCAGTACGACAATGGAATCAGTTGCCTGGTGAGGTTGTGGGCTCTCCCACACTAGAGGCCTTCAAGAGGCAGCTCTGTACCATCTGTCAGGGATGCTTTAGGGTGGATTCCTGCATTGAGCAGGGGGTTGGACTCGATGGCCTTGTAGGCCCCTTCCAACTCTGCGATTCTATGATTCTATGATTCTATGACTTGGCAATGCCCGCCATGTACGTCTGGAAAAACCGCCATGAGCGAGAAAGAGATTATTATTATTATTATTATTATTATTATTATTATTATTAATAATAATAATAACAATAATTAATTTGAAGGTGTTTAAAGGTCTGTCCATTCCAAATCTGGTTTAAAAATTAAAAAAACAACAAGAAGAGAGAGTTGCAGGGGGGTTGAAATTGCAAGCACCTTAAGAGCAGACTGAACTGGTCATCTGGCCACATTCTTTCCCACTGCAGTAAGATGTACTGTATTTCTGTTTAAATTATAGCAATTACTTCTAAATCTGCATCTGTACATGCAAATTACCACATGCAAATTTGATGTAAATCTGTGTCCTCCTTTTTAGCTATTTATTTCCTTGTTTTTGGTGATACATATATCTCACTACTGAATCCAAGAATTTATTTCTTCTATCTGTTCCTCACTTTTCAGCCAAGATTGGTTCCCAGTGCAGCTTATTAAAATCAATTTTAAAAGTACTATCCAACCAGGGGCTTGTCTTGACAAAGGATTTGCCCCCGGGTAGATTCACAGTAGCAGCAGGTCATCTACATGACACAGCCATTGCGAAGCCATCCAGGGGCAGACTCCAGAAACTCCACTGAAAAAAGCAGGGCACTTATCCCAACTTTTTTGTCTATGATGGCATCACACAGCCGATGGCACCCCCTGTTGGTCACTATCGACTGGACAGGGAAGGGGGTGGACCTCCAGGAGCTCAGGATTGCCCTATGCAGCCTCCTTAACAACGAGGAAAGAGAAAGGATATAAAGAAGACAGTACCACAATGGGCTCAAGTTACAGGAAGCCAGATTCTGGCTGAACATCAGGAAAAACTTCCTGACTGTTAGAGCAGTACGACAATGGGACCAATGACCTAGGGAGGTTGTGGGCTCTCCCACACTAGAGGCATTCAAGAGGCAGCTGGACAAGCATCTGTCAGGGATGCTTTAAGGTGGATTCCTGCATTGAGCAGGGGGTTGGACTCGATGGCCTTGTAGGCCCCTTCCAACTCTACTATTCTAAGATTCTGGGGGGGGGGGGGGGGAGGACATCTTTTCTCTTTCCCACTCTCCAGATTCCCTGCTGTATAGCTATAAAATGTTTAGGTTCTAATCTGGAAGCTGTCTAACAATATATAGCATGGTAGAGAAGGGAAGGGAGAGATCTTCCATCCTCCAGATACTCCCTATCCCCATCCCCTCACCCACAAGCCTGAGCATGACTACAAAACTAGAGTCCAAAATAGGTGCACTCCTTTAGGGAGCTGAGGATTCTTCGTTATGTGAGCAATCCCATTTCTCAGAGCTGTAAGGCAGGGAGTGGGAAACCGGTAGCCAGGGGTGACCAAGTCAGCTGTGTTGTGGTGACCAAGGTCCAGGTCCTATTAGATCTCCATTGCATGAGAATAGCAAACGTGTGTTGGGGGAAATGAAACTGTGCTTGTTGGCACGACCCATTGACATCTGTACATTTACACAAAATCAAAATCACACCGCTTTTACAAGATGGAAAGTAGTGCCAGGACAATCTACACCTGTGGATATGACATTACTGTTCTGTTCCTTTTGCAGTCTGAAACCACGGGGGAAACAGGAGAACAATGAGATGGTGGTGATTGTCATGTAGATTAGGGTGACCATATGAAAAGGAGGACAGGGCTCCTGTATCTTTAACAGTTGTATTGAAAGAGGAATTTCAGCAGGTGTCATTTGTATATATGGGGAACCTGGTGAAATTTCCTCTTCATTACAACAGTTAAAGCTGCAGGTGCCCTGCCCTCTTTTAAATCTGGTCACAGTATAGCTGCAGTATAGCTCCTGCAGCTTGAATTGTTGTGATGAAGAGGAAATTTCACCAGCTGCGACATGCATACAAATGACACCGGCTGAAATTCTCTTTCTATGCAACTGTTAAAGATACAAGAACCCTGTCCTCTTTTTCATATGGTCACCCTAATGTAGATGCCTTGCAAAACATGAGTGAATGAAGCTTGGCTACTCCAGAGTTAACACCTAGGCCATCTCTAGACCTAAGGTTTATCCCTGGATCGTCCAGGGGTCAAACCTGTTCATCTAGGTGACACACAGGGGATCCAGTGCTCAGGCAGGGGCGAACCCTGGATGATCCCAGGATAAACCTAAGGTCTAGCTGTGGCCCTAGTTTAGCAACAGCCTTAGATCCATCAGTGCCACTGTATTAGGGTGACCATATTTGGGAAACCAAAAAAGAGGACACCTAGTGTGTGTGGGGGAAAGCTGCTTTCTGAGTCCTGCAGAAAGTACGTTATTCCCCCACCACCTTAAAGAACCCGATTGGAGTGGAGGAGGGGAAAGGATTTCATTCTGCACCACCACCATCCACTCCAATTGGGGCCTTTTCTATAATGTCCACGAATGACCCACTTTCCCCTTTAAGACCTCAATTGGAGCTCGGGGTGGGGGAATGATGTGCCTCAAGAAAGCATGTCATTCCCTCCTGCCATGCTAATGTCAGCCTTAAAGAGGAAGGTGTGTCATTCCAGGACATTATTGAAAATTATAGAAAATCCCCCCTGACACCATGGAAAGAACAAAAACCAGGACAAATCCGGGGAAATCCTGACAGTTGGTCACCCTACACTGTATTCCTTTTAAAATGTATTTTAGAACAGCCACATCGTCAGTCCTCAAGGCCAAAAGGAGTTCTTGTCCAAGAACAGACATGATACAAGTGGGACCTTCCCAAGGCCTCTTTGCCAATTGGATTGAAATTCATTGCGCTAACCTAGCCTTTGACCCCATTCACGCATTGGTATTTCTATAATGGACCACAAAACAGTTTGGATAGAAGTTTGTTAAGAAAAAGAATGAAGGGGGTTATACTAATGATGCAAGGACCTCCATATGCTTATCAGGCATCAAAAAATACAGTCTGGACAAATGAAAACACAAATGGGTATATTTCATTTTGGCGTATAAAGATTATTTAATTATTTAAAATGTATATGTTTTAAATTTTGTAAGGCCGCCTTGAGGCCCAGTATTGGGCAAAAGGAGGGATGCAAATAAATATAATAATAATAATAATAATAACCGCCCAGAGAGCTTCGGCTATTGGGCAGTATAAAAATGTAATAAATAAATAAATAAATAAATAAATAAATAATAATGAGTAGAGTAGAATTTACTTGTCACGAAGAGTCGGAAACGACTGAACGAATAAACAACAAAGAATTTACTTACTTCATGGGTGAACTAGCCCTCTGCTCCTCTTCTATAATTCACTGTTTTACAAATTGGAAGTCTTTCCATTTCTGGTGTGTGTGTGTGTGTGTGTGCGTGGGTGGGTGTGTGGACGGGTGGGTATGTGCATACTTAACTTTCATTGATGCTAATGGCTATGACATCCATGTATCCAGAAGAGAAAGAAACCCTTTGACCATGAGCTTCAGGGATGCTGGACACTCAAATAATTAAGCTAAATGGATGAGACAAGTCTAGGCATCAAAAGAAAACGGTTAGCTCTTCTATCCCCACAAAAATTTCTTCTTTAAAAATACCGGAAGAATTTACACTGGATGCGTTCCAAATATGTATTCAGGAGATAGGACAGACAGACAGACAGACAGACAAACAGATGTTCTTGCTGTCCCCTCGTTGTCATCTGAAATGGAACCACTGCAAAATGCATGTAATATAAAATGAAATCAAGGGTAGCTAGTTTTCAGCAATGGGAGGGATGAGATGCCATGTGCAAAATGGTCCTGGGACATAATACCAAGTCTTCTACTCTGCTAACTCCATTCTGGGAAACATTGGATCACCATGTTTCACGGTGTCACAAAGTGTCTTTTCAACTTCATTATTTGTTCTGGTGCAGGGATTGTAGGATCTGGAAGCAGAGGAGGAGATGCGGTACAGTTCTGGAAGTCACATCGTGCTTCGTATTAAGGCTTCTGGTTATCATTCTGTTTTCTAATGGACCACAATCCCCTGAGAAATTAATAGAGGGACCGTGGCAGATGCTTTGCCACCAGAAGGCCCCAGTTTCAGCCCCTGGAATCTCCCATTAAAAAGGTGAAGTAGGTGATGGGAATGACGTAAGAGGAGCCTTGCTGGATCAAACCACAGGCCTCTGTACTCCAGTATTCTGTTCCACAGTGGCCACCAGGTGCCTGTAGAAGTCTACAAGTGGACATGAGTGCCATAGCATCCTCCTACTTCTGTCCCCCAGCAACTGGCATGCTCAGGCATATTACCTCTGATACTGGCAGTATTATATAGCCATATGAGCCAGATCTACAGTAAACAGGTTATGACACTACGAAAACGTTTTGAAAACTGCATATGGAGTGTGTCCTGGGCCCCAACAGTTGTCACTACTGTTATAAACCATTTTAAAGCCGTAGTGTAGATCCTGCCTAGTCATCATGAATGGGAATATTGCAAGAGCACATCAATGTGTGTTGTGGGGGGGGGGGTGTAAATCATATTTGTTTGTTTGTTTAAACCTGTCAACTCTTCCCAAGCCATTTCAGGTACCTGTTTCTTTCAAGCTGTTGCATGGCTTGGCTTTAAGTAAAGAGCTTGTAAGAATAAAATTAACAGTGGGAGAAAGACATCAGTTTGATGTCTAAATTTAGAGAACTTGATGAATAAATCTATTAACTCGCTTGCAGGGAAACAAAAGGGGGACAGAAAAATCTCTTTCTTTAAACTGTGAGAAATAATGATGAAATTAGACCGTGACCTCTGCACAGTGACATGGGATGACTAATTTTAAAAAGCTTTTTATGGGGTGTACGAAGAAGTGGGGCTGGAACTATACATTAGGCAGCAAACACACCTTTCCCAAATCCATGATTGCCAGGTAACACTAAAGTGGGTGTGTGGAAGCCTTTGTAAGGGAGGATTGGTCGGTGAGAGTTAGGGTACGCTTAACCCTTGCCCTGCTGGCTGTGTTTCCCCCACAGGTCTTCCTCCAAGGCTGTTTCCTGCACCCCTCAGGGGCTTATTTCTGGCCTCAAAGCCCACCTGGAGAGAAATGGGAGGTCAGGGAACAGTTTGGGGGGGGGGCGGAGTTCTGAGGTAAAAGTAGCAGGCCAGAGAAAGATTAAACATCCTGATTCTGTCAGTAAGTGTCCCCGCGCACACGCTTTCTCAGTTCCCATATTCGTATTTCCAAGCCATTGTGTATTTGGAAACCCAGTCCACCATTATTTCTAAAACCTCGTCACTATGAGGTGCTTTATGAAGGGATGGAGGATAAAGACAAAGACGATAAAGAACAGAAACAGCCCCCTGCCCCAGAGAGATTTGACAATGTAATATTTTCTTCCTTCTTTAAAGGAAGAAAAGACGTAACAGAAGAAAAACTAAGGCCCTGAAATCTTCGTCTTTTTTAAAAAGGGGGGGGAGAGAAACCTGAGGCGCCATCCCAGCAGGACATAATGGGCCGTTGCAACAGTAGCTTGCCTGAGAGGCTGCAGATTAATGTAACAAGAAATACTATTTTCATGAAGAACAGCATTAGTTTAGCCCTTTTCACACACACACACAAAATCACCAACAAGCCATTGTATTGCTAATAATATGTCTGGATGTATTTTGTTTTCTTCTTTTAAAGGATCTGGGAAGGCTTGACTAAGGTAGGAAAAAATAGATAGGGTTCCAGACACCATAATCTTCTTTCTCCCGCCTCCACTCATTTGCTTTGCTTGAAGGTTAACGGACAACAGATGATTTCTTCAGAGCCCAGAAGGAGAACAAGACCGATATCCACTAAGGAACGTCACATAATGATTAATCACATGAACATTTTAAGACATTGTTTCAGTTTTATAGTAATGCAGAGGGTAAGGAGTGGGGGTATATGAAAATAAATAAATTCGCAATCTCTCGGCCTCACGCTGCATTCTCATCTGCAATGCAGGTATAGTAGCTCTGTACTACTTCACAGGGATGTTGCATAAATTACTGTGAACATGTACATGAAGCACTTCAAATGCTCAAAAATGCTATCTAATGCAAAGTTCTGCTGTTAACATAGTCCAAATTGGACGTTTTGGACTTCCAATTTTGGTCTGAAATTTCCCATCCTATGAAAGTCCATGTTAAGTTAACCTTAAGATCAATCTGGAGGAAGATTCTTCTGCAGTATGATGGGACATTTAATAATCTATGAACACGTACAAAAACCCTACACAGCTTGGAGCTGGGTTACCTGGATTATCTCCTCCTATATATACCTGCCAAGACCCTAAATTCATCTTAAGAGGCCTTCCTCTAGAGCTGCTCCTGCCAAATGTGGAGAGACAGGTGGCTACTAAGGAGCAGGCCTTTTGAGGAGTGGCAACCCAATTGTGGAATACCCACCTGATACCCATGCTGTGGTCTTTTCAGCATCACGTGAAAATCTTTTCATTTTCCCAGGCTTTTTAGTTCTTCAGTTTTAAAAATTGTGTTAGTGTGTTTTTAGAGCTTTGCACTGCTGCTGGCTTTTACCCTAAGTTTTCTCTTTTATTCAGTTTTAAATGTAAGGTTTTTATATTAACTTCGTTTGCACACACTAACCCATGGTTTATTTAACCCATGGGTTATTTTATTCCAGGTTGTCATGATGAGTTTCCCACACACCCTAACAAACCATGGACAACCCAGAAAGAGAACCCATAGATTAGCGTTATGTGTGAATCAGGTCAAGATATTTTACTACATTATTATATTTTTATCAGGGGTCTGGAAACAAAGCCCTATGAAGAGAGACTGAAAGAACTGGGCATGTTTAGCCTGGAGAAGAGAAGATTGAGGGGAGACATGATAGCACTCTTCAAATACTTAAAAGGTTGTCACACAGAGGAGGGCCAGGATCTCTTCTCAGTCCTCCCAGAGTGCAGGACACGGAATAACGGGCTCAAGTTAAAGGAAGCCAGATTCCAGCTGGACATCAGGAAAAACTTCCTGACTGTTAGAGCAGTACAACAATGGAATCAGTTACCTAGGGAGGTCGTGGTCTCTCCCACACTAGAGGCCTTCAAGAGGCAGCTGGACAAGCATCTGTCAGGGATGCTTTAGGGTGGATTCCTGCCTTGAGCAGGGGGTTAGACTCGATGGCCTTGTAGGCCCCTTCCAACTCTGCTATTCTATGATTCTATGATTTTAAGTTTTGTTTGATGATCTGCCCAGAGAACTTTGTATAGAATTGTAATAAACAAACAAACAAATAAACCCAGACCCTCAGTCTGGGTGACAGATAGCTTGAATGAAGGCCAGGCTATGCTGAGATTGTCCATATCTCCTATCTTGTTCAGTTCTTGCTTTGCCTTTAGACCCCAAGCTCTGACACATACCATATACCACTCTGGTTCTTAGACAAATCCCTCTGGATACAACTGGGTGATTCATTCAGATGCTGGATTTGGGCTAATACAGCAGTTAACACATTTATTACAGATCCGAGTTAGTTATTAGTAGACAGCAGGTTTATTATCTAATTCATTGTGATAGTTTAAACGCTGTACAGCACCATACTACAAGGACAGTTGCAGATTACCAAGCCTTTTTCGTCTTTTTCTTTTTTGCAGGATGTGTTCATTGAATATCCCACATCGTAGGCAGAACCCAAATCCATCTTGCAGAAGTGCTACATTAACCACACTGTCCACCCAACCATTTAAAACGATGCCAGGAACAACTGTTAAGTATGAAACATTGGGGGAAAAATAATAATTATGCATTTAAAAAGAAAATCCTGAAAAAAAAGTTTGCAGTGTCTCCTAGGTTCTTGCAAAACTGCTATTATCTTGTCCAACCTCCCAAAGCTTTTCATGCAATTATCAATTATGCCGTGTGGATTTTTTTTTTTAAAAAAAAAACCAACCCGCAGAATGTGAAACACAGAGGCCACATTTCAAAGAAGAATGCTCAATATTGAATAATACGTCTGTTGGTAGTCATTCATTCCTTTATAACTTAAATAAAACTGGGCAAATATGGTGGAAACATCTGCAGAGATGGAACAAAGAGGAGGTGTGCATTGGGCCTTTCCTTCTAATTAGATTACCCAGTGGCCTCTTGATAAGAGAACACTTCTCAAGATGGAATGGGTGCCCTCTTAACAGGAAAGTTCTCTTGCCTAGCAGCTCTTGCCTTGTGACAAAAAAGAAATTGTACGACATGGCCTACACAGGAAGGTGTCTTATGCCGCCAAGTCAGAACCGCCAAAGTCAGCATTGTCTATTGCAGGGAATGGATAGGGTGTCATCTTTCACAGAGAACAGTCCTTTATTTCAGGGCATCCTCTGTTTGAAGGGCTGTCCAGTCCAAGTCGGGTTTAAAGATGAAGATCCATCAGAAGGAAGAGTTAAAGGTCCTTGAAGCTGGTCATCAACAGCACCTGGACAGCAGACTGAGCAAGGCACTCTTGGCCACAGCCTTCCACACTATGGTGAGATGGACTGTATTTCTATTAAAATTGTAATAATCATTTCTAAATATGCATGTTATGCAAATTGGTGTCCTCCTTGGACCTTTGAGGGGGATTCATATGTGGCCTCCGTAGTAACCTTTGCCCTTCAGCCTTATTCTTGTGGTTCTTGGCCTAATTTCAAAAACACTCTGTAAATGATCAGCTTAAATGTCTGGCAAAAGCTATCTGTCCCTTTCATAAGAAGAGCCCTGCTGGATCAGACCAAGAGTCCATCTAGACCAGCACTCTGTTCACACAGTGGCCAATCTGTCCAGCCTATGTGCAACAGTTGCAGGGGAACATGGGTGGGAGGGTGCTGCTACACCATGTCCTACTTTCTTGGTCCTTGGTTGACAGCTAGTTGGCCACTGTCTGGACAGAGTGCTGGACAAGACGGACCCTCGGTCTGATCCAGCATGGCTCTTCTTATGTTCTTCTTTTCTCTTTTTTGGCGTTTCCTCTTTTTGGACGATGAGGAAATAGCCACCTTGTCACCTAGTATAGAGGTGAGCAACTTGTGGCCCTCCTGCTGCTTTGGCCTATGACTCCCATCAGCCCTAGCTTGCATAGTCAATTGTGAGGGACCATGGGAGTTGCAGGCTAAAACTTCAGGAGGGACACAAGCAGCCCACTCCAGATCTAGTAGCTAAGCAGGGATTTGAACCCACAGCTCCCCAATGTAAGTCCAACAGACTAGACATTACCCCATGCTGATTCTGGCTTTCCGTATGGCCGGTTGGCTGCCTTAATATAGTTAGTAATGAACTGTGAAGGCCTTGGCTGGATGACCAAGCAGATGTGGAAAGCTTGGATTCAAAAACCTCTCTAGCATTGAAGCTTGCTCAGCATCTTCTTGAATAAGGGCATAGCTAGACGGGGCAATATCCTGAGGATTGCCCCAGGATCATCCCTGTGTGTCCACATGATGCACAGGGCATCCCGGGAGCAGGGAGGGATGATCCCTCCCTTTCCCCAGAATATTGCCCTACCCTTCTGTTGCTCTTTTTCCACGGTCTGGGGGTGATCCCACGAGCAGGACATGAGTGCCACAGCCTCCTCCTGCCCATGGTCCCCAGCAACTGGTATACATAGGCATACTGCCTCTGCTGTTGGAGATAGCATATTGCCATCAGGACTAGTACCATTGATAGCCTTAAAAAAATTACTGAAAGATTTAGACATTATTTGAAAGCCTGGGAAAATGAAATGATTTTCACCTGGCACTGAGAAGAACACAGGGTAGACAAACCCAAATCATAAAACTAGGTAGGCACCAGATGAGCCCCCCTGGTGGTGGTGGGGCTCCCCCAGTAACCACCACCCAAATTATGAGCCTGTTCCTTAAAAGGGAGTGTGTGATCCTTTCCAGAACAGGTTGAACACCATTCAACAAGGCAGACAAACTAATCAATAATAGAGCGTTCATCTTGTCTGGATTGAGCCTCAGTTTATTTTGGTCCACATCCATCCCATTACTACATCCAGGCACTAATTTAGAACAGCCACTGCCTCACCTGGATTTGATGAAAAGGAGAGATACACATGGGTGTCATCTGCATACTGGTGACACCTCAGTCCATATCACCAGATGATGTATTATTATTATTATATTTATTTATTTATTTATTTGGACACTTGTATGATGTCTCATAACATCTTTTGTAAACCACCCAGAGAGCTTCAGCTATGGGGCAGTATATAAAATAAATAAATAAATAAATAAATAAATAAATAAATAAATAAATAAAATATCATAATGTTCTCTGGGTTTCAGATCCAAATCAAGTCCTAGACCCAACTGAAAAGGATCTAGAAAATCAGTTTCATCCAAGAGTGACTGGAGTTGGTTTGCAAGCACCCTTCCAAGCACCTTGCTCAGGAAAGTATTCTTAGCAACTCGCCTAACATTATTTACATCTTCCAGGTCCAGTTTTGCTAATATGTGTTGAATTTAAAGCTGAGCAAAACAGTAAGACCCTGTTTCATAAACATCTTTTTCAGAATCAAAAGAGGCTCTCTACTTTGGGTGTTTTTTCAAGGATTATTGTGAAAGGCCTGTAGAAGTATTCATTTTGAAGTCCATGATCATCTATGCTTTCTGATTGGCTAGGATACCCATGTGACATATGTAGGAAGTATTGCACTCACTCTAAACAGGCTTCATTTGCCCATAGTAATGCTACCCTTATTAATGTCAACAAACAAACAAGTCTGATTGTTTATGCATCCAGTATGTGATCCCTGATTGGCTGGGATCATCTGAGAAAGAACAAAAAAATGCAGCTGAAGCACCAGCTAAGAAAAAGGTATCTACAAACAGTAGGGAACAGTAGTAAAAAAAACTGTAGGGAATTTTCTTTTCTTTTTTCAAATGGAAAAGCAAATTCAGAGAATGTTCAACTCAACCCCATTGAATTTAGAGATTCTCAAATAATTGAGACATATATTGTTTGACAATTAAAAAGTCAAAATTTTGAACATCTAGTTCTGGATTGTAAAGAAAGCAATTTGCAATTATAGTGTTTCATCAATTCTTTGTCAGGTATGTTAGGTCCCTAGGTAGGGGGCCCATTTACACATCAAAAAGAGGAATTGCACCACCAAAAAAACAGGACAATGGGCACCAATTTGCATAACATTTGCATATGCAAATTTCTATGTTTAGGTTCAAATTTAGAAATAGTACCTCTAATTTAAATAGAAATACAGTGCATCTCATCCTAGTGGAGAAGACTTAGGTGACTGTGGCCACAGCTAGACCTAAGGTTTCTCCTGGGATCATCCAGGGTTCGCCCCTGCCTGAGCACTGGATCCCCTGTGTGTCACCTAGATGAACAGGTTTGACCCCTGGACGATCCAGGGAAAAACCTTAGGTCTAGCTATGGCCTAAGTGTCTGCTATCCAGAGATTAAGTGCTGATGACAACTGCAAACCCCCTGTTGCTTTTCCTTCCTAGGCTTCTTTGACTTTAAACCAGACTTGGACTGGGCAGTTCTGCAATCAGATGTCACCTTCAAACAGAGGACTGTCCTCTCCCAGCTCTCCAAAATAGAGGACTGTCCTCTGTAAAGGGCACCTAGCCAATCTATTTGCACATTAAAGAGGCCAGTTATCATGCTATGACTCTGTTCAGACAACACGCTAAACCACGGTGATTACGGTTAAGCATTTTGAGCTCAACATGTGAACCATGACTTAGGCCAGATTTACACCTTGTGTCAAGTTGTTACAAACGTGAAATAAAAAGCAGGAAGTAACACTATGAAAGCGGCGTATGGAATGTGGATTGTACCCCAACGGTTTTCAGTGCACTTCAATGCCTCTATAAAGCAGTAGGGTAGATCTAGCCTTAGTGTTTCATGTGAACTATTCCTAACCATGGTAGCTACCTAACCACAGTTTAAATATGCCCACCAACCATTTGCTGCAAAACATGACTTAGTGTGTTGTCTGAACAAGCCCTGTGGATCAGCGTTTCACCAGTTGTGTTCCAGGGCACTCTGAGATTCCTCAGAAGCTTCTCTAGGGTTCCTCAATCAGATTGACCATACTTAGGGTGACCATATGAAAAGGAGGACAGGGCTCCTGTATCTTTAACTGTAATGTAGAAAAGGGAATTTCAGCAGGTGTCAATTGAAGAGGGTGAAATTCTCTCTTCATCACAACAGTTAAAGCTGCAGAAGCCCTGCCCTCTTTTCTATCTGGCCACTCTACTATAGCTAGTGTAGCTTTAACTGTTGCGATGAAGAGGGAATTTCACCCACTTCAATTGACACCTGCTGCAATTCCCTTTTCTACATTACTGTTAAAGATACAGGAGCCCTGTCCTCCTTTTCATATGGTCACCCTAACCATACTGGCAGGGCCAGCATCGAGGGATAGCATGATCAGGCACCTTCTGAGCCACACTACTGCGGACGTGAAATGCAGCCAATGCCCTACTTCTTACTTCATAGCAGCAGAAAAGCAGAACACCAGAGAACTGTTCCCCTTTGCCTAATCCAGACACCCATTCCATTGAGAAACAAGAGATCACCCAAGAGATTCCTGCAACAACTCCAGGGCCTGATGTGGGAAGTCCAAATGGGAAGGAAAAGTGAGTGGCAGAATGTAAAGTAATTATAATTTGGGGGCAGGGTGAAGTAGAGGAAAGGCATCATGGCCATTCTGGGCCTATGGCATCGCAAAACCGTGCAGCCATCCCTGTGTAGCGGGAGACAGGCCTCCCTTGTCCTCCACAATGAATCCGTTGCCATCATCTTCCACAACAGGAGAGTGTTGCTCATATTCTGGGCCCCAATACAGGAAGGAGCCACTGGAGGAGTTGCTGTTTCCTTGATGTAAAACAAGAGCTTCCTATTTCCACCTGTCAAACGTGGAAAGATGCCATTTCTAGTCTCAGAACCAGCTGGAAGAAATAAAAAAGGAAACAGCCAGGAGGGAGAAATCACTTGGGGAAAACCAATGGGTTGGAGGATTAAGTACCCCACCCTTGCCCGTCAATTCTCCATTGCTAATGCCTTGTGAGGCAAATGTGAGTTTAGAAAGCTGGTGTTTGCCACATAATGTGTAGCTCACATTATGTGGCAAACACCACATAATAGTGTCATGATTCCGGGATTAGATTTATACTGAAAATGTAATGTGTGAAATGGCTTCAGAAAGTAGTTTTCCATTAGAACAGTAATGTACTCAGCACCTTCCAATTTTGGCACTCACCTTTCCCCGTGAGTTGTTTTTCCAAATCAAAATCATCATCCTCAAACTGTTTTCCCCACCTGTAGGAAGGGAGAAAGATAAATTGAAATTTATGGCATATTGTGCCACACACTACTCCCTGCAGGAAGAAAGGTCATTGGGCAGATTTGGACCACGGAGAAAAAAGAAGATTCAAAGAGAAAACATTAAGTATCCTCTGCAACCACACCACTACTCCAATCCAATTTGAGACTCCAGTCATGTCTAGTTTAGGCTACACTGACTGCTCACCCATTTCCTCTGCTTTTTGGCTCCACACTGTGTGTGTATGTGCGCGCGCACACACACAGCTATTTCTTGCATCTGTCAAAGTAGTATCCAGCCTGCAAAAACTTAAATCAAAATGACAAGCCATTTGTTAGTCTTTAAGGTGCCTTCTGGTTCTTTGTGTTTTCCAGTTAAAATACTTGATCCTGAGTTCTCAGGTCTCCTAACTGTTAGGGCATTTGCAGATGCCGAAAGCCAAATTTTCTTTTGTATATCCTTACTTGACCTGTTTAATATCTTTACTTGACCTGTTTAATATCAGTAATGTGATATCCCATTCTCCACGACATTTAGAAGGGAATAGCATTGTAGCCATGCCATAAAAATGTTTACAATTTTTTAGAAAATATAATGGGAGATTTTTCAATTCAGTGCATGGCCACGTGGTTATTTACTTTTTAAGTGTAGGTCAGTAAAGATGGAGGAGAGAGGGAGCAAAGTCCTTTAAAAAATATAAATTTACTGTAAAGGAAAGCAGGAACACTGGTGACACTTTTTAATACCTACATGGATAGGGTGACCATATGGAAAGGAGGACAGGACTCCTGTACTTTTAACAGTTGTACTGAAAGGAGAATTTCAGCAGGTGTAATTTGTATGTACAACGCACCTTGTGAAATCCCCTCTTCATCACAACAGTTAAAGCTGTAGGAGCCCTGCCCTGTTTTGAATCTGGTCAAGACACAGGGCTCATGCAGCTTTAACTGTTTTGATGTAGAGGGAAATTCACCAGGTGTTGTGTGCATACAAATGACACCTGCTAAAATTCCCTTTTCTATACAACTGTTAAATGATACAGGAGCCCTTTTCTCCTTTTCATATGGTCACCCTATACATTGAGTAGTAAGGGACTGCACCGTCTAAAGTAGTGGTGTGTGGGTGTGTTTAATTAAAGCAATCCTGAAAAAAATCCAGTCAAATTAAACACTGTTAAGTCCCACACTGATTTCAGCGTGGGGATACTTAACTCTCCCATTGTGATCAATGCGACACAGATGTGCTTACCTTTGGTTGAATCATGCTCCATATAAAATTATATCACTTTTTAAGCAGGGCAGCCAACCAATTCAAGAATTCTTACTTGTTCAATTTAATTGCTCAATGAATTAATTGATTGATTTTAAATCAATTCATATTACAAAATGAATTGTTTTGAAGTATTGAAGGAAGTGCAGGATAAGTTAAAAGTTAATGAACAAAACTTATTTGTTCTCAGAGCAAAAGGCAGTTCATATTTTCTTTTTTTAAAAAAATCATCATCATCACAATAATAATGTGTAGGGTGACCATATGAAAAGGAGGACAGGGCTCCTGTATCTTTAACAGTTACATAGAAATGGGAATTTCAGCAGGTGTCATTTGTATATACGGGGAAACTGGTGAAATTTCCTCTTCACCGCAACAGTTAAAGCTGCAGGTGCCCTGCCCTCTTTTAAATCTCCTGCAGCTTTAACTGTTGTGGTGAAGAGGGAATTTCACCAGGTTCTCCATATATACAAATGACACCTGCTGAAATTCCTCTTTCAATACAACTGTTAAAGATACAAGAGCCCTGTCCTCCTTTTCATAGGGTCACCCTAATAACGTGGGTCCTTAACTTCCAGCCCCATCAATTAAAACTAGGGATTTTCAGGACACCATTCCCTTTTCTGGTTGAGAAATGTTTATAGCCTTCTCAAAAACATTTGGCTTCCCACAAAATGCCACAGAGATATTTCACATGAGGAAGAAACCCCAGATTACATTCTACAGCCTATATACTCCAGTTGCTGGGGAACATGGGTGGCAAGGTGCTATTGCAACTGTGTCCTGCTTGTGCGTTCCTCTTCAACAATTGGTTGGCCACTGTGTAAACGGAGTGTTGGACTAGATGGACCCTTGGTCTGATCCAGCATCAGGGCTCTTCTTATGTTCTTACAGCCCGTTACAAATTGGAGTGTATGTTCTTGCCTTTTCCAGCAAACAAATATTGCAGTCTGAGGGTTGGGAAGATGTGGTATCCCCACAACTGTAGACCTACTTAGGGGAAAGTATCTGAATGCCCCCTTAAAATTCCATCTCTTTTGTTTACATGCAAAAGTTAGGATCATCCGAAAAGGCCGTAAGTGACAAATCTGTCCTTAATTGAACCTCAGAGGTTTGCTGATGGCAATTCAGTTCATGCTGTACAGATTCTCAGTTTCTCACCCTTTGGTAAGAATCAAACAGATCCCCTCTAAATGTGCAGAGACGCCTCCAAATCTCAGCCGATTGATAAGTAAAGAGCGACACCTGGTGGACCCAATTTTATCTGATTTAGCAGAAAGGAAACCAGCCTTGTCCACATCTTGTGTTTTGGGTTTGGTTTGTATTCCATGTCCTAGAAAAATAAGCTCAAATAGGTGTGGAGGGGAGGATGAATTTTTTAAAGTGTTATACTCTCCCATAGATAGCCACATCTCTGATGAATAATGGCAGGCCAGGAAAGCAAAGAGTGAGTTCTGAAACACATTTGCTGCTGACCCGATTCAAAGGGGAAAGAAATTGGAAGTATTTTTAGAATTCCCTGGCTGTCAAAATCCAGGGCAGTCCCTGCTCTTCGTGGAAAGGAGAGCACACGAAAAGATGGCTGAGGCTTGAATCCATTTCATATCTCCATGGTAGGAAATTTAGGGCTGCCAGCTACAGGTAGCTTAAGGAGTCATTTGCATTCAATAGCTAGGGCTGTAACCCTTTTTAATCTGATAAACTGTAGACAGTCCAAACATTGAGTATTCATAAAGCAAAGTAAATACCACATCAAAGGGCCTATGGCAGCAATGTGCATTCTTGGGTACCTACTAGCAAGAGTTCACAAATGCTAAATGGATATTATAGCCCCTTATTATCCTGCACTAAAGCTGTAATTGTAATGCACTAAGGCTGTAATTCTATGCACGCACATCCCTGGGAAGCACTGTAGGACTTACATCTGAGTAAACATGCACTGCTAGGGGTCAGTTGTGGCTCCAGTTTTTTGAGGGCCCTTGGGCAAGACACCCTCAATGGTAGGGTGACCATATTTGGGAAACCAAAAAAGAGGACACCTAGTGTGTGTGGGGAGAAGCAGCTTTCTGAGTCCTGCAAAAAGTACGTTATTC
Source organism: Elgaria multicarinata webbii (assembly GCF_023053635.1). NCBI lineage: Eukaryota > Metazoa > Chordata > Lepidosauria > Squamata > Anguidae > Elgaria > Elgaria multicarinata. The sequence continues at coordinate 14,561,198 of NC_086178.1, read as the reverse complement.
CCCCGCCACCTTAAAGAACCCGATTGGAGTGGAGGAGGGGAAAGGATTTCATTCTGCACCACCACCATCCACTCCAATTGGGGCCTTTTCTATAATGTCCACGAATGACCCACTTTCCCCTTTAAGACCTCAATTGGAGCTCGGGGTGGGGGAATGATGTGCCTCAAGAAAGCATGTCATTCCCTCCTGCCATGCTAATGGCAGCCTTAAAGAGGAAGGTGTGTCATTCCAGGACATTATTGAAAATTATAGAAAATCCCCCCTGACACCATGGAAAGAACAAAAACCAGGACAAATCCGGGGAAATCCTGACAGTTGGTCACCCTACTCAATGGGACCCATCCCATCTTCTCACCACTCCTCAACCTCTGCCTCATCATTGCTTTTGCTTGCTTGCTTGACAGGCAGCGTGCAAGTAGGCAGTGGCATCTACTGCTCCTCCTTCTCACCCTTCCTATTGTCTGGGCCAGGTAAACAAGCAGGTTGCAGTGGTGAAGGGGAGAAGCGACTCCAGGGGGCCCTTGTCAGTGGGTCCCTGCTGGAGTATGGGTCCTTGACGGGTGCCCAACCATGCCTACCCATGACGCCAAGCCTGCTAGGGATATTGTGGTAAAAGTAATGATGGCAAAGTGTCTGACAGTGATTGACTTAGCTGCCTGCTTGTCACAGAGGGTTTCGGCAGTCAGAAGGATATCTGGGTGCCACATGCTTAACTGCTCCCAACCTAAAGAGTCTCTACCTGGCATTGGCAGAGTTGCTCACATCCCGGAGAGGGGCAGGGCAGGCATAAGGGCCTACACACAGAGATCTTCTATACACGAGCAATTTATTGCACACTTGTGTCTGGTCACTCACGGAGGTTTGGGGGTCTTTTACATGATATCGTCAACCTCCAGGACTTCTCCCGCACTTTCCGCTCTTTATACATTTTCAAAAAGATCAGAAATAAGCTATAATAAAAATTAATGGCATATATCAGCAGTGTGTAATGCCAGTGTAGAGCTATAATACAGTATAGAGCTATAATATCAGCAGTGTGTAATGCCAGTGTAGAGCTATAATACAGTGTAGAGCTATAATACAGCCACATGTTTCATTGAACATATAGAGCATTGCTGAGAAAGGAAGGTTTTTTTTATTCCAAATCACGCGTTTGCTGTCTAAAGAGGCTTATCGTAAACGCGGAAAGGCTCCAGAAGAAGAAAGCCTGGTAAGGATGTGAGGGGTTTGTTTAACGTAGAGAAGTTCAGAGGAACAGCTAACACAGGCACTTAAGAAAGCTGCTAGTGCCCAGGACAGAAGGATTGCACTATGAAGAAGTTCTGTAGTGTGACAGGAAGAGGAAGACAATGGCAGGAACCACTGAGGCACCAGCCCTATATGATAACCAATCAGATTTGCAGTCTGGAACCCCACCTACCCAGGCTCATCGCTGGTCCCACTTGGACAGGAGGAACTATAAAAGGCTTTGTGTTTGGGCTGGGACCTTGCTTGAGCTCTAATGCTCTTCTTGGCACTGCCTGGACTTAACTCCTGGCTCGCCTTTGCCAGCTGCCTCAAGCTCAGCTCCAAAAGCCAGATGGAACAATGCTGAGATGTGTGGGGAAACTTAAAGACAGACCTGTGCATGGTGTGTGTATGTGTGGCTGCATACCTCTGTTTGATTTCTGATTTTGGAGTGGGTTAGAATTCTGTGTGCTCAGTATTTATTCCATATGTATCATTTTTAAATTTCTGTGCCAAGAAAAGTTGAACTCTGCGTGATCTCTGAAAGTTATGCAAACGTGCACAATCCTTCTAATTTTGCATAACTTATTCTGATCATGCGGAAGAGTAAAAAAAGCTAAGTCAAACCCTAAAGTTCAGTCTCCGGAAACCATGTTCAATAACCTTTCTGGTTTCTTAGACTTGAGCAGGTGTCATTTGTACATTTGCAAACATTTCTTCACAGCCATAAGGACTAGAACCTTGCTTTTTTTTCAATAATAAAAATGAAAGTGGTCAGTCTCATAAAGCTACAATCTGTGCCAAATCCCATGTTCTGCTCTTTTCCAACAAAATCTCAGTATGCACACAGCCCTGCCTATTAGGGCCTAATGAGTCAGTTATTTACATAAGGCAGTTGCTAGGTTACTAACTGGGACAGGATATAAAGAACATATCTTACCAATTCTTAAACAGTTACTCTGGCTGCAAGCCCATTTCTGGGTTCAATTCAAAGTGCTGGTATTTACCTGTGACTTGAGACCTAAATACCTGAAGGACCACCTTCTACCATACAACCTACATCTGGGGCCCTGGTCCACATACCACCACTACCGGGGGGGGGGGCATGTTGAGTGATGACTTCATCATGGTGCCTCGTATTTGGAATGCCCACCCCAGAGAAGCTTGCCTGGTGCCAACTTGATGTATTCCCCATGCTCATCTTTTTTATTTGCCCAGGCCTTCCAGCATTTTTTATAGGTGATCATTAATAATTATTTTATAGGTTTTGGCATTTTTTTTATTGTATACCACTCTGGGGTGCCTACTCTGAAGGGCAACAATAACAACAATACCCTGACAAAATAAACAAATAATGGCCAAAAAAAGCCCTGTATCCAGTGTGGTGAAAAGAAGTGAGAAACAGGTTCTCAGGATGCAAAGGATTTATTGATGCAAAGGCCAACACATTTCAGCCTACATCTTTTCAAAGGCCTCCTTCATGGGGGTGTCAGACTTCTTCTGACGCCCCCTGAAGAAGGCCTTTGAAAAGACACAGGCCGAAACGCGTTGGGCTTTGCATCAATAAATCCTTTGCATCCTGTTTCTCACTTCTTTTCACCTGACTTTGATGCTTTCCTCCTTTGGTTTTCAGTGTTTGCTCTGCCCTGCAAGAGGGTGCATGCCAGGGGCTGCGATAGATTGGTGAGGAGCTGTGGTGGCACGGGATATGAGGGGCCCATTGTCACTGGAGTCTGATGCCTACAGCAAACATATCTTCTATATCATGGGGAGACTAGAGGCTCATCTACACCAAGCAGGATATTCCACTATGAAAGCGGCATATTAAAGGCAAGAGCCACACCAAGCAGCATATAGCAGTATGAAAGTGGTATATAGTATGTCTCAATGGGCTCCAATAGTTGTGAGTGCCACTTCAATACCGCTATAAAGCAGTCGTGTGGCTCCTGCCTTTTATATACCACTTTCATAGTGGAATATCCTGCTTGGTGTAGATGAGCCCTAGGGGAATTATTGAGTGGGGAAAACTATCAATTGGGAAAGGGTTAAGCATTCCTTTTCTCCTCTAACCTCCCCCGCCTCCCACCCCATTCTCTACAACTCAAGACCCCTGAGGCTGCTGTTTAGGGTGACTATATGGAAAGGAGGACAGGGCTCCTGTATCTTTAACAGCTGCCTAGAAAAGGGGAATTTCAGCAGGTGTCATTTGCATGCATGCAGCACCTGGTGAAATTCCCTCTTCATCACCACAGTTAAAGCTGCAGGAGCCCTGCCCTCTTTTGTATCTGGTCACTCTAGCATAGCTCCTGCAGCTTTAACTGTGGTGATGAAGAAGGAATTTCACCAGGTGCGACATTCATGCAAATGACACCTGCTGAAATTCCCCTTTTCTAGGCAGAAGTTAAAGACACAGGAGCCCTGTCCTCCTTTCCATATTGTCACCCTACTGCTGTTCCTTAATTTCCTATCTTGGCTGAATACTGGGGCCCATGAGGCAAGAGGAAGTTTGCAGTGGGAAGGAAGGCACATGGCTGCTGGTCAGAATCAAGGTTGTGGCACTTAAAAATAAAGTCAGGGCTCTGTTTACACCTATTTGCATATAACGTTCTTTGCCCTCAAATGCTTATTTTTCAGGCCATTGCAAAAGTCCCCAAATAACCAGAGATTTCTTGTTTCCTCCACTTCACAACAGTAGTGTTTTTTTTCTTCTTCTTCTTCTTTTTTGGAACGAGATAAGTATCAAAACTCATACGGAAATAAGCCCTGGCAAAAATCAGGGAGAGGGAGACGCCGCCGGTCACCTGGCACCCAATTGTAGTTGTATGAAGGATTAAGAAAAACAAACACAGCTGGTCTGTCACTTCAGTTGGCCCCTTAGGAATGCGTGACAGGGGAGAGCAGGCAGGTAATGCTGAGAAACGTGTTTCCTAGTTCAAGAAACCTGATGTTGGAGAGAGAGTTATCAACAGTGTTTAGGCCACAAAGATGAGGATCTGTTCCACGTTAGAGGACAAAATGAAATTGCTCAGGACCTGTTCTGAGCACAGACAAAAAGGGTCTTTTTTTCCACATTTAGGCTTTAGGCTCAACGGCATCAGGATTGGCTGCTCTGAGCCAAATTATACAATATGCAAGGTGAACTCCCCAATTAAGAAAGGCTATAATGTTTGTGGCTTTTTAGTTGGGGAAAAAAGGCTACAATGGGGGGGGGGGGTTTCCTGACAGATGTATAATAGTATGTGTGGAGGCAGTGGATTAGATGAGAACCTAGGGTCATCTAATGAAACTTAATGGTGGAAGACTCAGAGCGGACAAAAGGAAGTACTTCACACGGTATATAGACAAAGTATGGAATTTGCTACCACAAAATGTAATGGTGGCCGCCAACTTACATGGCTTTAAAGGGGATTCAACAAATTTATGGAGGATAAGGCTATCAATAGCTACTACCTATAATGGCTTTAGCCCACCTCCAGTATCAAAGCCAGTATGGCTTCCAATACATTTACTGGGGAACACAAGAAAGAGGGTGCTGTTGCACTTATGTGCACTTTTATATTATATTATGGTTTTATACTGTTGTATACTGTTGTTTTATACTTCGAATGGTTTTAATTTTTGTGAACCGCCCAGAGAGCTCCGGCTATTGGGCGGTATAGAAATGTAATAAATAAATAAATAAATAAATTATGTCCTGTTTGTGGACTTCCCATTGGCATCTGGATGGCCACTGTGGGAACAGAATACTGGACCAGATGGGCTTTTGGTCTGATCCAACAGAGCCATAATTTATTTATCTATTCATCCATTTATTTCATTTCTATACCACCCAATAGCTGAAGCTCTTTGGGCTGTTCACAGCCATTCACAAAATTACAAACCACAGATATGAGGTAATAAAACACAGCATAAAATTTCAATTTACAATATTTAGAACAGTTTAAACAGCTAACACCAATTTCAATTGAATACTAGACCTGTCAAAGACATGTTCTTACGTGTCAATTCTGCCATTTCAGCCTGTAGGTAAACTTATTTATTTATTTATTTATTTATTTTTATTTATTTATTACATTTATACCGCCCAATAGCCGAAGCTCTCTGGGCAGTTCACAAATATATCTTCTTTTTATATATATTCCCCCACAGAATAGTTTCCATGCATGTAGAAAAATAACATCTCGTGAAGAAGATAAGACTGAACATTCCTTCAGGCATGCTAGTTTATGTACCACTACATTTGTTTTTATAGTGGAGCAATCAGAAATATAATCCCATACATGTAATCTGAAGTGAGACCGTCCAGGAAGAAGTTCTTTAATACTTTCGTATGTGAACTGACTTGTTCTTTAAGGAGAAATGTTCATGGCTAGACTGCGTTTGTGGAGGGACTTATTTCTCCACCCCTGACCTCTGCTGAAATACCTCCTCGTGACAGACTCCATCCATCATCACCCATATGTGCCATTCTAGGGCAGTCCAATACATTTTGCTGCCTCTGATGAAAAACAAGATGGTGTCCTTTGCATTCTATGCACACAAATTGTCAGGGCTGGCAGTTGACTCTTTCTTCAACACTAGCAATTGGGACACTGCCCTTCCTCACACTTGAAGGCAGCAAGCTAAGCTGCATGACATGCACCTCCCTCTTCCAACAACTTGCTGACTCTTCCCAGGATCTGCTACCTGAGGCGACCACCCCACTTTGCCTAATGGTAGGGGCAGCCCTGATGCCATTCATATGGACCAGCAGCTTTTATGGTCCTCTTCAAGTGTTGAGATTAGTAGCACTAGAGAGACAGAGAGAGCAGCTTGGAAAAATGCAACAAGTATACATTCTAAGAAACTGAGGCTCTGTCTGATCACAAGGAGAAGAAAGGCAAACTGGATAAAGAGACACAGTTATTATGCAAGTATCTTGGCTCCATGGCGAAAGGATGCACAGAGTCTATAGAATTTGCTCCCATCAATGGCATACCTAGCCTACCAAGTCAGAGGGAAGCAGACTTGTGGACTAAGTCCCCCATTTACAGATGATCTTTCCTGTGACTTCAGAAGATAAGGCAATGGCTTGCCAGTCACTCTCTGAAAAAGCTTTAAAAGGAAATATGATAATTGTATGGAGGGGACTACTAGCCACTATAACAAGACCCTCCAGTTTCTGGAAGAGACAACAGCAAGGTAGAAATGGAGCCTTCATTATCTTGCTGGTGGGCTTCCAAAGAAGGATCTAGCTAGCCACTGTAGGAAATAGGATGCTAGTCTAAGTAGAAGCCCTCAGAGAGTCTACTTTCCATCATAGGAAGAACACCTGAGGGCTCTAGGGCTGCTTCTGGTTAACCAGGAGCTAAATGTAAGAGATGTTCATTGACTTTGATGCTTCAGAAAATGGCCCCATTCTGCTCAGATTAATTTGCAGTGGTTTTTTTGGGGGGGGAGGGGTATGTGTTTTAATTTATTTTCAAAAATACAAAAAAAAACCCACCACATTAATATTGATTCACAATCCCTTCCCTTCTCCACCCTCAAAATTCTTCTTCTCCCATCTTTTATTTACTGATTCTGTTCCAAGGTGGTATATTAAATTATCCTATTTCATTCAATTATAATCTTCTTCTTTTTATGAGTCCCACAAATTTCTATATGTTTCTGCCAAAGTTATTCGGTTCGATTTTTCTTTCATATATTCTATGTATTTTGAGTTTTCCTGCCAAATATTGGGGGGGGGGATAGGTGCAGGGGTTTTTGTGCTACACCCCTTTATATTTCGGTTGTGTGTGTTTTTAAAGATAACTTGTGGGAAACTTCTCCATAGAGTGAGGGCCACCCCTATCCCCAAATGTGAAGATTCAACCCTTCACTGGGAAATACTTCCCTTCCCTTCCACTGCCACCATTAAACTTCATCACTTGATTTAAAATATGCTTTTTCTCTTAAGGTCATGAGGCATAAGACAAAACAGATCAAAGATATCAGAAAAATAAAGTATTTTAATAAAAAGAATTATAACAAGAATGTTTATTATTTATTAATGTTACTTTTAAACAGGGTGTCTATACGGATACTTTTACCACCAATCAGGTGCTAGAAGCCCCAGTTCCTATCCCCAACCAATCTTAAACCAATTCTCCTATCAAGCCCTGTTAACTTAAAGGCCTAATAATGAGGGCTTGAAAGGCAGTTTTCCCTCTGGTCTGGTCTGACTTCCAACTGGAACTTTTAAGGCTGTTCACCGGCCTTCTCATAGTCTTCAGTTTGGTCCAGCAGATGCTCAATCTTCAGACCACACGACAAGCTGCCTCTCAGGCTTCAGCTCTTTCTTCCAAAGTCTGCTCCAGAGCCTTCCTCTGCCCTTTTGCATTCATCTTCTGCCTGACGTGTTCTCAGCTCAGCCTCCCACTCTTGTAGCTGTTCTTCTTCCTGACTGTTGTCTTCTTCAAGCTCCCCAGCCTCTCCATGAAGATACCACCTGACAATTCTTCAGATGAACTCTTCTGTCAGATGCCTCCTGACATATCCCACCCCCAAGATGCCTCTCCGAGCTCTTAGATTCACTCCAGTCAGAACCCTCTAGAAAAATCAGCTTTGGTGTGGCCAAAATTCTTTCAACCCACTTCTATTTAAACATAGGACCAATGGGCATCCTTAGAATATTTAGTTATTATCCAATCTGAGGGTATTAATTTTGATCCTACCTTCCCTATATTAAGACAAAATCCCAGCTTTGTTTTCACCTTTCAGTGGTAACAGTAATTGCCCATTTGCCTGCACACCATATTTATAAAGTAATCCTCTCAGGCACAAACCTGGATTAAAAACCATACATTTTCTCTCTCTCTCACTGTTAACCCATTCAGTCCTTCAGTTATTATTATTATTTATTATTAATAATAATATTTATTTATATAGCGCCATCAATTTTCATGGTGCTGTACAGAACAAAATAAAACAAAATACAAAACACCCTGCCATATGTCTTACATTCTAAAATCACAGTAACAAACAATCAGGGAGGGGAAAGGCCAGCCAGCATGGGGGACAATAAAACAAATAATAAAAACTAGTATCGTGACACTACAGATTATAAGCTTTTGAGAAAAGAAATGTTTTCAAATAAGATTTAAAAACTGTGATCGACGTCGCGGTTCGCAAATGCGCTGGAAGAGAATTCCAGGCACAGTGGGCAGCGAGCGAAAATGGGCGAAGACGAGCTAGAGAAGTGGAAACTCTTGGGCGAGTAAGAGACATAGTGTTATTAGAGCGAAGGGTGCGAGCAGGACAGTAAGGTGAAATAAGAGACGAGAGATAGGGAGGAGCCAGGCCATGACAAGCTTTAAAAGTCAAAAGAAGAAGCTTGTATTGAATTCTGTAGGAGATAGGGAGCCAGTGAAGGGATTTTAGAAGCGGGGTGACGTGATCAAAACGACGAGCCAGAAAAATAATCTTAGCCGCAGAATGATGAATGGAAACCAATGGGGAAAGATGAGAAGAAGGAAGACCAGTCAACAGGAGATTACAATAGTCCAAGCGGGAAATAACCAAGGCATGAATGAGAGTCTTGGCAGAAGAGACCGATAAGAACGGGCGAAACATTACAGTTATACTTTTACCTCAGTTTCTTCACAGAACAGCTTCTGAGGGGATCAAGCCTGCCACATTTCTGATGAATAGTCACATGGCGAGACCTGCAAAAGCAGCCTTGACATTTTGAGGGTATCCTAAAGAGGATGCATTTTCCTCTTCCTCGGAATGACACCCTCCTGCCTCAAGAACTGCATGCTCTGTGACTGCAGAGGAGCTGTCACCGATGCAGTGGGACATCACTATTGGGTCCCTGAAGGTCTTGTCTACCAGTCTCTCCACCTCTCCTAGCTTCTCCAGGTCAGCAACCTTGGCCTCAAGGGAGCCAACTTGTTCCCTGAGAGCCAGGGAGTACTAAAGGAGAATAGGGAAATTGCAGAGAAGCTGAAAGAATTTTTCGCATCGGTGTTCACTGCAGAAGATATGATACCTATCTGCATAGGACAGATACCTATGCTTGAACTGATGTTTTCAGGAAGGGAGCCTGAGGAACTGAGGCAAATAGTGGTGACAAAAGATGACGTTCTCAACCTTATTGACAAATTAAAAGCAAATAAATCACCAGGCCCAGATGGTATCCATTCTTGAGTTCTCAAAGAACTCAAATATGAAATTGCTGAACTTCTAAGCAAAAACATGACCTTAAGTTCAGTCTCTTCCCAGAGGACTGGACGACGGCCAATGTAACACCAATTTTTAAAAAGGGATCCAGGAAATTACAGGCTGGTTAGTTTAATGTCTATTCCAGGTAAATTGGTCGAAAGCATTATTAAAGACAAAATTAATAAGCATATAGAAGGACTAGTCTTTCTGAAAAAGAATTAACACGGTTTCCCCAAAGATAAGTCCTGTCTCACTAATCTTTTAGAGTTCTTTGAGAATGTCAGTAGACATGTAAACAGGGGAGATGCAGTGGCCTGGCCAAAGGGCAGGGATTATGGGAGTTGTAGTCTAACATATCTGCCTACTTTGTTTACATACCCACATCACTTTCACTTTAAACTTGGGCCTAAGCCAGTGGTCATGACTGCATCTGGTGGCAATGAATTCCGCAAGTTATTTGCAGAATGTGTGAAAAGAAGTAATTCCTTTTTGTCACTCCTCAAGCTACTGTCTTACTCATTATTTGAGTTTCTTTCTACATATTTTTCAAAGAGGATTTATTAGGCCAACAGTTTTAGGACTGGCAAAAAAATGAAGAAGAAGAAAAGGGATCATCATAAGAGCCCCGATGCAGGCAAAGTATGCAATTGTCAGCGAGCCAAACAGTCATGCTCCGATAATCTTGGAGACAGGCGATGATTCAGAAAAACCAGGCCACACAGGTTGACAGTTCTCTAGTCTAAATGGGTGTAATGACTGTGGGCTTTGAAAGAGGGAGAGAGAGAGAGTACAGGAAAAAGAGCAATTTCTAAGCAAAATAAATCCTTGATGGATCTCCTCTATCTGAATGGGACACCATGTCTCCATGATATTCACTTTGGGAATGCAAGGGGGGATACATTATCTTTGCAGCACAAGCAATAGGAAAATAAATCATAATCACCTCTCTAACCCTCTTGAAAAAGTTGTTTCTTGTTTGCACAATGAGATGGACAAATTCCACATAAAAACTACAGTGTTATAAATGGGGGTAAGGTGGAGAATAATTGTTTATGCCTAAGCAAGATACCTCCTTCATCTCTCCTGTGGGCAGAAAGAGGGTAAGCAAACGGCCATCAGTGTGTTTCTGAGGACACATTGTGAGAACAAGACCGGAGCTCTAAGCCCAGCTCAGCTTCAGACTAATCTTCTTGGGCAAGTCACTACCAAGCTCCCAACCTTGTTCCAAGAGGGACTGCAACATTTAGTCAACTGATCGGCTAGATCTGTGGAGGCTGGTAGCTCTGATTTTGGTGGGGCTGTGATTCCATTCTGGGTTTCAGTGAGAACCAGCCAGAACTCTGAAAACTTTATCCAAGATGTTGAACCTTTAGAGTTCTGGCTGGTTCTGACTGAAACCCGGAATGGATTCACAGCCCCACTGAAATCAGACCCACCAGCCTCTACTGGGCTAGTTCAGTCAATTGACGAAAATGTGCCAAAAGAAATCAGGCAGCAGATTCTCAATGCATTTAAAGACAAATGTTTATGAAAACTGCCAAGAGCATGTGTCGTGTTAAACAAAACACCCCAACAACCCCTGTCTGACAGAGAATGAAGAATGGCTCTTCTAAGTTAGATTATGTCTTCTGTGGCATGTGGATATATCATCTAAAAAGAAAAGAAATTGTGCTTCCCCCTTTAGAACAATTGAGTGTGCACATTTTTCCTTACATGCACTATTATGCAGGTTTCAATCAAGCATTTATTGATTGATTTGATTATTTATTTATTACATTCCCAATTTACCTAATAACTAATGTTGTCTGGGCAGATTACAAGCAGATAAAAGACCAAAATGTCATAGAACAGTGAAAAATATAAAATGCAATACAAATATTTTAAATAATAAAATATAGTACAATGCAAAACTATTAACAGCATAGGAATTGGAAACTCAGCCATGAAAACATAGAAGTAGATTTAGTTTTATATCCCACGTTATCCTCAAAAACAGCTTACAACAAAATACAAATCCCAGACCTTCACAACTTAGTCCCCTGGCCAATGGCAGAGGTCACAGCAGGCTTCCTTTCAGCTGTGCAGTCCCAAAGGTCAGGAACTTATTGATTAATCAACGAAAACTTCTGTGATTCATTGAGTGAGATGCTCTGATCAGGAAAAAATAAGTCAACTCAGCCAATCACAGCCAGATGTTTCTGTTGGGAATATTTATTTATTTATTTATTGCATGTATATACCGCCCCATAGCCAAAGCTCTCTGGGCGGTTTATTGCAACCTCGTCTGCAAGTTACAGGAAGGGGGCAGTGTTCCAGTTAGTTCATGGGAATTTGGGCATAGCTAGCCTTAGGATCTCTTTAGCCTACAGTGCAGTTTCCTGATCCACCCCTTCCTTCTCTCTCTCTCTCTCTCTCTCTCTCTCTCTCTCTCTCTCTCTCTCTCTCTCTGTGTGCCACTATCCCCCCCTTTCCTGCCCAACAGGCTCCTGGGCAGTGGAGGCTGGTGACTCTGATGTCAGTGGTGCAGTGAATCCAGTCCAGGTTTCAGTCAGAACCAGTCAGAACTCTGAAAGAACTACCCAAGGTGCATGTGAAGCAGATTGACTGCCTCATTGACATCACAGCCACTAACCTCTACTGCTCCTGTGCACAGGCATGTGCAGCACATTTCATTAGGGTAAAATTTAAAACCACCATTCCCCTTCCCTCCCACAATGCCTCTGACTTAACATGTCCCCCGATTGAAGCAGTGGGGTGGGGGTGGGGAAGTGTGCTTTCCAGGGCCTCCAGAAAGTATATATTTCCCCACCACCACACTAATGGCAGCTGCCATTAGAGTGGCAGGAGCAATAAACGCTTTCCAGAGGCTCTGGAGACTTTAGGGTGTGCTTGGGCACACCCTGTATGCACGCCTATGCTCCTGGGGAAGAATCAGATCACTCTTGCTCGTGATCTGAATTGATCACTTGCAGAAGGCTTTTGAAATTAGACCGAGGTTCCCATAAAATCACGCCAAAGGCCACATGTGGCACTAGGGCTGCCCATCCCTGCTTTTCCGGGTTGTTGTAGAAATGAAAATAAGATAGCGTACATGAATCAACTCTGAAGATTTGAAAATGCTAGGTATTACAAAAACCTGACCTTATGGGAATGCACAACTCCACCGATTAGCAGCATAGTTCACCAGGGGTGACCACGTCCTTTCATATAGCCCGGACCCCCTCCACAAATTTTGATTTCGATGGAACGATTCTCACCGCATGTGTACAAAATAATTCAGAATCCAGCACATGTTTTTTTCCCCTTGTTGTTTATTCGCCAGTACGATTAGGCTGCTTGTTTATAACAATAACACTAAAGGAGGGGGAAGCCTGCCAGATATTTCTTCCTTTTTTGCCACATGGTGTTTTCTGCCTTTGCGACGCATTGGCAGAGCTGCTGTGTACGTGAAGCTCTACAGGAATGCAGAAAAGCCATCTGTGGGAGAAAATTACTAATCACTAGCAATTGCTAATCATTCTCTCGCACTAAACAAATCCTGCGGGGAGGATTTTAGTTACACACAGGCACTTCCCCCCCCCCCACGCACAACCTCCCTGTGGTTGCTAATGCCACCAAAGGCACACAGGAGAACACATCACAGCCTCATATGCATTAACTGGTGCTTCCTCCTGCCTTTATCATGATATGATCAAGGTCTGTGGCCAAAATAGAAACGCACAAGTCACTGACGGGAAAGAAATAGGAAGGAATGGAATCTCAGCAGCAATATAATATTAGCTGGTAACTACTCCGCTGAAGGGCCGGACTATTGGTTTTCTACCAATTTGGAAATATAAATTTTGGATTTATTTATTTTTTACTAACTTGTGGGAGCTTCACGTTTTGATACAGGGAAACATATTCATGGCATGATCGTCTCTCCATTTCCTTCTTCTCCAGGGACTTAACCACCTTTGTTTCACCTTAGCTGTCCCAGGTGTGGTGATGTCATATAAGACAGGAGGTATAGGATACCCACTAAATAAAATTAGTATTGGATACATAATAAACACATGAAGACTCAACAGGTAGCTTGGTTATAACTGACTGCTGTCTCTTTAGAAAAATAGCAGATACAAAATGTACAGGATATACAATATCTGAAGGCATATACAAATATATTCACAGAAAATCCATAAAGTTCAGTTCCATAGTCTAATGCTTTACAATAAGTGTCTTACCCAAAGCCTGGAAAATGAATTTATCTTTGGCCCAGCCAAGTTGTGTGAAAGCTACCTTGTCTACAATCTAAGCAGGTTATATGGCTTTCTGAATCTAAGGCCTTAGCTAGACCTAAGGTTTATCCCGGGATCGTCCTGGAGTCATCCCTGTTCATGTAAATGACACACAGGGGATCCTGGGAGCAGGCCGGAATGACCCTGGGACAATCCTGGGATAAACCTTAGGTCTAGCTAAGGCCTAAGAGCAAAATCTGTTGTTTTGGGTATTGAGTGTCAACGCTTTTGGGGGCTGTCTATATGGCCTTTTTGCCTTGAGGTGGCTGCATGGTGGCACTGCACCGGTTATATGATTCAGCCGCCAACTCGCAGCCTTTCCACCAAAGCTCTGCATTCAAAATGTCAGGGACTAACCCCCACTTTTTCCCTTGAAGCGAGATCGCCACAGTAATTCTACTTTATGACCTCATTCTGGCATTGAGATGGAGTCATTTCCATACGGATGGCAACCGCTGATTGGTTACCAGAAGCCAGGCAGAGGGAAGGGGAAGGGCTTGAATATACCCTGCTGTGGGGAGTTTCCTGCCCCCACCCCACAGCAGTGAAACCACGGAGTTTTTTCTACAACGGTGGCAAAGCGGCACCGTGAATAGGGTTGCCATACATCCCGGAAAACAGGGAATGTCACGGTTTCCAAGCATTTCCAAAATGTCCAAGCCAGTCAGTCAAGAATCGCGGATTTCTGTTCCAGCCGGCTGGAGAAATTCCAACCTCCGAAATGGTGCCTTGAGCCTGTTCAGTGGAGTGTTTGACCTTAGCTAGACCTAAGGTTTTTCCTGGGATCGTCCCGGGGTCATCCCTGTACATATAAATGACACACAGGGGATCCCGGGAGCAGGCAGGGATGACTCCGGGATGATCCCGGGATAAACCTTAGGTCTAGCTAAGGCCTAAGTCTCCATACTGAAGTCTCCTCTAGCTTTTGAGAACTAGTGGAGAAATGTAATTTAGTGTCAATTTTTTCTGTTTGTTTGCTTTAACTTTTCTTTGCCTATTATTTATTTACAGGTGCTTAAGTACTTTAGGCTGCAATCCTAAGCATACTTACCTGGGAATAAGTCCTATTTAACTATAGAATTTGTTTCTGAGTAGACACACATAGGATTGCAGTGTTAGATAACTAAAGCTTAGATAGTTTTCTTTCTTTTCCTAGACCTTTACATATTGCTCAGTTTTTTTAAAAAAAAAATCCTAGCCCCACCCCACCCCAAAAAAATTCGTCCCGGTTTTGTGGATTCAGAATATGGCAACCCTAACCATGAAGGCAACCTCCAGTACTGTATTTAGTAATTCCAGGGTATTCCCAGTAGCCATTTTTACAGACAAGATTTGAACTGAGAGCAGGTGGTGAGCTGTGCAGCCAGAGTCAACATATTTTTATAATGTTACAAGTCCTTCCTTAGTTTAAGGAGAGGGAAAGTATTTAAGACAGCTACTTATTATTTACCTGTATTGTTAAGACATTTTATTCCTAACTCATTTTGATTATTCATTTGTTGAGTTTATTAAACCTCCTTTTTTACAAACCTCATTTTAAATTGGCACAGTTCTTTTATTTTTCTTCAGATTTTGGCTGAGTGCCCAGACTTGTTAGGATAAAAAGTAGCTTACAACTCACTTTAAGCCAACGTTCCAGTAGATTTTTAGTTAGGTTTCCATAGAATCATTTGTTTATTATTATTATTTTTCCCCATCTGACTTTCCATCTATGTCTTGAACTCACTGAGTTCTGTGGCATGGGATTATTTGGTATTGATGCCTCCTGTTGAAAAGGTGGCCAGCAGAGTAAAAACAAAAGGCAAAGCAGAATTAGCACAAAAGGCTAAAAAAAAAAGAAGGGGAGAACACACTCTTCTTTGGTAAAGAAAAGGTAAAAACTGTACTCACAAATATTCTTGCATATATATGCAGGTACAGTGCGGGGTTTCAAGCAGAACTTAGTTCAGTCCATTTCTTTGTGTTCTATAACATTGGTAGGAGCGGGAGAGTAAGCCATGTATTCCAATGGCAGAAGATCAGAGAGGGGGCAGGAAGGCGAGGAGCAGGAAAAAACACACTGGGCCTTTTCAGACAACACACTAAGCCATGATTAGGCCACTAACCCTTTTACAGCAAATGGTTAGTGAGTGTGTTTAAACTGTGGTTATGTAGCCACCGTGGTTAAGAAGGGGAGGGCAGGGGACTTGAAGTTGTCCATCCACATTTAGCACCTGGACAGGCACACAATCACCTGGTCACTATGGTGAGAGACCTGGTATTTAAATAATACATAATACATATGGTGGCCACTTATGCAAATGAGGAAACATTACTAAAAGAGAAGATACCACTTTGCATAATATTTGCATATGCTAATTTGTATGTATAATTACAAATTTAGAAATAATAAGTATTATTATTATTCTCTCAGTATTGTTGTAAATTGTTGTAAACTGCCCAGAGAGCTTCGGCTGTGGGGCGGTATATAAATGTAACAAAATAAATAAATAATAAATAAATAAATATTTTCACACTTAATTTTAACTTAAATTTAAATTTTACTGTTCTAATTCTGTATTTTAATTTTATATGAATTTCTGCTGCGTGGTTTTATCCTGTATTTTTATACTGTATTTTGTATTTGTGTTTTTAGACTGTTGATTGTTTTATTATGGTTTTAATTCTTGTGAACCGCCCAGAGAGCTTCGGCTATTGGACGGTATAAAAATGTAATAAATAAATAAATAAATCATGAGGCATCACAAGCTAGCTCCATCCACCAACACTACACCAATGCAACCAGCATCCACACCCTCCCACTGTGTGTTCTGCACACATGAGTAGGAGCCCTACACACATCCTAACATATGTTCACAGAGCTCCTCCAGGTGAGGCGGTATCTTGGGCCAATCAAGACCTGTCCTCGTATGGAGATGCTTCTTATATGTGTCCCTCAGGGCTAGCATGTGCAGCCCTGCAATCCCCCTCAGGTGCACCTTGAAAGCATGAAGGGATTCATCTGAACACCCTTACAGCCAGCCGTAGGGACCTACCTGGACCCTAAGGTCATCTGAGCCTCTTCCCCAGGTGGCCCTGCAAATGAGTGGGTGGCTAAAAGAAAGAAGTCGCTTGCTCAGCTCCGTCCATTTTCTTCTGCTGCCCCTTACGCCTGGAACGCTCTTCCAGAACATTTGAGAACTACAAGTTCAATCACAGCTTTTAAAGCTCAACTAAAAACTTTTCTTTTTCCTAAAGCTTTTAAAACTTGATGTTGTGCAGACTTTATACTGTCAGTTTTATACTGTCAGTTTTACCCTACCCTGTGCCTGCTTACCCTACCCTGTGCCTGTTTGCATTCTCTTCCCCTCCTTATTGTTTTACTATGATTTTATTAGATTGTAAGCCTATGCGGCAGAGTCTTGCGATTTACTGTTTTACTCTGTACAGCACCATGTACATTGATGGTGCTATATAAATAATAATAATAATAATAATAATAATAATAATAATAATAATAATAAGTCTTTTCAGTGGTGGCATCTCATCTATGGAAAGTCCACTATGGTCTTTTCAGCACTAGGTAAAGACCTTTTTTTTTTCTCAGTTGTTCCAGGAATTGTGCTTAGCGCTTTTAGAACTTTGCCCCCTTTTATCCCTGCTGGTGGTTTAACTTCTGTTTTTATTGTGCACTGCTGCCGATTTTATATTGTTTATATCTGGCATGTTTTATTGTCATTTACTGTTACCATGTATTGTATTGTATTTCAATTTGGACACTGTCGAGAGAACGTAGTGGGCAGTTTTAAAAAGTAATTAAAAAATTATAGCAGGATCTATAGTACTGCTTTATATTGGTTTATAACAGTCTTGACAACTTTTGGGGGCCAGGACACACTCCATATACTGTTTTCAAACCGCTTTCATAGTGTTATATCCTGCTTGGTGTCGATCTGGCTTATTATCTAAATAAATGCACTTACCAAGGTTGAAAGCCAAGAACAAAAATCAGAAGTCAGAGACAAGCAGTTTTGAGGTCTTTGAATATGGTCAGAGAAGAAGAAATAACGTATTTTTTGAAGCTGGCTGGCAAAAAGTAGCATTGTGGGGCTGCAGAGACGCTCTGAGGCTTTGGGTTGGGGGATGATGCAGAATTAAGGCTACCATTGCTTACCTGTTGTCTGCCTGCTTCCCCCTTACTTCATAGATTTCTTTAAATGTGTAAATAAACAGATATTACCATACACACAAAAGGGAAAAAAAAATCCCCAAATCTCATCTTCTTACAATGTAACTGACCCTCTAAAAGGTGTTCCTGGAATTTTCTACTGCTCATGGAAGTGGGAAAGCGATTCTGATTTCCATGGTGCTCAGGTTTTGGTGAGAAAAGGGGGAGCTCGGGGTCTTTCAAAACTGAAGTTTCTTCTTGCAAAAGACAATAACTTTTTTTTAAAAAAAAAAGTTTGTGCTAAAATGCTAATACTGTTGCAAAAATCACATCCTGCATATTTCAGGGTTTTAGTTACTCAGAGATCTGTTCTCTTAGGTGAGCAAAGAGCCATTTTCTTGTCTGCAACATTCAACAAATCATTGCTCAAGTTTGGATTTTCCTGTTCCCGGAGCACTAAATGCTGCATGACAAATCAAGTCGTCAAAGTGAGTGACAATTCTGATGGGACCCTCTTCTGCCTTCTAGGTTGGAACCACAGGCTTAACCAGAACTGCTGGGCAGGTACTCTTTTGCCACGTGAATTAGAGTGTATGGACAGAAGCCAAAGCCAATTCACTGAAGCTAGCGTTTAAAAATAGCTTCTGTCATTAAGATAATTGTACTATGCGTAAGCATGACAAAAACTATTTCCTCAGCTAAATTTACCCTCCTTCAGTAGCTCAAGCTGAATGGCAGTGTTTTGAAATCTGTGTGAGAAACAGTGAGCTTCACATTTTATTTATTTATTTTTAATAGGTCTTCTAACTATGAGATTGGAAAGAAGCAGCAACTCTACCCTTTCATGGTTAGTGACTGTAATGGCGGAACCCCATGTGGTGAAGGCGTGGTACTACCATACATCTTAGGCCTTTACCATTTTCAACCCTTCTAATTCATGATTTCTCCATGAGCTTTTCTACACGATGCTGTTAATCCGCTGTACCTATTTTAGTTTGATCGCAGAATTGAGAGCCAAGAACCTCACGAAGAGCATTTCCTTTCCTTCTTTTCTGCTATATAACTGCTAGGTGGCATCCTTAGGGTCATCCTTTAGTAAGGCTTGGGTGCCTGCTATACAAAAGGCCCACAGAGGTATGTTCTAAGAACAGTAGTACAAGATCCTTTCCCAACACACACACACACACACACACACACACACACTTAAACAGAATGAAAGCAGCAGCAACAACAACACAACAGTATATTTAAGCTTTCTGCAACTTTGATCAGCCGTGAACTTTCAGCAAGGGCAATAGGTAAAAACATTTCATTTCACCCAGACTTTTAATGGTTTTAATGGATTGTTCTGATCTGCTTAGGGTGACCATATGAAAAGGAGGACAGGGCTCCTGTATCTTTAACAGTTGCATAGAAAAGGAAATTTCAGCAGGTGTCATTTGTATACGTGGGGAACCTGGTGAAATTCCCTCTTCATTACAACAGTTAAAGGTGCAGGAGCTATACTAGAGTGACCAGATTTAAAAGAGGGCAGGGCACCTGCAGCTTTAACTGGTGTGATGAAGAGGAAATTTCACCAGGTTCCCCATATATACAAATGACACCTGAAATTTCCTTTCCAATTCAACTGTTAAAGATACAGGAGCCCAGTCCTCCTTTTCATATGGTCACCCTAGATCTGCTACGACTGTGCATTTTTAAATGGTTTGGCAGTTTTCTTCTTTTAGTGTTGCTACTTGTTGTACCACCATTATGATTGCATTAAAAGGTTGAGTTGGCATGTTTTTAGGATTTGGTGTTTTTTATGAATTCATTATTGTGAATTGCTTGACTTGTTGACTTGAGTTTGAGTTGAAGGCCCATCAACATTGGTTCTGCCACTGACTCACTACTGCTGGAAGGCGTTCTCTATTTGAAGGTGTCCTCTATTTGAAAAAAGTGTCCACTCCAAGTCTGTCTTAGAGTAAAAAAAATGCTAAGAAGGGGAGAGCAGGGGTCTTGAAGTTGTCCATCCACATTTAGCACCTGGACAGGCACACAATCACCTGGTCACTATGGTGAGAGACCTTGTATTTAAATAATACTTATTATTTCTAAATTTGCAATTATACATATAAATTAGCATATGCAAATATTATGCAAATTGGTATCTTACCTTTTAGAAATTTTTTCTCATTTGCATAAGTGGCCACCATACCCTACCCCCACCAAGTACTCTGCCACCACAAATTGCATTTTAAACTCCTGTGACAGCACACTAAATTGGAATCTGAACACACAGTGAAGGGCTTCACTAGATAGCTTCACCACATGGCCTGCATTTAAATAAGCTCAAAAGGTGACTGTGTGAACCGGCCCTTAGTTCCTCTGGAATCTCAGGCAGCTTCGTCTGCTCTGTCAGGCCTTGAGTGCAGGCTGAGGGGAAGCCCTCATTCCAGCCATTATCTCTGCAAAGGAGGCTGCACAGTGGATAACTAGAAGCCCTTGTGGCTGCCGTCAGCGCTATTAAACCACTGCCTTTTTATGAGCCATGTGCTGAATTCCTCCTCACCCAAACAAAAAAAACAAAAAAAAAATACGAACCTTTTATTCATTTCATCATTATCAAGGGCTGCCACATTCAAATGATTCCTCCGTCAGTCCCTTCATTTCCAGAGGATTGGAAGCCTTTTGATTAAGAATAAGAGGTGATGACACTTACAACCAGAGCAGGGTTGTTATCATTACAACGTACTCTCACTGCCACGGAGCTTTCCTCAGCTCGCTCGTTCTGTCTCTAGGCCGCCTTTCATATAAAGCTACTGTGCAGTGTGGCCTAATTGAACAGAAATATCTTACAAAAACACACACTTACTAAATTCCCCAAAGGTTTCCATGAAGGGTGGGACATTTTTATTTATAGAAGTGTCTTGCCTTGAGGTGTGTGTGTGAGAGACAGAGACGAACTATACCAATGTGTATTTTTCAGACTTCAGCATTTATCTTATGCCTACTTCCCATACACTAGAATACAGCATATTTTACATTTGTTTCCCCTCCTGAAGTCAAATGAAGATCCACTTGTAACCCCATGATCTTTTATTTTTGGCCTGGGGCCCTGGACTAGCATTCCCACAGGATACCTTTCTTTTTCAAGCTCTCATGAATGTACATGAGATGCCTGAGTCAAAACACCTTTTTTCCTCACTTGTTCCATTTTGCTAGAGTTTGTGAATTTGGCATACCAACTCCTAGATTCATTATGGTGATGATACCTACGATGACAACAGAGGAGGGAGTCTACAAGGAACAGTTACCTCACGAGACTGAGGCCTCCTCCCTGCTAAGCAATAGACTGTGAATTTCTCTACTTTTCTCAAAGACAGTTTGCCCACCACTGCCAATCTTACCCTGCAGTGTATGGCCATAGAAAACTGCAGTATACGTTCTAAGGCTCATCCTCTGACTCTCAGTTCACATGAGGCAATAGTAAAACCCAACAGTTCTGGCTAGCGCCCCATCCTGGAATATGTCCCAGGATCTTCTGTAACATGATCCAGGGATCCTGCTAGAAAAAGCCTCCCAAAATAAATCTCCTTGAATAAAGAAAACAATGGACTCCTTTGCGCCTGAGGAATATTGTGTTCAAATTATGTTTGGGCTTTACTGTGTGTGTGTGTGTGTGTGTGTGTGTGTGTGTGTGTAAAAGAATAAGCCTTTCAGTTCTGATCTCTTAATCTCTCTTTTTGTGTTTTCCATTTTCTGGTCTTGCCTCTGTTTTTGTTTTTCCACACTAAGGCCTCAGCTAGACCTACCAGTCTAGCGCGATGGAAGGGTGAAGATCTCACGATATTTTTATCGAGAGATCTCCCCTTCTGTTTACACACGGCACACAACGACCTCAGAGGGAGACGACGTCGCACCCGCCATTTTGTTTTTTGTTTTTAAAGAGGAAGGTTTTTTTTAAAAAAAAACATTTTCCCACTCACCCCACCCCACCCCCTATGGACGCAGAGCTCCTGCCCCGTGCGCAGATCTCAGCTCCTCACAAGGAACCGTGACAAATTGTGACGGTGGGCCACACTTTCCATGGTCTCGGAATCATCCCAAGACCCCAGAAAAAGCAGTCCTAAAGTGTAGGGCCCCATCCCGGAGCAAGGGAGGGATCATCCTTCCCTGATCCCAGGATCCCCTGTGCATCATGTGAATGCACAGGGACAATCCCGGGGATCGCCCCGGGATAAAGCCCCATCAAGTTATGGCCTAAGTGTTAGCAATGTTACGTCATCCTAATGGAAGTTAGAGCAGTACGACAATGGAATCAGTTACCTAGGGAGGCTGTGGGCTCTCCCACACTAGAGGCATTCAAGAGGCAGCTGGACAACCATCTGTCAGGGATGCTTTAGGGTGGATTCCTGCACTGAGCAGGGGGTTGAATTCGATGGCCTTGTAGGCCCCTTCCAACTCTGCTGTTCTATGATTCTATGAAGTTCTTGCATCGTTCCTAAAGTTCATGGAGAACTTAAGAATGATGGCATTCTTCTACCTGCATTCTTAACAGATGATTTGCTTGCGGGGGAAACACAACAACAAAGCAAAGGAAAGCAATAGAGAATGCATTCCCCTGCATGCTCCCGTTCAGGAAGTGCCCCTTTTTGCCTCCTGTCTCTCCTCCCTGTAGGTCCTGTCAATAGGTTCTCCATGTCTATTGCCATCATCTGGTTGCTACCCTGACTCCCCCACCCCCAAAAAAAGCCAGCTTGATGTCTTAAGAAGCTAAACC
Source organism: Elgaria multicarinata webbii (assembly GCF_023053635.1). Lineage (NCBI taxonomy): Eukaryota > Metazoa > Chordata > Lepidosauria > Squamata > Anguidae > Elgaria > Elgaria multicarinata. The sequence goes on along the minus strand of NC_086178.1, from coordinate 14,538,601 downwards.
CCATTCCAAATGTGTTTTCTTAAGCAATGCCAAAATGGACAGGTGGATAGAGATGGGAGGGAATGTTGGACATTCTGTTCTCCCTGCTATTTTTTCAAGATAGAACTTGATTACTGGCTGGGTGGGAGCTTGCAAAGACATTCTTGTCATGATCTAAGTCTCCCTTTGTTTAACAATATGTGCAAACCACAGGTCACCCCTTTCCTCCAAATGTGCCTGGGCAATTTACTAGCTGTAATTGCTAGTTGATACCCCGCCTGAATGCAAGAGCATACAAGGTGTTGCGTGCTGCTCTTTCGCTTGGGTCGTTGGAAATGATGGATGCCAAAAGGATGGCTAAATTAGTTTGTGTTGAAATCCAAGATGCTGCTTGCACAGGTAAATGTCACTTGGTACTCAACAGATGCATTCAGCCAAAATCAACAAGCATTTGGGTTTCAGGGCTAGGAGCCTGCTGGCATTTCCAACCATGAGATCAACTTTCTCTGAGCACACTTCAGGTTTTCACCTCTTTTTTTCCAGTGTCCTTGCATTTCCTCTTAAAACCATAAATTATTTATACCTACAGAGTAGGGGTGAGGTGGGGACAGAGCAAATTCATACAGACGCAAAATGTTTTTTGAACATGGTTGTCTGGGGCCTTAGCTAGACCTAAGGTTTATCCCGGGATCGTACTGGGGTCGTCCCTGCCTGCTCCCAGGATACCCTGTGTGTCACATGAACAGGGATGACCCTGGGTCGATCCCGGGATAAACCTTAGGTCTAGCTAAGGCCTTCATGTGAACATTATCTGAAATGAAGGTCCATTGTCTGTAATAAAAGTTAGGCCTATGCGAACACATGTATACTTTGTATGAATGCATTTCTGAATGCAAAGCAGGGCTTTTTTAGTGGCGGCATCTGTGTGCAAAACTCCTGTCCCAGTGAAGTTTACTCAGACCTTTGCCTCATCTTCAGCAGGATCTACACTACTGCTTTAAAGCCCTTTATAACAGTTTTGACAACTGTTGGGGCCCAGGCCACACTCCATATACAGTTGTCAAAACTGTTATAAAGCACTTTAAAGTGCTTTAATGCAGTAGTGTAGATCTGGCTCATCTTTTTGCCAACAAGTGAAGACAGTTTATTTCAGAAGACTTTTTTTTTTAACCTTCAATTTTAGATCTCGAGATGACTGTTTTTCCATGTTGGTTTTAGAAGTGTTCACTGCTGTACTTCCTATGCATGTTTTTTCACTATGTTTTTATCTATTTTCATGCTATCAATTCTGGTATATATTTTTATTGTATATTGCATTGAAAATATTTTACAAAGGTAATTCTTGCTTGCGTGGAACAGGGTGTTGGACTCGATGGCCTTATAGGCCCCTTCCAACTCTTCTATTCTATGATTCTATACACTAAATACAAAAGTCCAGGATTTGCCTTCTCTGGAAGAAAGGGATCCACTCATGGAAGATGCATCCACCCTATTTTCAGGGACCCTTCCTGCAGAACAGACTACCTCATTCAGTCTGTACGCCGCCCTTAGATCTTAATGATATAGGACGAGATACAAATGTTTTAAATAAATAATACAAAAATAAATTCAGCACAATCTCCTGACCCTCTTTGAAGCATTTTCAGCAGGGAAGTAAAGAAGTTGCATGTGCCTAAACCTGAATCCAGCCCCAGTTGCTATGCAATCCCTGGGGCCTAAAAACTGCACAAAGTAACTGACGTCAGAATGGATGAAGAAGGCAGATTTTTCTAATGTCTGCCCGATTGTGCTGTGCAAGCCGCCTCCGTTGTACTTTAGTGCTTCTGGGGCAACCCAAAAGAAGTTGAAACATTTGTTTCTGGAAGGAGGCAGGTTGGCAGAGCTTGCATAAGGGAGCTTCCTGACTGTTAGACCAGTATGACAATGGAACCAGTTATCCATGGAAGTTGTGGTCTCTCCCACACTAGAGGCATTCAAGAGGCAGCTGGACAACCATCTGTCAGGGATGCTTTGAGGTGGATTCCTGCATTGAGCAGGGGGTTGCACTCGATGGCCTTAGAGGCCCCTTCCAACTCTACTATTCTACGATACTATGATTCTATGACATGGCTCCTTCCAGAAAAGAGTATTTCTGCTCATTTCAGGGCTTCTCCTAGGGAGCACTAAATCTCCCTTGTGTAAGCGATGGGTCTCACTTGTGCAATGGAATTGGCAAGACCCGCGACTATGAAAGGGAATCGCCAGGAGTGTAAACTCTCCTTTAGATCCTGCCCTCTGGTTTGTATGTTTTCCAACAATTTTGACCCCTTATAGGAAGGTGGATGGATGTGTGATCCAATTTAGACAAGACATTCCTAGCAATTGCTGCATGTCTTCGCTCGCATATGCATGCGTACCATGGCAAACAGCGGAATTTAAAAAAAAATTCCCAGAGGTGTAGCATGAACACAACAGGTGATGCACTGTACTTCAACAAAATAGGGAAATAGCACCATCAGAATGGAAAATCAGCCCAAGGACAACTGCTAAGAGCAAATATTACAAGCTTTATTTTATTACAAATATCTGATAGAAGAGAAATGCTTAATGCTTAATTAGATAGGTAGAGATATATGAAACTAAAGGCCTCACAAGGGATGGCTAGGTGGTAATCAGGTGATTTATCGGTGGGTGGGAGCACTTTCTGCCAAGCTCTAGACTGCTTAAGTAACAGGTACCCTCATAGATAGTCTGGATGGGGTGATGACTTGGTAGTTGGTCTCTTTAGCCAAGGTGCCAGGATGATGCCAACGAAAAAACAAAATACATGTGTACATAAAGCCATCATAGCTAAACCTCTAGAAAAATGGACAGTGACAGACCAAGACTGTTGCTCTCTCTCTCTCTCTCTCTCTCTCTCTCTCTCACACACACACACACACACACACACACGAAATCTATTATTTCCCCGTGTTACTTTATATTCTACCAAGCCTTCCCAACTCAATATGCATTTCTCCTCTTCTCTTGTACATGGCACTTTAAATAACTCTAAATAATAGGCTTTTGGAACACTGAGCTTATTTCTCTCCACCCCCACCCCCACCCCCACCCTTCTAGTTTCATTTCCGTGGGCTAGAATTCTTCTCCTTCAGATGCTAGTTGTTTATGTGCAGGGAATGTTTTTGTATGGAAGAGCATACCATTACATAGCAGTTTGAAGTGCTGCAGCCCAGGCACAGATTTACCACCTCAGTAAGAATGTGCCCTGCTCTTGTATATACTGTTTTTTATTCTTAGAAAGGGATATTGTTATTCATCATTCTAATTAAAGCCATGAAAGGGAAGGCTTTTTTTTTTTACCTGCTCCTCGAAAACATGCCATCTCTTTTTTGTGTGTGAATTCAGTATCGTTATTAGCGAGACCATAACAACATGAAAAATTAAAATAACAAATCCCTTTTTCAGTTTAAGAAATCAGTCCAAAGAATGCTGAAAATACATATTATTGCAGACACGGCTCATTTCTGCCCACAGTCTGAGAGCTTCCACAAATGAGGGGGGGAGGTTCAGCAAACTCTGAAATGGCGGGCACTTTTTGTAGCAGTTTTGCCCAACCTCACTCTGAGGTATTTGTCTGTCAGCGATGGATGGTTAACAGATAAGCTGACAGAGCTCCTCTCTATATGGGTCACTGGCAGAACAGACGGGTTCAAGGAAGAGAGGACATTAGCTGCAGACCCTCCTCTGTGCCGTCGCTCCCCACTATTAAGCTTTAAGCTCTGTCGTCTTGGGCAGGCAATAAATAACACATGTTGATTGGCACTTAAAAATAAAAACAAGCTGGTTAAAAATAGTAAGCTGACCCATGCAGAGGAAGGAGAGGGTGTGTGTGTGTGTGTGTGTGTGTGTGTGCATGTCGGAGATAAGGATGGAAGAAGGAAGGCAAATATAAGAGCTCAAGAATTGCCTTTCTTTCCTTCTTTCTTTCATTTATCGTCGTTTGTGCTGAAGAATGCTTAAAGAATTCAATCCTTTCTAATTCCTTACAAATTGTCATGATCCGCACTTCCCAGACAAATGTATAAATCAAATCTAGGGCCAGCCCTACCATTAGGCACCGTGAAGTGACCACCCCTTGACAACAGATGCTGTGGGATAGAGTGTGAATGGAAGTGCTAGAAGACAGAGTTCTGTGTGCCACATAGCTTGTCCTGAACACCCTAAGCTACCTTGCTGCCCTCCATTTGTGCATGTGGGGGGAAGGATTGAATTTTAAAGGGGGGAAATGGCTGGGTGGGAAGGTTCCACCACCAGCACATGGTCCTGAACCATATCAGCGGCCCATGAACTTACACAGAAATAAAATAATCTTTCTGTATAAAGGTGGATGGTGAGAGTGTGGGCAATGGCCTTGTCAGAGAAATTAATGCAACACAGTACATTTGTGTGGGTTTTTTCTAATATAGACAAATTTAAGGGGATACAGCCCCCTTTCACTATATATATTAACCAATACCTACCTCTTTTTTCTCCTCCAGTCACTCATGTTTCCCTGTGGTGGTGCTTTATAAAACAGTTTAATTATGGGAGGTTGAAAGACTGTATTCGTATTTCTAATTCAGCAGATTAGACCTATTCAGTATTTTAGATAAGATGTTTTATTGGGGGATTTGTGTGTGTGTGTGTGTGTGTGTGTGTGTGTGTTGTTACCACATTGAGACAGTGTAATGTAGGGTGCCATTTGGGTTTGGGCTGTCCTGTTTAAAATGTTAGCTAATTTCAAATATTTGTGAATATTCAAATTTTACCCCTTTGCCAATGTGAAAGACAGAGGCAAACAAACCCACCAACTTTCTTCAGCGCAGTTCAAGCAACGTATCAATCAGGAAAAAAAACCACATTGAGCCATACAAAATGCAAGATCATTTTAAGGAAAGCATTTGGGCCTTCAACACAAAAATTGGTCCAGCTAAACTATATACAACTCATTTTCTAGATATCTCATTGTTCTACGATGGGTTGATCCGTAAATGGGTTGTAGCCTAATCTTAAGTGGCTCTTACCTGTAGCACCACTGTCTTTTTTATTTTTGTTGCTATTTAGCTTTCTTTAAAATAAAGGGGGTGGGGAGAGAAAGAGACTTGCCAGATGTAAAAGAGGATGTAGGCTCCTGTACCTCTAATAACTGGGTGATTTCAAGAGGAGTGCCTATTCTCATCTTCCAAGACAAACTGCACCAGGTGAAACTCCTTCTTCTATACAACTGGTAAAGAGGCATAAGACTTGCAGTCCTCCTTCATATCTGGCCATCCTAGGGGAAAAAGAAGAAGAAAGATGAACATATGCAGAAATTAATTTAAACTGGGTTCCATACTGCTGTTTAGGATTAAAGTTGGGTCTTGAGTTTGAAAAGGTTGAACACTGCCGCTAGCAAACAGGTTTCCAGAAGAAAAAGAAAAAAGATCAGAGAACATGGGGAAGAGACAAGAAGAAATAAAAGGATGTTATTGGGCCAGGAGGAGGTTAAAATGCCAAGAGATTTCCAAAATTTTCAGAATACTGAAAAGGAACCCCAACAGAAAGAAGATGGTAATTATTCTTGATCTTGCTCACCTAGGGCATGCCCCCTGATGCACGTAATTTGAGCTGTGATCAGTTGGAGCAAACCATTACATTCTATTCAGATATACAATCTCCTCTTATGGCCCATGTATTCATGTAGTGAAATGGATTGCATGCATATATGCACACACACACGATGTCAAGATGGGGCCTGGGGTCTCTAGTTTGGTTTCACATGCTGAGTCAGTCTCGGAGGCTGAACTAGAAGAAGCCCAGCCAAGACAGAAAGTAAGGGAGGAAATTTCCCTAGACTCTCCAGGAATCAGGGAGGAATCTTCCCAGGAGCTTATCAAATAGGAGACCCAGGATCAGAAATTTCACCCCTTTATGAACTCAGCTTTTGAGGGAGTGGGAGGGAACACAAGAATTGACAGATCCCAGAGTCTGCCACAGCGTCAAGCAGGCGGAGTTGACAGGAGGTGGGAGGGGGTCAACCAGACTGGCTGTACATCTAAAACTGGGTCAAGAGGACCTTCCCTGAAGGAGGAGTCCAGTAAAAGCCTGTCAGGCACAACACGAAACCGTCCATTTAGTTGATATGCAACTGCCTTGCTTTGTTTAGCTAATTAGGCTAAGAGAATAGCTCCTAGCATTCACAGTCGCTACAGTTGTGAAAAGGTGTTTTTTACTAAATAAAAACTTGAGGATTGCACAGCAAATCTCTGACATCTCACATTTCAGTGGGAGGACTTGGGATCCTGACACCCAGAGTTCTTGCAGCGTATGCCATCCCTCCACACATGCCTCCACCTGTCAAAATGATGAGCATTTTGCTTGTGTATTAAATAAATACGAACTATCTCATAAAGATTGTATTAGAGGACCCAACAGATCCCCTCCAAAGTCTGATGTTTGGGAGGCATGTGGGCTGATCCTAAAGGACAAAATAAGTTGCTATGAAAGAGCAGTTTCATAAAACAGGGGGGAAAAACATAAGTCGAGCAAAATTGAAAGTCAGGGGATAATATTTAGATCATCGCCTAGGGCCTAGTTTCCATGGTGTCAAAGTCTTAGCTAAATCCCTACATATATATATATACAGATGGAAACATTCTCCTATAAATTTCGATTATGTGTCCATGGGGCAGTAGGATTTGAAGATCTTGTCAACAGACAAAACAGAACAGCATTATCCTTTGTGTACAATTCGGTACAGGAAAGATACAATTCCGCTGACCCCAAATAGGAAATGCTGAGAGACATGAAGGAAAGAATAAATTGTACAGTGTGAAGAAAGGACTTTAAATAACTTAACTGTGCTTAAAGCACATGAAAAAAACAACAACTATATGTTCAGTGACCACGATAAGGGGTTTGTGACTCAACCCTTCAAGAAGAAACCAGATTAAAAAAAAATGGGCTGTGTTGTCCTGTCATGGCACGTGTATGTAATCACTGTAGTATGAGGGCAGCATGGAAAAATTTAGCACCCAAGAAGGAATATTCCTTTGTACCAGGATACAAAGGAAGTTAAAATACGCTGGTATCTTTTATATGTTTAGTCCTGCCACTTTTGCCTTCGCCCCTGCCCTCCCCTGGAATTCAGTCCCCCGAGAGATTCTCCGAAATGGAACTATAACACCTCTGTGTTATAGTTTTCACACACACTCTCACACACAGGCCTTAGCTAGACGAAGGGTTATCCCGGACTGATACCCGGGAGGGGAGACATGATAGCACTCTTCAAATACTTAAAAGGTTGTCACACCTTTTAAGGCACAGAGGAGGGCCAGGATCTCTTCTCGATCCTCCCAGAGTGCAGGACACAGAATAACGGGCTCAAGTTAAAGGAAGCCAGATTCCAGCTGGACATCAGGAAAAACTTCCTGACTGTTAGAGCAGTGCGACGGTGGAATCAGTTACCTAGGAAGGTTGTGGGCTCTCCCACACTAGAGGCCTTCAAGAGGCAGCTGGACAAGCATCTGTCAGGGATGCTTTAGGGTGGATTCCTGCATTGAGCAGGGGGTTGGACTCGATGGCCTTGTAGGCCCCTTCCAACTCTGCTATTCTATGATTCTATGATCGCCCCTGTGCGTCCAGATGATGCACAGGGGATCCTGGGCTCATGCAGGGATCAACCCTCCCTTGCCCAAGGATAGTGGGCACCACTTTTGGCACAGTTTTTCTTGCGGTCTTGGGCTGAGACCGAGACCACGAGCGTGTGGCCCTTTGAAGCGGCTTCTCCCGGCTGCACGTAGCCAGGAGCCACGCAGGTTGGGGAGATCGGGGGGCAGGGTGGGGGGAGCGGGGAAACCTTTTTTTAAAAAAACTCTCACCTCTGCGCACAAACGTTTGTGCACATCCAGCCCTATTCAAAAGAAACAAAAATGGCGGACACGATGGGTCTTTTCTTGACCTCGTCACACCTGAGGTGTAGACTACGGCGAGAGCCCGCGATAGTTGCATCGCGGGCTCTCCCCTCGTCAGTCCCGGATTTTCAGGTAGGTCTAGCAAAGGCCACAGAGACACAGGCCTTAGCTAGACCTAAGATTTATCCCAGGATCGTCCCGGGGTCATCCCTGCCTGCTTCCAGGATATCCTGTGTGTTATTTACATGAACAAGGATGACCCTGGAACAATCTTGGGATAAACCTTAGGTCTAGCTAAGGCCACACACTTTAAAGCTAGCTGAAAACTGCAATCTGAGAGAGAGGGAAAGAGAGAGAGGCCAAATCTACACCAAGCAGGATATTCCACTATGAAAGTGGTATATAAAAGGCAGGAGCCACACCAAACAGGATATAGCAGTATGAAAGTGGTATATGGCATGTGTCAATGGGCCCATACTGCTATAAAGCACTAGTGTGGCTCCTGCCATATACCACTTTCATACCGCTTTCATAGTGCAGTATCCTGCTTGGTGTAGATTAGGGCAGAGAGAGAGAGAGGACACTCCTATTGGCTGACAGGATTACAAAATCACCCCTCGGCTCCCTAAGCAAATGTTGATCAGTTTGTAGCTTGTTCTGCTGTGTTTTCGCTCTCTTTTCTGTCTTCTTGACAGCTCTGCTATCTCTTGTCAGGCCCCAGGCAGGCTCTTGAGGTGAACAAGTCAAGGCCTTTTAGACGGAAGGGAGGAGATGGAGGTTCTGTTCCTCCAGCTACTGTTACTGAGCTGGAGTTCAGTAGGTGTCTCTCTCCTGCCTTTCCTGATCAACCCACTATGCCTTTATTTAGGCCACAAAAATCTTGTCATAACACAGCAGGGCATCCAAGCGTGAGTAGATTGCTTGCTGACCTTATTTTATTTATTTATTATTACATTTATATGCCACCTTTTCCCCTCTTGCAAGGAACCCAAGGGGACTTACATGGTCCTCCTCCTCTCTGTTTTATCCTCACAATAACACTGTGAGGTTGGTTAGGCTCAGAGTCAGTGACTGGCCCAAAGTCACCCAGTGAACTTCATGGCCGAGTGGGGACTTGAACCCAACGGGGGATGGGGGCACTGAGGAACTCTCTGTTTTCCCATTACAATCTCCAGACACTGGCCCTGTTCAGACATCACACTAAACCATGATGGTTAAGCATTTGAGCTAACCATGATGGCTTTATGTATCGTGTCAATGACGTTTGTCCTAACCATGATGGCTACATAACCATGATTTAACCATATTCACTAACTACTTGCTGAACCTTTTTACATACTTCATAAGATCTATCACAATGTTACCTATGCAGGTCAAAGGCTCACTCCTTTTTAAGCAAAGGTATATGTACCGTTGGCATGTGTATCTACCATACGGTCCCCAGTGGAGGCTGGTGGCTCCAATGTCAGTGGGGTTGTGAATCTGCTCTAGGTTTCATTCAGAACCAATCAGAATTCTGAAGGAGCTATCCAAGGTGCTGTACCTATTTGGGATCGGGTTCAGCAGCTTGGATAGCACATTTAGAGTTCTGACTGAAACCCAGGCCACAGCTAGACCTAAGGTTTATCCTGGGATCATCCAGGGTTCGCCCCTGCCTGAGCACTGGATCCCCTGTGTGTCACCTAGATGAACAGGTTTGACCCCTGGACGATCCAGGGATAAACCTTAGGTCTAGCTATGGCCCCAGAGTGGATTCACACCCCACAGATATCAGCCACCAGCCTCCACTGATGGTCCCATGTAATATTTATAACAATAACCACTCAGAGTGTGGAACCAATGACTTGGCCAAAAATATAAATCCTCCTAAGGAATAATTTCATGTGTTCTGAAAATTATTTATTTATTTATTTATTTATAACCTACTCTTCCTCTAAGGAACTCAGAACAACATACATGGTTCTCCTCAACCCCCAAAACAGTTTTGTCTCACAACAATCACCTCCAGTCTGTAGTTCTGTTCATCCCAAATTCTGAGGTTTTTGTTTGTTTTTTAAGTTTGTCTGAAAATTCATGAGCATTTTCCTGTACATATCTCATAGTACATGCATTTTTGTATGCATTTTTGCCTAATGCACATTTTTGCAAGCAATTTTCCTCATACAATGCATTTTAATGTGGTTTTCCCCTAGTATATGAATTTTTGACTGCAGAACTCTGTTGTAAAATTCAGAGAAGAACTTCAAAGAATTACTGGGTTTTGGTTCGCGTAATAATTCGAAAGTGAGAAGTTAGGTATGTTCACATTATAAAATCAAAACTGAATAGATTTCTCCCCATCTGAAGATGCAGCCCACAAGCGCGCCCCGCCCCCGAATCACCTCTGCTGTAACCGCTACACTTCACTGCCTCTCACATAGAACATCAGGGCAACCTGCCCTCTTTCAAAGGTGTACCTGCCATTGTTAGCTTGAGGCTCATGACATAGTCTGGCCTGCAGGCCTCCTGTGACAGCTCAGCATAATCAAAGAGCGGTTGTATATGCTTCTGCTCCTTGTACAGTCCAGCCTCAGAAGAAGCAAGGGGTTAAGCTGTGCAGTTCAAAACCTTGAACTGGTTATTTAATCTGCAAGAAGTCAAGCCAAGCCCAATTTGGTTTTAATTGAAAATAAAAATAACACTGATAAATCCAACTTTCTGGCAGCTAAATCCTTTGCATGCCAAGTTTAAGGACTGAGTACTTTTTACATTAATTTTTTTCTCTCTCCCCGGTGCAACTTTATAAACCTCTGAATATATATATATATATATATATATATATATATATATATATGCTGACAGACCTTTAAGTACAGCCCCGTTCATGACCGCACCACTATAATAAAGATATTCCATGTTATCAATAATCCTCTTTCTGACCAAATCCCTGATATTTCAAAAGAGAAAGGGGCTTCCTGAGTGGGCAAGATTATTTATAAACTTATTCCTGGTGAAAAGGAAAAAGTATAGCGAGGATAGAATATAGATCTGGGAAGCCTCCCTTACTGCCAGATAACAGGAGGCTGCATGTCAAAGAATGTGCTTATATTTTATCTTCCCCTCTTCCCCCGCGCTAAGTAGTTAAAAATACCGCTACTTTGAAGAAGACAGGGTCAGAGTTATAAAAAGACCACAGAAACTCTGCCACACCGGCTTGTAAGTCAAGCTTTGATATGGAAAGAGGTGCCAGCCAGGATACCTGAGGCAGAGGCGTGGGGGCGGCCTGACTCGTTGGGCTCTTCCTGCCTCCCTCTCTCCCCTCCCCTCCCCCACCTTCGACTTTACAGGTTTTTCCTTCTCCCCCACCTATAGTGACCATATGAAAAGGAGGACAGGGCTCCTGTATCTTTAACAGTTGCATAGAAAAGGGAATTTCAACAGCTGTCATTTGTATATATGGAGAACCTGGTGAAATTCCCTCTTCATCACCACAGTTAAAGCTGCAGGAGCTATACTAGAGTGACCAGATTTAAAATAGGGCAGGGCACCTGCAGCTTTAACTGTAGTGATGAAGAGGGAATTTCACCAGGTTCTCCATATATACAAAGGACACCTGCTGAATTTCCCTTTTTCAATACAAGTGTTAAAGATACAGGAGCCCTGTCCTCCTTTTCATATGGTCACCCTACCCCCACCCACCCCCACCCCATGGCCAACCTTCCAAACAGCAAGCCAGGGAACTTTTATCTACTTACACAACGATGTGGCAGTCCAAGTCTGATTTAAAGTCAAAGGGCCATAAGGAGAGAGAGCAGCAGCAGGCACCTTGAAGATACCCACAATTATAGCCCCTGAGCAGCAAACTGAGCAGGCATACGGATCATCTAGTCAGCCTTCTTCACTAGGTTGAGCTGCATCGCAGTTCTGTTTCAATTGAAGTTATTATGTATAAGTTTGCAACTTTACGTAATACTACTGATAATAATAAATGCATTTCTTACTCGCCTCTCCGTTTGGATCAAGGCGGGGAACAAAATACATAAAACTGAATTAAAAACATAGTATACATTATTAAAACTTCCTAAAATTCCACTGGATAGGCCTGCCGGAAGAGATCAGTCTTTATAGCTTTCTTAAATGCTAAAAGACTGTTAAGGTGATGAGTCTCCTCCGGCAGGCCATGCCACAGTCTGGGAGCAGCAGAAGAGAAGGACCTCTGAGTAATACCCGTCAGCCTAACTTTGACTGACTGAAGTAGATTCTTCCCAGAGGACCTGAGTGTGCGAGCAGATTGTACAGGAGAAGGCGATACCGCAGGTAGCCTGGACCCAAACCGTGTAGGGCTTTAAAGGTAATAACCAACACTTTATACTTTGCCCAGAAACCAATTGGCAGCCAGCGAAGAGATTTTAAAACTGGTGTAATGTGGTCCCCCTAGGTGTACCGGTGACCAACCTGGCTGCCATATTTTGAACTAATTGAAGTTTCCGGACATATAAATTAGCATTTGCAAATGTTATGCAAATTAACGTCCCATGCACTTCCTTTTGGGGGGCAGTGATGCATAAGTGTCCACCTTAAACCCACCGAGAAACCCAGCACAAGTCAAAAATCTAAGTAGCACATACCAGTGACAGCAGCCCCGGAAGGTGAAGGCTAGTTATTCTATTTCATTTTGTCCACCGCTCCGAAATTCTGAATGGGAACCGGCATATAAGCATTGTAAATAAATAAATAAATTCAATGCAGACATACTATGACTATAGAATGATGGAGCATTTGAAAAGTGAGCGACATGACTATGTAAAGTAGACAGAGAGCTCAATGTTCAGTATAGGAAGGACATTCGCCCCCTTTGAGCCTAAATCATCTTCTTCCTCAAAGGGTGTAAAGGCTCCGAGGGCAATAAATTATTCATCCTTGACAGTTTTAAGAAGAAGGTGGAGGCATGTCCCAGGGGGTGCAGCTCGTGGTGCTCAGAACCTCACCTTCTGTATGAGTCCCCCACCTCCCACTTCCTTTCCTTCCTCATTAGGTTGGTGCTGGGATAAAAGAGAGGGATGGGTCAGAAGGTCCCGCTCTGAGTAATTAGAGAGTTGGCTTCTTTTATCTAAGTGTACCTTGTTAAAGTATATCAGTATCAGCCAGGTTAATTGGAACTTTAATACATAATTGATGTTAATTTATGGCCCTTTTTGTTCCAGGATGCTCATGCAGGCCCTCAAATCAGGATACAGTTTTCTTGTTATTAATTATATACCGAAAACCAATATCCCCTGGAGATGAGGCCAGCATCGTCCACAAGTTCTGAAAGAGTTGGCATATCTGATGTGGTTGGGTAAATCCACCGTCGCTAAACTTGAACAGCACGTTTTCTGGGGAATCCATGCTTTTGTTTCTGGAGGTCAGTCCACCGACGCTCATCACAAGAACTCAGCACGCCCACCACAATGTGTATGCTGAATGTATTAAATATGGGGGCCTATTCGGAAATATAATACAAAATGGTAAAAGAGAGCGGAATGCAGCAGCTGAATAACAAGGAAGACCCACAGTTCTTCGGAAGGAATAGCAGGTTTGCTCAATATGCCGTAATGTGAAAAGTGCCCCAATAAACTTGGATAAAAAAGTTTCCCCAAGAGCCAAAAAATGATGGTTCCAAATACAGACTAACTCAGTCCACCCACAAAGCATTTATTCTATTGTTTTTGCATTTCTATGTTCACACACAAACACACCTGTGGATCTTCCTCATTACTCAATTGCTTTAATCTGTTCTCTTTTACAAATAAGACAAATGGGTGAAAGATGTTAAAGCCCTTCAAATATTAGAAGTGGCATGTAAGGTGTGTTTTTTTAATAATCATAGACAGTAACCTTTCTTAGACTATGGGTGATATGCAGGCATGAAAAAAAATATCACAAAATCTTTTTCTTTTCATGCCTGCATACAAGGTACTGTAATGTCGAACGAAAGCATACAATCTCTTTTTTCTTTTCTTTTTGCCCTTGTTTGTATATTGTATATATATTTTAAATTTTAACAGGAAAATCAAATCAAATTAAGATTTATTTATTTATTTTAAACTTACCTTAAGGGCATTCAGAGAGCATTTTGTAATACAAAATGTTATTTTTTTAATGGATACCGTTGTTTTTATGTTTCCGATGGTTTTAAAATTTGTATACTTTTTAATGTCCGCTGTTTTTAACTTTTGTAAACTGCCCAGAGAGCTTCGGCTATGGGGTAGTATATAAATGTAATAAATAAATAAATACAACAGCCCTCTAAAGGGCTAGTTTTAGGTCTGAGGGAGTCCTGGTCAAAGTGTCCCCCTCTGTCAGTAAGACACTGAGTCCTGCTGGGCTGACCTGGCTGCATGACAGTACTCCAAGCCGTGCTGGACAGCTCAGTCTAGGTACCCTGTTATTTTCCCATAATGCTCCACTGCGATGCTAGTTTAGGGCAGTGGAAGCTGGTGGCTATGATGTCACTGGGGCGGTGAATCTGCTCCAGTTTTCTGACAGAAACAGTCAGAACTCTAAAGGAGCTCTCCAAGGTGCGAAACGCCTCTTTCAGCACAAGGGCCAGATTCCATATCAAAAAATCTTTTGAGGGCCACATTCCAGTAATGGGGGGGGGGGCAAACACTTCACTGCCCTTACCAGCAGTTTGCTGCCCCCTCCCAACATCTGCCGCCTGAGTTGACATCCTCACTCTGCCTGATGGTAGGGCAGTTTCCTGTATAAGGACAGCTTCATAAGAGCATTATTTGACCTCAGTTGGTGGATTTGGAGCTACAGCAGGGCCTGAACCAATCTTAGTAGGTGGCACCAGCAGCCCTACAAGCATATTTGAGAGGGGGGGGGGGAGTAATGCCAGTTCCTGGTTTTTGAGGGCCCTTGGATAAAACACCCTCAATGCCTCCCTCCCTGAGTGAGTCTAGTTTCTCACCAACATTGTCACCAGCTGCCATTGCTCCTCCTCCTCTTTAGTACCACCTGCTTGCTTGACAGGCAGAGAGCCAGTGAGCAAGTGGGCCATGGCACCTGCTCCTTCTTCTTCTCACCACTTTCATTGTCTGGGCCAGAGTGAGAGGCAGGTGAACAAGCGGGTTGCTAACGTCAGGGGTACTCTTGTCAGTGGGCCCTAAACATGCCTACCCTTGACACCGGCCCTGAAAGAAAGGAAGAGGGGGGGCAGGCCTAAGCAGACAAAATAAGCATTAAAGACTTTGTGGATGATACAAATCAAAAGTAGGCCCCAGGGCCGGGCAAAGCTGGTAATAGGCCTGGGCCTGATGGGAAATGTAGGCCCCATTTCAAACTGCTCGTTGCGTATTTTTTAATCAGTTCTAAATACATATGATCTAGAACGATTTATAAAAAAAGGTAATGGCAAGCACTTTTATTCAAGATGTATATAAGACATCACTTCTTCACATTCAGAAATGCTTTACGTGCTTTTGTCTCATCTCTGCTGGAGATGGAGGATGAAGACACGTTGGCTTTTTGGCTGTCCCAAAATGGAGTCAGTACTGCTCATTCACAGGAGAGCTACTTTGTAACAAATATTTACCCAAGGGTCCCCCTTTGCTTCTACCAGGGGGACTCGGAGTAGGCCTCCTCAAAATTGTAGGCCCATGCCAATTGGCCCCACTGCCCCCCCCCCCCCGCCCAGCCCTAGTAGGCCCCATCTTGTTATCGGTCCAGGTTAAGGATGGGACTGGGAAGGCTGGCGGCTGTTGGGCTAAGACCATAATCTTGATCTGTAGGCAGCTCTGCTTCTCTCTGCCTGCTGTCTTGAAACTCCACCTCTGGTGGCTGTAGGCCATACCCGTGGCTTAGCTAATTTGATTGGCATGCAAAACATACTTTCCCTAAAATGGTACAATGCCCCATAGTATATCCAACACCCTCGGCCATTTCCACCCTAGGCTTGTGTGTGGATGCTCTGGGGAGTTCCCTTGTGTGTGCGTCCTGCCAAGCAGAAGGACCAGTTCTACAGCTTCTAATCCTGTACTGCTGTGTCTCTTCCTCCCTCGTCTCCTTTAATTTGTACCTTGGCTTGCTTTCCTTGTGGAAAACCAGATTTGACATAACACGATAACATGCCTGTAGGTCATGCTGGAACAGGACACAACACGATGTGTCAAGTTTCCTTTGAACCTTGCACAGATCAGGTGTCAGCCAAAAGGAGGTCATTTTAATTATCAGATGATTAATTAATTAGACAGTAATTGTCCGACACATGAATCCAAAGATTATGTAGCACTCAACGTGGATGTCTGAGATACAAAAAGGAAAATGATTTAGCTTTCTTTTCTTTTATTCTTTTCTTTCTTTCTTTCTTTTGGGCAGCATGAACAACAATATTTATCAAAGGTTTGGAATATCCAAGACAGCTAATTTAAGTATTTAGAAAATGTCTCTCTTGCTTATCCAAAGGGGTTGACTGGCTATCCTTAACTGTGTTACTGACCGTGTTTGCTCACTCATCAGGAAATTGCCATTTTTATGCAACCAAGAACTTTGGAGAATCAAGCCTGGGTCAAGTCCATTTGCAGAACCAGAACTAGATATGTGTAAAGACCAGGAGTAATTCCATGTATGGGGCTCTGCAGAACTTTGGGAAATGGCTCAGAACTAGTCTATTGTGCCCACAGGGACACAACGTCGTCATGGTAAGTTTTCCATCTCCCAGCCTTAACATTTAGAACAGTGGTTCCCAACCATTTTGGGTTGATGAGCACATTTGGAATTTTGATAGTGCTGTGGGTGCTCTCACAAAATGGCTGACATGGTAAGGCTTGCCCGTTCATAAAATGGCTGCCGTGGAGGGCACGACTGTTCACAAAACACTCGTTTCCCAGAAGGTGAACTGGTGAGACTTAAAAGAAAAAGAACTTGCCCAAGAATCGAAGTATAAGGCGGAGGTGGGTTGCTAAGCTCCAAAACACAAAACATTCTTACAAACACAAGTAAAGATAGGGCTCGAGGAAAGCACTTTGCTTTGCAGCATGCCAACCTTCAAGTTATATATTAAAAAGTTTTAAAATACCAAAAATATTTTTTAAAAAAATCTTAAGAAATAAAATAAAAATCAGGAGGGACAAGGAGCCAGGTAGATGTCAGGAGAAGTATCTGTGGACTCATTGGAGCTCATGGGCACCACACTGGAGATACCAGATTTACTTCATCTATTTATTTTATTTATTTATAGGCCGCCTTTCAGGATACAAATCCTACTAAGGCGGCTGACACGTAACATAGAAATAAGAACATCACAATAAACAATTTTAAGAAATTAAAACATATTTATTTATTTATTACATTTATATCCCACCTTTTTTCCTCCAAGGAACCCAAGGGGGCATACATAATCCTCCTCTCCATGTTATCCTCACAACAACAACCCTGTGAGGTGGGTTGGGCTGAGAGTCTGTGACTGGCCCAAAGTCACCCAGTGGGTTTCCATGGCCGAGTGGGGACGAGAACCCGGATCTCCCAACTCCCAGTCCAACAACCTTAGCCACTACACCACACACCACATAAATAAAATTTTAAAATACATAAATCGTCAGGAAGTTCTACTACAAGGTTGTTGGTGGAAGATGGCCCTGGGACAGTTGCCCTGGGGCAGGAAGACTCCAACTGGAACAATTATCAGGTATTTTCCTCATCTACCTCCCTCTCGCTTCTAGAACCCTTCTCCCCTCCCTGAGCTGTTGATGGTAGATGTCTGGGGAGTTGGAGACACAGGCCAGTTGGGGCAGACCCTGGGGTCTTCTTCACCTGCCTCTCTCCCGCGCTCTCTTCGCTGTGTGAATTGGGGGCCACCTTTTAGTGAGTTGCCCTGTCCCAGCTCCACATCGGCAGCTGCCACTGGATGGAGGTCATTGGTCTGGACACTGTCCTGCTGGCATCTTCAGTGCTGTCGGTAATGGAAGATGGCCATAATAGTGCAGCAATTTGCACCATGATCACGAGGGTGGCGCTGGGAATAAAAAGCTGTGGCCAAACACAATTTGGACAAGTTTGGTTGCGCCCTGAATGAAGTCACTTCTCTGTGTTGTGGATGGCTGGACAAGGAGCAATAGATCTACTTGCTGCCCACCCCTGAAATAGAGGACACCTTCAAACAGAGGACTGTCCTCTGTAAAGTAGATCACGGGACCACCCTATGGAATTAAAGTGCAAAACATAGGCGATCTTCTTTCTGCCCACCCCTGAAATGGAGGACACCTTCAAAACAGGACTGACCTCTGTAAAGTAGATCACGGGACCACCGTATGGAGTTAAAGTGCAAAACATCAGGCAATCTTCTTTCTGCCCACCCCTGAAATGGAGGACACCTTCAAAACAGAACTGACCTCTGTAAAGTAGATCACGGGACCACCGTATGGAGTTAAAGTGCAAAACATCAGGCGATCTTCTTTCTGCCCACCCCTGAAATGGAGGACAACTTCAAAAAGAGGACTGTCCTCCGTAAAGTAGATCACTGGGCCACCCTAAGGAAGCAAATCTGCTAAGGAAAGAAAGACAGAAAAGCTGCACAAAGACGAGGTTCGCATGATCACAAAGGTAAAATAAGCCACTGCGGCTTATTTTCCCTTCCTGGTCGTGCAAACCTGCCTGATATCATTTGACGGGAGCACAAGGAGTCCTCTGTCTGGAAGCACCCAAAGGCAGAGAAAGAGCTGTGAGCTGAAAGATGAAGGCCCCTTGAGGGTGCATATTCTGCCTCTGGGGATCTCAGGTGGGTTAGCAGGTCGGCTGCTTTGAAAGAATGCCTGCTGTTTGCCTCTACTTATCCCCTCTTATATATTTGTAAACAAATATCTCCTGCACTCTCTCATTCAAAGGAAATCAAACCTGAGCAGCACAGCCCCTGAGCATTCTCACCGCCTGGGAAAGTGGGGCGCACATAACAATATATATCCACAATTGCCGTGCAAAAGGCAGACATACCGAGGTTGGCAGGACATAAGATTTCCTGCAGCCGCTACACGCGGTTGCCATAGGTCCGAGGTGTAAGCAATTGAGCAAAGAGAAGGTACATGCCAGTAGCCTGTCAGCGTTCAGCACATGCAATCAGTATGTTGTTATTATTATTATTATTATTATTATTATTATTATTATTATTTATTTATTTATATAGCACCATCAATGTACATGGTGCTGTACAGAGTAAAACAGTAAATAGCAAGACTCTGCCGCATAGGCTTACAATCTAATAAAATCATAGTAAAACAATAAGGAGGGGAAGAGAATGCAAACAGGCACAGGGTAGGGTAAGCAGGCACAGGGTAGGGTAAAACTAACAGTATAAAGTCTGCACAACATCAAGTTTTAAAAGTTATGTGTCAATAACAACAGATACATCAGGGTTTATGAGCCTTACATGCAATTGCATACAGCAAGGCCCCACCCCCACCCTCTCCCAAGACTGCTAGGAAACATGAAACTCCCTCCATAGGTGCAAAAGCGGGTGATGAAGCCAAACTAATATGTTTCAAATTTAACAGCTTTCAGGTAAGAAGGAATTTCACCTCATCCTAACACTGCAGGATTATGGGGACCAAGTCTATTTAAATTTAAAAAAATTAAAAAAAAACTTCCCATTTTGTAACTCTACTGGGTAAACAGAGACATATTGATGTAGAAGACATTACTCATAGACAGAAGAAAAGTAGTTTAACAGTACAAGCCTATGCATGATTATTTGGAAAAGAATTCCCATTGAGTTCAATGGAACTTACTCTCAGCTGTGTGTGGGATTGTGTGTGGTTAGACAAGCCAAAATTGAGTTTCTGAATTTTCAAAAACCTGTAAACCTTGCTTGTTTTATTTGTTTTGTGGAATGTATAACCTCCTTTCCACGTTAAACAATCCCAAAGTGGGGTACAACCAATAAAACACAATAAAATGATACAAGATATAACATTGTACAACACTGGCCAACTATTGTTCCCAACAACATTTGACACCCACAAATACATTTTTAAAAGTACTTAGAAAGCCATATTTAAATTTCATTATCTGAGCAGCTGAAATCCTGAATTTTATCAGTTGGATTTCTGTATGAAAATTAGAATTTTGTCCCAAAAGTTCATTTCAGCTGTAGTGGGGACTCCCCTCCCTCTTTCTTTTCATGGTAAAAAAAAAATGCACCCTACTCTCAAACAGAATCAGGTTTTGCCCTTATGACATCTGTGATGCAGTTACCCATTTCCAGCTATATGAGCTGGCGCTTCATCGGATGTTAAGCACCTCTTAATTGCTCCCAGGGACACTTAGATCCAAAGGTTTGACTTGCCTTAAAGTACAGCCAGCTGCTTCTTAGAGATTTTACGTGTTGAAAATCAATTAGGGCTTTTCTTTATGTCTTCCTGGTCAAGCAGAATTCTCTAATACTTAATACTCATTCTTGTTCTCTCTGCTGCTGCTTTTCTTTCCCTATCAGAATTCAACCCTGCCATCTAGTGGCCATCTAATAGTACTGGGTGGCCTTGAACATTTATTTATCCTATTTATTTATTGCATTTGTATACTGCCCGATAGCCGAAGCTCTCTGGGAGGTTCACATTAGAAAAAAACACTTAAAAACAATATACAAAAATGTTAAACCACAAAAACATGCAAAGTGCACATATAGTGGTTTAAAACCACTATAACAACTTTAAAAACAATGAGCCAAAACCAGACCCAGGCTCATTACATATTGCTAAATGCCTAGGAGAAAAGTCTTGACCTTGCGCCGAAAAGATGACAATGTTGACGCCAGGTGGGCCTCGTCAGGGAGATTGTTCCACAGTTGGGGGGCCACCACAGAGAAGGATGGCCTTCTCTGTGGTGGCCCCCCAACTGTGGAACAATCTCTGAGTTGCCATCCTCTGAGCTCTCTTGTTGCCATCCTCTGAGCTTCCCTCAGAGTAGACATGCGGAGGAGGACCTTAGATGTTGAACATACTGTTTGGGTAGGTTCATGTTGGGTAGGTTCATGACCATCAGGTATTGTGGTCCCAAACCATGTAAGGCTTTATAGGTTAAAAACAGCACCTTGAATTGGGCTTGGAAACATACAGGCAGCCAATGCATTGTAATTAGGAGTTAGCAGTGGAAAACCCGTCACACCGGATGTTCAGTGTGACCAGCAGAGACCCCACACTGTATGTAAACTGCCTTTTATATGCAAGATCTTTTCTAGAGTCTCATAAAAGTCTACTTTTATTCGCATCTTAGGAATGGGAAGTTGAATGGGAAAGTTGATTAATTGCTGAAGATCACATAGTGACTAAAAGTGGAAACCTATGCATGTCTAAACATGCATAGGATTACACCTTAAGAATTTGAATTTAACACTGGACCCTCCTTCAACCTCCACAACTACATCCAGTTTCATAAATAAAATGAGCTGAGGATTTATCATTGCAAGAGTCCCTGCTTTTTAAAAATAATAATAATGGCTAGGCTTCAGCAGTGGTTTGGTGGTAAAATCTGAAGTCTGGGCACTCATTATGATAGTCCCCAGAGCATCCCCGCCCCATCCAGCCCATGCAAGAAAGTCCAAAGATGGAGATAGTTGTGGTGATCCATTTCAATGAACTAGTTCTGGCAGTTTTCATTTCCACCAGGAGCATGCCTTCTGTAGAGCTAATGGGTCTTAATACTTTGCACGGCATCAGGGATAGCTCAGAATATATCCTGGCTGGGGAAATCCATCCCACTGCCCACCAGTTTCTGTGTGGATTGCAGCAAAGCCCCAAGGAAAAAGGCACACATAAGGAGGACAGCCGGCGATGCCACCATCCCTACTAAACAAAATGTCCTGGCATTTCGACCCTGCAAGACCCAACTCCACTATGGCCACAGCTAGACCTAAGGTTTATCCTGGGATCATCCAGGGTTCATCCCTGCCTGAGCACTGGATCCCCTGTGTGTCACTTAGATGAACAAGTTTGACCCCTGGACGATCCAGGGATAAACCTTAGGTCTAGCTATGGCCTATATCACCTGTCTTCAATTTTAAACCTCTTCAACTTTTGACACCTGGCATTGAAGTTGTTATTGATTTATTGCTGCTGTTATTGATTTATTGCTGCCATGGGGACCCCTGCATGGGGCGAAAAGACTGGGTATGAATGTTTTTCAATTAATTAATTAATGTAAAGCTGTCTCTCTCACTTCACTCTATTCCACAGCTACTGGTTTTCCTTCATCTGTGTAGAATGTTGGAAGTCTGTTCTAAAACCATCCACTCACACTGAGAAAAAGACTTCGTTCTACAGAGGCATTATGTAGCAGCTTTAACCCCAGCCAGTAAAACATGCAACCCACTAAGCTGACTGCAGCCTATGCTCTCCCATGTTCAGCATGGTACCTGACCCAGGGTGTGTGGGACTAATTTAATCCTGGCATGTGTGTGGGGTTTCGGTGACCCTGTTCCTTCTTTACTATTCAATACATGCACAACTGCCTTCCAGGTGCAATGCAAGTGCAATGCAATCAGTTCTGAGCTGCAGTTATGGGGTTGGATCCAGGATCTGCCTTACACAAGAGGAAGGGCTCTGCTTGCAGAAAGTCCCTCCACCAAAGTTTTGGGGATCCCCCTAATTCACACACACACACACACACACACACACACACACACACACACACACACATATCCCATTCAGCAGGGTCTCCTGTTTCTCTGAGTTGTGTTTTCAAGGGGCTGGAGAGACTGCTCTGGGAGGGAACAGGTAGGGGAGCCCATTTCTATCGATGCAGTTGGTCGGGCATCCGTCTGGATTGAACCCCAAGGATCTACAAGAAGGCACACACAATGAAGGCAATGTAGAGACTGTTGTGGGAGGGTGCATGCAGAAGGGCAGGCAGAGGCCACCTCAAACCCTATGGTTGTGCGAAATCCCTGTAAGTAAATCCGTGCTGGGCAGGATGTCCCGAACTTGCAGTCTGAACACAGACTCTTACGCAATCTGCAGTCGAAGGCTGTACATTCCCAAGCTTGCAATGTGAACACGCAAAACGCATTCGACAGCATGCCTATATTTGAAAAACGCGCATGAAAAAATGTGTACTTTTGATAAATGCGCACAAAGACACTTTAATCAATGGGAGAAGGATGCATTAGATTTCAACACGCAATTGATGTGTTCACCTGTGGGAGGGGGGGGAAATGCACACAAAAGTATGGATGGATTTTCATGCAAAAACAAAAAAACAAAGCTCTCGTCTGATATGGACTCAAGTCAGAATGAGCTTCAAGATGGAATTCAGAGAACTCCAGTGAGCTCTTTTTTTGCTGATTCGCACATCTCGAGCGAGAGACCAGCAAGAGAGGCAATGTGGTACAGTAGCTAGAGTGTTCAGAGTTGGGAGATCCGGGTTCTAGTCCGCCCATGGAAAGTTACTGAGTGATTCTGGGCCAGGCGCAGACTCTCAGCCCAGCCTACTTCACAAGGTTGTTGTTGTGAGGATAAAATGGAAAGGAGGAGGATCATGTATGCCATCTTGGGTTCCTTGGAGGAAAAGGGTGGGATATAAACTTAAGAATAAATAAATAAAATGAATGGCAGAATTAATACAGACTTATTTCTACCCTGCAATGAAGTGCACTGCATTTATTTTTATCTGGCAATGTGTCGGAGGTCTACCAAGCTTTTGAGCACAGGCTCTATAGTATTATTATTATTATTATTATTATTATTATTATTATTATTAGATTCTATTCCATTATTAAGAACATCATATGTAATTATATACACAATTATAGGACAATGTGTGTGAAAATGTTCTTGCAGAAATTTACTGCCTGGAAGTCAATGTTCCATATATGCATAATATGCTTGTAGCAAACTTTCCTCAGGTGCCCTCCAGATGTGTTAGACTCCAACTCCCATCATGCTGAGTTACAGCCCAATACATCTGGTGGGCACCAAGTTGGGGAATGCTACTACATAGTACAAATTCAAGCCTGTCTTCCTTCCTTTCTTCCTTTCTAGAGATGGGTTGCGATTCATATTTGGCCAAGCGCAGCAAGGAGAATTCTGAAAACAGGCTTTGTTTAGTGCCAAAGCTATTAAGATTCCGCATTAAATTTGCTCGTACGTCTTGCCTCTGCCTTTAAGCACCCGTGCATTCTTCATTGCCACACGGCAAGCCCTTCGTCAAAAAATAGTATGCAAAATTACTTGCACTCGCAAACAACTCATTAATTCTATTTATGTTGCCATCTGAAAATAAAAGAGAGCGCTCCCTCTGCTCTCCACTTCTCCAGTGACCCTGCTACCTTTTACTTAAATATCGGAGACGGCTGAGCTCTGGGCTTGGAGCTCCTCTTGGTGGAGCCAGATGTGCAGTGCACGTTGAGTGTATGGAAGCTGGCTTAACAATCAGAGGAGAGCTACAGTGGGAAAGATTGCAGAGCTCATGTCCTGGGAAAGGCCCAGTCGTTAGTGCTGAAGCGGGGGGGCGGGGGAACCCACAGGTTTTGATCGTCATCGCTGTCGTGTTTCTCAGAAAGTTCCTGCTTTCGATTTGGAGACAAATGACGAGGCCTGCTAGGTAATCTACAAAGTTGTTGTTATTATTATTATTATTATTATTATTATTATTATTATTATTATGTTATTTATTTATATAGCACCATCAATGTACATGGTGCTGTACAGATTACACAGTAAATAGCAAGACCCTGCCGCATAGGCTTACTTTTTTTATATATATAATTTTTATTTGTTTTCTACACTATATAAACATACATAAAACATTACAATAATAATAATAATAACAAAAAGAAAAACATCAAACAACTGCTACATACATATTGAATAAATGTTGAGTACATATATGTTGAATAACTATTACCTATACCTTATCATACTACAACAACATCATTCTTAACATAAAAGTGCACCCCCCACCTCGGGATCATTCCTGAGTCCAAAATCTAATCGTTCCTTCTGCTGGCGGTTTCCCACTTCCCTTAGTAAACACGAATATTAGGAACTGTTTCCAGATTCCTTCAAACTCATTTATTTTAGTTACGCCTTACAATCTAATAAAGTTGTAGTAAACAATAAGGAGGGAAAGAGAATGCAAACAGGCACAGGGTAGGGTAAGCAGGCACCGGGTAGGGTGAAGCTAACAGTATAGAGTCAGAACAAACTCAATATTTAAAAGCTATAGGGAAAAGAAAAGTTTTTAGCTGAGTTTTAAAAGCTGTGATTGAGTTTATAGTTCTCAAGTGTTCTGGAAGAGCGTTCCAGGCGTAAGGGGCAGCAGAAGAAAATGGACGAAGCCGAGCAAGGGAAGTGGAGGTCCTTGGGCAGGCGAGAAGCATGGCATCAGAGGAGCGGAGAGCACGAGCAGGGCAATAGTGTGAGATGAGAGAGGAGAGATAGGCAGGAGCTAGACCGTGAAAAGCTTTGAAGGTCAACAGGAGAAGTTTATATTGGATTCTGGAGTGAATTGGAAGCCAATGAAGAGATTCCAGAAGTGGAGTGACATGGTCAGAGCGGCGGGCCAAGAAGATGATCTTGGCGGCAGAGTGGTGGACAGAGACCAGCGGACTGATGTGAGACGAAGGAAGGCCAGAGAGAAGAAGGTTGCAGTAGTCCAACCGAGAGATAACCAGTGCGTGAACAAGAGTCTTGGCAGAAGAGACAGACAAAAATGGTCGAATCCTGGCAATATTATACAGGAAGAAACGACAGGATTTAGCTACTGCCTCGATATGAGGAATAAAGGAGAGCGAGGAATCAAATATAAAGCCAAGACTACGAGCTTTATTAAGCAGCAAACATCTCTTCTACCTGAATAGAGTCTAATCTCTTGGAAACTTCCCCCTAGGCAAAATTATGCAAACTAAGCGAGACGATTGTCCGAGCAAGGAGAACAGGAAGCCCCTTCCCAAACGCCCGTAACTTCAGAGAGCCTAGTGCGGAGGCAGGTTCTGGCGCAATCCTAGTCGGACCGACTTTCTCACACCTTCCTTCCGCTCTGTGCGTCTTAGCTTCCGGCGGACCCTAGCATCAGCTAGCTTGTTGGGGCGCTCTCATCTGGAAGAAAGCTCACTTCCCACTGAATATGCAGGATTTGGCCCTGAGGATTGCATTGCACTTGCATTGCGCCTGGAAGGCAGTTGTGCATGTATTGAATAGTAAAGAAGGAACAGGGTCACTGAAACCCTACACACATGCCAGGATTAAATTAGTCCCACACACCCTGGGTCAGGTACCATGCTGAACATGGGAGAGCATAGGCTGCAGTCAGCTTAGTGGGTTGCATGTTTTACTGGCTGGGGTTAAAGCTGCTACATAATGCCTCTGTAGAACGAAGTATTTTTCTCAGTGTGAGTGGATGGTTTTAGAACAGACTTCCAACATTCTACACAGATGAAGGAAAACCAGTAGCTGTGGAATAGACGGCTGACTCCCAGCTGGTGACTCACCCGTGAGAGCTTCCTCCCCCACTGGTACAGGTTGGCTGGTGTCTGGCGCCGCCTCCTCTAAGTCCGAATCTGATTCTGATTGATTCCCTGAAACACCTTCTTCCAAAACAGGAGCAGTAAAGTTAGACATAACAAACGCATTGAAGCTTCACACAAGTTGGGGCACTCTTGGCTTTGGCCTCCACATCTAAAGTGATCCCCCAGGAAAAACACAGTCCACTGGCCACGTGATGTGGCATCTCAGGTGCTTGAAAAACCCCTCTGTTTTTCAGCCCCTGGAAGGATTAAGAGCAGGAGATTTTATCACGCCCCTGGCCACCATTAGAGGCTGGTGGTTTGCATTCAGCTTCTTAGATCCCAC
This sequence comes from Elgaria multicarinata webbii, assembly GCF_023053635.1. Classification (NCBI taxonomy): domain Eukaryota; kingdom Metazoa; phylum Chordata; class Lepidosauria; order Squamata; family Anguidae; genus Elgaria; species Elgaria multicarinata. Next base: position 14,511,912 of record NC_086178.1, on the reverse strand, counting down.
ATTGTACAGGGTTATTTTAGCTCTTCAGTTTCCCTTCTGTTCTATCCTAAGAAGAGCCCTGCTGGGTCAGAACAAAGGCTTATCAAGTGCAGCTTCCTGCCTCCTGCAATGGCCAATCAAATGCTTCTATGGAAGTAGGTTGGGCTGAGAGTCAGTGACTGGTGCAAAGTCACCCAGTGATCTTCATGGCCGAGTTGAGACGAGATCCCAGAGCCACTACACCACACTGGCTCTTTATCAGCAAAAGTGGCTTCCCTTGGTCATCTGCTCCAGCTTACGGCACTAAGCTCCATGAGAAGCTCCATGTGGGGTGAATGGTGGACTGAATGTTCTCTGAGAACATTTGGGTTGTGTTGGGGAGCGCATGGATGAAAACTACCCACTCTTTTCATTTCCTTTGTCGATGTTGCCTGTTATGTGGTGGGTGCGTGCAGCATCCCTCTGGCGGTTGTCATTTCCTCCAGAAACCCCCTCTGACTGCTGCTATGTCATGACGTAGTGTGATACACCACATTTTATGTAAACACCCATATCAGCCTGCCTGCACTTTAAAACCAGAAAGAGAGGCTCTTCTCATTTCCCTGCCTGTGAGAGAAATTAGGTGGGTGTCCACCCTGGAGAGGGCCTTCTCAGCAGTGGCCCCACATGTGTGGAACAAACTCCCATCGGAGATCCGCCATGCACCATCCTTGAAGGCTTTTAAGAAGGCCTTAAAAACGTTTCATTTTACCGTGGCCTTCTCATGATGAGTACTGTTTTGCTGCTATTGCCCTTGTTGTTCTTGACGATTTTACTGTTCGTTTTCATTATCTTCTATTTTACTGTGTATGCTTTTATTGCTTCTATTGTTTTGAACTGCTTTATGTATTTCATTGTTGTAAGCCGCCTTGTGAGGTCTTCTACCCTGAAAGGCAGCCTCCCATCCGACCTAGCCAGCATCCAGATGTTCTTAGAGTTGCGATCCATCGACAACTGGAGGGTACAAGGGTGATCTGGGCTAATGTCTGTTGCCATAGTTTATGGGCAGGGGATTTCATAAGTTAAATATGTGCAGAAAGAAGACATAATTCCTTTGGGTGGTAAAGACCACACACACCACTATCACTAGATGACCTAAGGCAGCCTTTCCCAATTTCCAGATGTGTTGTACTACAACTCTCATAGTCCCCATGCTGGCTGGATGTGATGCAAGTTCTAGCCCAAAACCGCTGCGGGGGGGCGCCAAGTGGGGAAGGATTTCTCAGCACAGATGCTGACTCTCATCTGAATGACAGGTGTTCAATGGTTCAAGGAGAGATATCAACACGTTCAGATCTAGACAGGCTTTTAAGCTATGGGGCAATCCTATGCACGTTTAGGCAGAACCAAGTCCTACAACTCCCAGCGTTCCCAGCTGGAGAATGCTGGGAGTTGTAGGACTTGGTTCTGTTGTAACATGCATAGGATTTCACACTAAGGGTATCGAAAGCAAGATTTCTAAAACATCAAAATAATGAACTTTGGCCATTGGTACAGTGGAGCATGGGAAGATGATAATCTGAAATAAAGTATGTTTGTTGAATCTATGTGGAGTCATGATATTCAAGACACAGGATGAACTAGGATTCACACATTCTACTTTATTTTTAAAAGGATCAGCTCCTGTGTCTTTTAACATGGAGCGAGCTAGTAAGAAAAGTTCTAGCACCTGCTACATTTCGGGATGTCATTTAACCAGCCATATTAGACATGGGGTTAAAGGCTTCATTCTATCTAAAGTGCAGATTTTATTAAATGCACCGGCTGCTACAGGAGGGCAGGTATAGTTAATGGACTCAGAGCAGGCACGGAGAAGGAATTTCACCCTTTAACAATCTTCTAGCTTTGCAGGGAAGTCCCCCATTTGCATCAGTGGGGGATTTCCCCCAATACAAATACCAGCTTCAGAGGAGGGATTTTCCTCTGGACCACAGAAGGGCTAGAAAGGGTTAATTGCCCTCCCCGATGCTTGCTCTGAACCTGTTGATGCAATTTGCATTTCAAAAACAAACAAACAGAAAACTGCACTTTAGATGCATAGATGCATTGTACTGCCATGTTGCCTAACATGGCCCAAAAGCTCAAGAAGAGGCCCAGGAAAAATGGTGGTAGCAATGTTAGCTCCAGGTGATACTGATGTCCCGCCTTCAGGCTGTGCCATCCTTTCTAGGAACTTGCTGTTCACAGCATACTTTGAGGATGTTGGTGAAATGCCATTTGTTGCAAGCTGGCACGCAGAAATTGGGGAAGTGGAGCTTTCCCAGACAAAGAGATTAGCGGTCAAGGGGAAAATTCACAATCTAAAGGTTTGTCTGTCAGCATGGCAACAGGTAGCAAACCTTTGTGAGCTGGTGCAACATAGAGACCAACCAAAGAATCCAGAAGTCTCCAGTTAAAAGCCATTCCTGTCATGAACACACTAGGTGGCATTAGGAAAGCGCTTCTGCCTCAGTGCCCACCCCATCTACAATATGTGGTCAATAACCATAGGCGTGCACAAGGGGTGTGCTGGGTGTACCCAGGCACACCCTAAAGTCTCAAGCAATAAGCCGGGGGCATTGAGGGAGATCCAGACACAGCAGGAAAGGTCCTCCAGCTGCCCTCTGGCTGCTCTGCAGCTGCCAACCCCAACAACGTGCCATTGCTCCTGGCAGTAGGAGCGAAAAAGAATCACTCTGCTGGGAACCACCCTTCAAAGAGGCCAGGAGGAGGGGCCGTGAAGGCTAATATCACCTCATAAGCCCCTCCTCTAGCTAGTGTCACTAACAATGATGGGGCCTGAGGAGGGTCTTCTCATTCCTCCCATACACACCCACGGTCAGTCAAACCAAATGTGGAGTAGGGCATCAGTGTCTACAGAGTTTAATAAATAAATGAATAAAAATAATGTCCTTTATGGTCGATTATTCAATAAATGTTCACCTGTACAAAAAAAATTAAAATTCCCTGGGTGCACACCCTAACTAAATGGGCCATGCATGCCTATGTCAATAACGGTGATCTTCTACCTTACAGGGTTGTAAGGAGTAATGCGGTAATGTATGTGAAGTACTTAAAGTATAGAAAAGCACAATATAAACGTTTAATGTAATTATTTTCAAATCTAAGAGCGAACCGTCCAAATATCGTGCCTCTAGTGATCCCCAGTACCGTATAAAGTTTTCAAAGCCCAAGATGCGTTTGGAATTGTGGGATCAACTCATTTCCCTACCGAGGCTATTTGCCCATCAATGCCATATTTGACAAGCCGACGAAAATATATGTAGCTCAGCAGTAGCTCCAGAGTGAAAGAGGTGCTACATTTAAAGGTGGGAGGGAGGAAAGATACGATCTCAGCAATATTGCTACTTTTGATAAACTTGTTTTATTTAATTCCACATTCTGAACATATGTTCCATCAACTCTTCACGAGCATTGAAATTGCATTTTTCATAGCAATGCTGAGGGGTGCGTGATTAATGCAGGATGTGGGAGGTGTGCTCACAAATCCTGTTATCAGATAATGGGATTAGTACGCATACCTCCCGAGTGCTGCCGACGCTTTGAAAAATTTATTTCCGAATCTACATATTCAGCTATAGTACCGGCCACATTATAGCATAACAAATAAAAGTGCTGGGAAAGCAGTTTGAAGAGCCACGATCATGATTAGGTTTTTAACAGCAGCAGCAACGAGAGACCCAAATCGGAGGCGAGGTGGCGGACCGGCGGCTCCTTCGCATTGTATGCAAAAGACAAGTTTGCCAATTGTCTATGATTTCTTTCCTGGTGAATATCATACTTCTGGAAGGAGGAAACGTGGGTCTAAACTGCAGAAACAAACCGCAACACACACACACACACACACACACACACACACACACACACCCCATAGCTTGAGCCATAGCTCTGTGTAGGGCATATTCTTTGTAAACAGATCTACTCCTTGGCATCTCTAGTTCAATGGAACACTGGTAGCAGCATAAGGAAAGATCTCGGCTGGAGACATGGGAGAGCCAATGGCAGTCAAATACTGCAAACTCTACTGGAGCCAAGAAAGGAATGGCCTGATAAAGCAACCAGCCTTACTTACAGAAATGAATCTGTTGGGAATATTGCAACATCATCTGTAAGTTACGGGAAGGGGCAGTGTTGCAGTTAGTTAGTGAATTCATGGGCATAGCTAGCCTTAAGATCTCTATAGTCTCTCTCTCTCTCTCTCCCTCTCCAACCTTCCTCCTTTGCTGGGAGCACGTGGCTTGTCTCGCTCGCTCTCCTGCCTGTGTAATAGAACACAAAATGGACTGAACTCCTTTTGAAACCCTATATTGTATCTCCATCATTTGTGAGTTAAGTTGTTTTCTTTCCTTCACTAAAAATGGTGCGATCTTCTTTTCTTTTCCCAACCTTTTGTGTGCAAATGGGACTGGTAAACGCTCAATCTGTTCCGCCTTTTGTTTCTCTCTGCTAACAGCTTCCTTAAAAGGAGGCAGCAATACCAAATAACCCCATCAGGATCTCCCCTTCAAATATTGCAAGTGATGAGAGAGTCAAAGACAGGGGTAGCAGTGGCACTTAGCTTCCTCAAGCTCACTGATGCCCTCTTTGCGCCCATCCATAGCAGCCATTTAAAATTTTACACAATGCCCTATAGCATAGGGTGACCATATTTGGGAAACCAAAAAAGAGGACACCTAGTGTGTGTGTGGGGAAGTAGCTTTCTGAGTCCTGCAGAAAGTACGTTATTCCCCCACCACCTTAAAGAACCTGATTGGAGTGGAGGAGGAGAAAGGATTTCATTCTGCACCACCACCATCCACTCCAATTGGGGCCTTTTCTATAATGTTCACGAATGACCCCTTTCCCCTTTAAGACCTCAATTGGAGCTCGGGTGGGGGAATGATGTGCCTCAAGAAAGCATGTCATTCCCTCCTGCCATGCTAATGGCAGCCTTAAAGGGGAAGGTGTGTCATTCCAGGACATTATTGAAAATGATAGAAAATCCCCCCTGACACCATGGAAAGAACAAAAACCAGGACAAATCCGGAGAAATCCTGACAGTTGGTCACCCTACTATAGCAGTTGTCATAGGCCCCGGAATCATCCCTGTGCGTTCACATGACACACAGGGCATCCCAAGAGCAGGGAGGGATCATCCCTCCCTTGGCCTGGGTTATTCTTGACCAGTCCCTAACTAAGTCATCACAGGTGGGGGCCGTGGTTCGGAGTTGCTTTTATCAACTACACGTGCTCCGCCAAGTTCGCCCCTTTCTGTCTGAAGCTGATCTTACCACCGCAGTCCAGGCCCTGGTTCTTTCCAGACTGGACTATTGCAACCTGTTGTATACTGGGCTTCCCTTGAAGCAAATCCAACACCTACAGGTTGTACAAAATGCAGCAGCCAGGTTGGTCAAGGGGCTCCCAAAGTGGTCTTCTATCACTTTGGTGCTTCAAGAGCTCCATTGGCTGCCGGTGGCTGCTAGGGTGCGCTACAAGGTCTTGTTGACCATGTATAAAGCCCTGCATTGCTTGGGTCCTGGATACCTGAGCACTCGCCTCTCTCCTGTGTCTCACCATTGGCAGACTCGCTACAAATTGGAATGTGCGGGGGGCAGGGCTTTTTCGGTGGCTGGCCCCGGTTATAGAATAAAGTGCCACTGGAGATTAGACAGGCTCCCACTCTCAATTGCTTCGAACGCCTTTGTAAGGCATTTTTTATTTTCACAAGAGTTTGGGGAGGGGTGGTTTAAACTGGGGTTGAGGGCTTTTAATGGGTTCAGGGTGAGGGTTTTAATGGAATTGTCTTAAGAGGCCTTCAAGAGGCAGCTGGACAGCCATCTGTCAGGGATGCTTTAGGGTGGATTCCTGCATTGAGCAGGGGGTTGGACTCGATGGCCTTGTAGGCCCCTTCCAACTCTGCTATTCTAGGATTCTGTGATTCTAATGTGGGTTGAGGGTTTTAATGGAATTGTTTTATATGTTATTGTAAAGCGCCTCGATGCTAGAAATGGTGAGGCGGGTACTATAAAAATGCTTTAAATAAATAAATAAATAAATAAATAAAATTATCACCCTACCCATTTTTCATGGTTTTTCCGCTGTCCCGGGCTGATCCCAAGACCACGGAAAGTGTGGCCCACTGTCGCTGGTATGTCCCAGCTCCTTGTGAGTAACCGCGAGGAGCCGGGAACTGCACACGGGGCGCAGAGCTCCTCAGGAGCTCTGTGCCCATCTGGGTGAGGGGAGCGGAAGGGTGTTTAAAAAAGAGGGGAAAAAAGACACTTATCTTTTGTGCTCGAGCGCTCCTTCCCCTTCAAAACAACAAACAAAGTGGCGACCGCAACCTCCTCCTCCTCCTCCTCCTCCTCCTCCTCCCAGGATGTCGCACGCCACGTGTAGACAGAGGGGGAGATCTCACGATCATAAAATTGTGAGATCCTTCCCCTCCATTGCACTAGACCACTAGGGGAGGATCTACACAGCGTCCTGAAGGCGCTTGCGTGCGCCTCCAGTGCGCCCCGAAATTCCTTGTGTAGATCCTGCCTACCTGGCCAGAAGAGGCGGAGGAGGAGGAGGAGGAGGCCCCGCATCGCCCCTCGCGGTGACGGGGCGAAAAGTTCCCAGGGCTCCTGTCAGATGCGAGGAGGAACGGCTCCGAGTGAGTGACACCGTTGGTGCCTAGAGCGTCCTTGCTGCCGCCGCCCACCTCCCCACCGGCCTCCTGCTGCCGGCGAAAGAGCCACCCGGGTCGGAGAGCTCGGCGGAAGAAGCCGCCGCCCCACCTCCTCCTCCGCCTCTTCTGGCCAGGTAGGCAGGATCTACACAAGGAGTTTCGGGGCGCACTGGAGGCTGTGTAGATCCCCTCCTGGTCTTCAGGACGCTGTGTAGATCCCCTCCTGGTCTAGCCATGGCCATAGTGTGTTGCTCTGTCAAGCATCGGAACACCATCCAGCACTGACGTGAGCAGCACATCCACCGGGTTGGGTGATGGGGGAGAAAGAATAATCCCAGAGAGGGAATAACCGGGAAGACCTTCTGGTGGGCACCATGCTGCCTGCTGCCTGGAGACAGCCCAGCCTGGTTCGCATTTTTTATTATTACATTTTTTTACCAGCCAATAGCCAAAGCTGTCTGGGCAGTTTGCAACAGTTTAAACCACAAAAATACAGCATAAAATATAATATACAACTTAAAAGTGTAAAACTACAGTATAAAAGTAAAACGAAACAAACAAAATAAAACCTAGCAGCAAGGCAGATATTTAAAATGTAATAACAGATTTAAAACAACAGAACTAAAAGTCTAAAATCCGTGGGGACAATAAAAAGGTCTTTAACTGGCCCTGGAAAGAGCACCATGTAGCTGCCAAGTCAGCCTCTCTGGGAAGCTCATTCCATAGCCAGGGGGCCACAGCAAAAAAAGCCCCTCTTCTTGATAGCAAGCAACCTGCCTCGTTTCCTTTGGCAGGGGCTCCTGGAGAAGAACCCCTAAAGAGGACCTCAGGGTCCAGGCAGGTACAAATGGGAGAAGATGATCCTTCAGATCACCTGGTCTCAAGCCGTTTAGGGCTTTGGGTCTTAAGACCAGCACTTGAGTCGGGAGCGTATTGTTACCGTACACCAGATTACACCAGATACCGTTCTTGTTTAGAATTACGCTGTTACCATTCTGCTGCCTGCAGAGTGTAGAGAGGAAGCAGTGCAAGATAAGAGGATGAAGCTGGCTGTCGTGACTCCGATCCTTCCTGCACACACATATTGGCAGACTAACACAGGACACCCAAATCCATGAGACTTCTTTATTGCAAGAAATCCCACGGCAAAGGCTTAATGGTTATACTCTGCAGAAATCGTATAGCTGATGGCTTGTAGCTGTAGGCTCCACGTAATTCCAGCACATCCCACCGTTGGTGCCTAGAGCGTCCTTGCCACCGCCGCCCACCACCCCGCCACCCTTCCTGCCAGCTGTCTGCATCCTGAAACTTGCCCTTCAATCAAGCACAGGGATTTAAAACAACATAAAAATCTTAAAAAATGCTTCCTGCCACCTGAGCCAGGAAAGCACACATGCCACCACCAGCCACCACTGCTGCTGCCCACTTCCCCCGCCCCACTGCAGTCTCTAGGGACACGTCTGCCACGACACAGGCTCTGAACACCCGGCCTGGCCGTGGCTACTCCCTGCTCAAGCCAAGCACCACCGCTTGATACGCCTGAGGCAAGGGATAAAAACCACCTTCCTCCAAACTATGCGGAGAAAGAGGTTAAAATGGAGAATGGATTTTAATATATATAATAATGCGCTGTGAGTTATATCTGCTTAGGTGAATGATTGTCAGACTGGGTGTTATATGTGTAAACTTAAGATGATAAATGCCAAACAGACACGTGGGCTTTTTGTGGTAGTTTAAAAACAAAACAATCAAAATTTATTTTTAAACGTTCATAAGCTTTGTTTCAAATAACAACATTTAAAAACCTTTTTGAAACCTTTCATACAATCCTGTCACTCCTTCACATACGCGCTTTCCTTTTTCTCACACAATCACTCTTGAACTTTCTTTATTATCAGTATTGATTGATATACATCCACTACATGCACACTACACTCTAAAGACACCACTCACTACACTGACTCTCAAATTTCCCAAAACTTAAGTACCATAAACACAGAGAGCACTACAGACTCTAAGAGTACCTAACAAGTCCCCCTGAAAAGCTTTTCTGAAAAAGATCTCAATCCCCTCAGTCCTTCCCTTATATATCACTCCTCCCCCCTCCCAAGACATTCTAACTCCACCCACTCAGGCCAACATTCTAAAAACCACAGACTTACAAACCGCAGACATACATTTGGAATTGACTTGTGGGGTGTAACGCCACAACGTCCTCCCATAATGCCTGCCTCTAAGGAAGGACCCCTCTGAGCCAGGCATTTGGGCCTGGCCGTCTCTCTGAAGAACCTCACTAGATGCTTTTTTGACCAACATGGCTCTTCAGAGAGCTTGGCCACTTGTCAGCTTGCTTGGAGAGGATCCACAGAACAGGTGGTGGCAACAGGGTGGGGAGGGAGGGGTGGCGGTGGAGATGGCGGAAAAGGCAGGGATCATTGCAGTGGCAAGTGCTCCTGATAGTGGGGGTGGGGAGAAGCATGCAATTTGCTGCTCCCACTTCACCCTGCTTCATTACAGGGCCAGGCCTGGATAAAGCCATCAATAGCTACAACTTATAGGAACTGTATGGGGCCTCCAGGATCAGAGGCAGTGTGCTCTGAACACCAATTGCTTGGGAGAAAGCTATTTCCCACTTGTCCTGCTTGTGGGCTTCCCACGGGCATCTTGTTGGACACTGTGGGCAACAAAACACTGGCCTAGATAGGCTGAGATCTTCCTATATTATGAATAAGCAGGAGCACCCCAACAGATGAGGAAGCAAATTGCATTACCTCCACCTGTAGTTGGGCGAATCCACCCCTGTTCTCCTCATAATTGGATCTCAGGCTCTATGGACAAACTGGGTTCCAACTCCCACATAATCACAGACTGTCTGCCAGTGGAATGCTTCGGGCTGCAGGAAGAAGCAGTCAGAGACGTAGGGTTCCCTCTAAATCAGGCTAGCCCTCTAAATTGGACAGGAACAGCTCCTGTGCTTGGGAATCCAGACGGCCGGTTTACCACGTAACAAATGTGAGGAATTTGGCCTGCTTTAAATGTGTGCTAAAGTGCAGTAATACTACAGACAACTGTGGCTGGTTTTGTCATATTCTGTGGTTGCAGTTGTTCCCCACTTCGTTACTGACTTGTTATGTTGAAGCCTGTTTGGCCGTTTTAGGGTTGCATAGCTCCTATGAAGTATGATAAGGATCAACTTTAGTTTGAAAACAAGCTAATTCTGACCCTTTGGTGCTCTGTAGCTGCTCCGGACATATGATGATGATGATGATGATGATGATGATGATGTATAGGGAAGGTGTGACTCATGGGGCGCCCTGAGTTTGTCCATCCCTGGTTTTAGCCCTGGGTAGTCATGAACAAGTGGGTGCAAGTAAGCGCACTGGCTACCACCTGCCTATCTGCTCCTGTTGAGCTTAACTACTCAGGAACACTCCCTCCCTGATGATTAAGCATGACGTCCGAACCCAGTATTGTGGGTTGTTGGGGGGAAAGACAACCCAGAGTTTTAACCCATGGTGTGTTCCTGGGTGTGACCAACAATCACTGTCTTTCAACCGCCCAGAGAGCTCCGGCTATAGGCAGTATAGAAATGTAATAAATAAAATAAAATAAATAAATAAATAGAGTGAATTCTACTCCAGGGTATACTCTTTGAACAAAGAAGCCCCCTTCACACATTACCCTCCACACATTCATGATCACATGGAGCCTCACCCATGCCCAGAAGCCCTGCTGCCATCACAACCCCTGGCCTCCATACATTCGGGTCTGAAGGGGGAGCTGGCTGTGTAAGGGGCTCCCATTCATGTGGAGAAGCCCATGTGTGTACAGCCATCAGAGGGGCAGAGCCAAGTGGGTTTGGGGCCAGTGGGGCATGCAACATTGGCGGCATGGCCAGGAGGTGCAGTCCTGTTTCCCCAACTTACATTAGCCCTCCATACGGAAAGCTAACTCACGAATAAATAGCCTTACAGGGATACGAATGGAATGGCTATAGCCATTCCAGCAGGATGTACTAAGGTAGATGAGAGGGGGAAATAAGGCCATTCCACTGTCCATGTCATTCCACCCAGGTAAGTGGGGAGGGGGGCTTACCTGCATTTGCCGCCTCCCTGTGTCTGGCGCGGCAGTCACAGGTAAGAGAGGGAGGGGGCTTACCTGCTGCCTCCATCGCTGCCACCATCTTTCTTCTGGCGGCTTCCAGTGCCACCGGAAATGAAAGGGTGTAGGCTACTCTCTTTCATTTCCAGCAGCAGCACTGGAAACCACCAGGAGAAAGATGGTGGCAGCGACAGAGGCAGCAGGTAAGGAGACTGGTGGGGGGGCAGCTCCGAAGCACCGAGGCAGCCCAAAGCTTCGGAGCCAATTGGCTTCAGCTTCGGGCCACCTCGGCCTTCACCCAAACTGCCTCAGATCTGGTTCGGAAGGGTCCGAACCACCCCAATCCTCTTTGGATTTGGGGTTCGGATCCGAGGCAATGCAGAGCCCTAGTTTTGTCTCACATCTCGGTGGGAGGGCTTGGAATCATGATCTTGGCTAGTGCGCATAATGTGCATTAGTGGTGATACCTATCAGTGCAAGTGTGAACTTGCGCAAATCCCCCCAAAAGTAAATAAACCTGTCTGCAAGTCCATGGAATCTGCATGATTCGAAAACAGCCAGATTCGCACATCAGATTCGTAGAAACCCGAATTCATTTGAATCAGTTGCAGATTTCTCCAACATCCCCACGTAGCCTTGCACTGCAAAGCAGCAGATTCTCTGTGCCGTTGGCTTGCTGCCAGGACAAAGAACAAAGGCCCAGAAGAACAGGGACAACTTCATTGTAAAATCAATGGCTGCTCTCTGTCCAGCTTTGAAAAAGTGCCTCCTTGATTTCTCGCCATTCATCTTCGCTCAAAATATGGGCCAAGTGCCAACCTGCAGTTCTCTTTGGAGAATTATAGGTAATGGTAAAGCAAAGACATCAGAGAGCAGGAATTACTCTAATAAAGCATACATGTTAACTAGTCCATGACACCTGGCATGCAGTGTGCAGCACGACAGCTGCACATTCCCACCTTCACTTGTTGATTAGCCTTACGTCGCCACCTTTTTTCCTCTGGTCCTGCTGTTGTGCCTTGAACAGCATCCGGCACATAGAAATGTTGCAAGTGAAGCTTTTCATGGCATGGAAATGTGGTGGGGAAAGCTTCATCCCCTAATATAAAGACAGATATACGGACTTTAAGGCGGTGACGCTTTTCCCACTACATTTCCATGCCATGAAAAGCTTGCAGTACCTTCCACAAGGTGGTGCTACAATTCAGAATTTGGTTAAAAAGCGAGGGATAAAAAGCCAAAGCCAAGCGTCTGTATGCTTGAAGCACATCCCTGTTACCAGGGCCAGGGCCAGACTATTTTGCGCCCTAGGCAGGTGAGCTGCTTTCACCCACACCCACCCCAGTGTACCTGGGCGTGGGGCGCCATCTCGCCTGCCCAGCCGAAGCGAAGCCAGGACGCTGGGGTGGGGGAGTGGCTTCGGAACGGCACGCCCAGCCAGAAGCCACTCTGGGAGAGCGACTTCCGGGTGCACCGTTCCAAAGCCGCCTGCCCGTCCCCCCACCCCAGCATTCTGGCTTCGCTTCGGCTGGCCGCCCAGCTGAAGCGAAGCCAGGAATCTGGGGCGGGCAGGCAGCTTTGGAACGACGCACCCAGAAGCCGCCCTCTCAGAGCCACTGTGGGAGAGCGGCTTCCGGGTGCAGCATTCGGCGCCCCTCTTACCTTGGCGCTCTAGGCAGCCACCTGAGTGGCCTCTATGGTAGCACCGGCCCTGCCTGTTACCATGAGTGGATCAGAAATGAGAAACAGATTATTATTACCCTTTCACATAATGCGCAGAACACACAATATACAATCCTTAAAACTGCAAGAGGATTTCGGAATCTGAAAAGCACTGATGATGTATTTTGCTCCTTTGATATGTAAAGCCCTTGTGATCGCTGAGCCCCAAAACAGTCAAGAGTTGAAGACTATTTTTCCATTTCTTTAAGAACTCTGGACATCAGGATTATAAAACTATATAGGAAGAATGTTAACGTTTCTGGATGAGTCTTTCAGCGCTATAACTTTCCCTCAATGTTGCTAATAAGTTCTCTTCCTTTTTTTTCTTCTCTGTTGTGTTGCAGCAACTAATGACAGAATGAAATAGCATTCATCATATGATTAGCTTCTGTTAATCATATGATGCCCCTGCTTTTAGGCCTCCCATCACGGTTTTTCCTAATATGCAGTTCTACCCAAATGTGCCCTCCTCAGCCCGATCTAATGGGAATTTTATGGAGTTCTGAATCGACAGACAGAGGAAGAAAGGAGATAAAGAGAAAACAAATGTATTTGTTCAACCAACATATTGAAATGCACATCATTTTTGTTTTTTGTTCATTTGTACTACTGGGACCCTCACAATGTTCTTACTCACTTTTCTCTTGAGCTTCTGGTTCTTGCTGGCTTCATGCTAAAGAGTTTCAAGTTCAAATCCTTAAAATCCATAAAATTTCTAAAAAAAATGTAATCCATGCTATATAGGAGCTGAATGTAGTGTGACAAAAGGCTTAGGGACCATATTGGGGGGGTTGGAAATATTGGGGGGGGGGGTTTTTCCTGCTATCCCTCACTACACATTGGGATACTACCAGAAGAAGGAACAGACAATTTAGCTTAGCTGTAGGCAAAACCCTCCATGGGTTTTTATTTATTTATTTATTTATTTATTTATTTATTACAATTTTATACCACCCAATAGCTGAAGCTATTGGTTCACAAAAATTAAAACCATAATAATAATAATAAAAACCAACAGGTTAAAAACACAAATACAAAATACAGTATAAAAAGCACAACCAGGATAAAACCACACAGCAAAAATTGATATAAGGTTACAGAGTTAGAACAGTAAAATTTAAATTTAAGTTAAAATTAAGTGCTAAAATACTGAGAGAATAAAGAGGTCTTCAGCTGGCGACGAAAGGAGTACAGTGTAGGCGCCAGGCGGACCTCTCTGGGGAGCTCATTCCACAGCCGGGGTGCCACAGCAGAGGAAGCCCTACTCCTAGTAGCCACCTGCCTCACTTCCTTTGGCAGGGGGCAGGGACTCACGGAGAAGGGCCCCTGTAGATGATCTTAAGGGCAGGTACATATGGGAGGAGGCGTTCCTTCAAATAACCTGGCCCCAAACCGTTTAGGGCTTTGAATGTCAATACCAGCACTTTGAATCAGGCCCGGACCTGGACTGGCAGGCAATGAAGTTGTAAAAGTTCTGGCTTAAAGTACTTCCTTCTCATCTGCATTAGTGCTGTCAAAATTCCTAGTCCTGTGGATTTCCTTCCATTCTGCATAAGCTCCTAAATGGCAGGAAATGTGATGCTAAGCCATGAAGGACACAAGGAAAAGGCACAGCTGTGTCATAGTGGTGCACATTACACGTGTGAATGAAAATGTCATGTTCTGTGGTCTTGATCCCCTTCTGGCTCAGAGGACTCCAAGACGGAGGAGACATCATCCAGTGTCTGTTACCTCAAGACCTTTCAAGCTCTTTAAGAGAGAGGCAGCTCCTCAGAAGGGGTAGGTTTAACAGCAGACCCAAATTACCCAGCATTCTTAAGACCTCTGCAAGCTGCTGAGACAACAGCTCTTCCTGAGTAAGTTCTAGCCAGCATAGATCTGTCCAGGGCTGTGCTACTCACCATGCCATCCTGCATAGGTGGACTTGACTCTGGGCCACCATACCAGGAAGTGCAACTGCTTTGGATCTGCTCCCCTGAGAACCTTGAGCCAAGCTAGTCAGGTCATAAAAATCACATCCCTCTGTGCAGTTCTAAACCTTGCTTAGGAAAATCCCTGCTTCCCAACAGCATCTACCTGTGAACCATGTTGGAAACAAGATACTGAACTAGATGGGACCTTGATCTGATCTTACGTTTTTATGTTCATCCATGCATTTCTCCTAGAACATTTCAAAAAAAGGGGGACAAGTCCACTTTGCATCCTAATTACGTTGAAAGTCAAGCGACCCAGCATTTAATAGGAATAGTGTGCCTATTTGGTTGAAAATCAGGTTTGGAGGGGAAAGTCAGTGTGATGATCTGACCAATGTTTTGATTATGCTCAGAACAAAGTTCCTGAAGAGTCAGCGCATACTCCGGAAAAGTGTTGTCGGAAGAGATGACACAAACGTATCACTGTTTCAACCTTGAAAGGGATGGGCACACTGCTGTACTTACATAACCCTTCCATGGCAAAAGGCTTGCCTTTGAATTTGTGAATGGCACACTTCCCAGTACATGGTTCTGTAATGTCAGTGCAGTTACACCCATTTTATAGAGCACAGAAAGGAGGCACAGAACTCCCAGTGACTTGCGAATTATATCAGATCTAAGGACAGCTCCATGAAAATGTCCACCCAGTGTGCGGCCGCTGTAAAGAAAGCAAACTCCGTGTTAGGCATTAGTAGAAAAGGAATTGAGAATAAAATGGCCAGTATCATACTGCCCTTGTACCAATCTATGGTGCGACCACACTTAGAAGACTGTGTATAGTTCTGGTCACCACACCTAAAAAAGGATATTATGGAGCTGGAAAAAGTGCAGAAAAGGACAACTAAAATGATTAAGGGACTGGAGCATCTCCCCTGGGAGGAAAGGTTACATCAACTGGGATTGTTTAGCTTGGAAAAAAGGAGGCTAAGGGGAGACATGATGGAAGTGTACAAAATGATGCATTGTATGGAGAATGTGGATAGGGAGACATTTTTCTCCCTCTCTCAAAATACTAGAACCCAGGGTCATCCCGTGAAGCTGATTGGTGGGAGATCCAGGACAAATAAAAGGAAGGACGTCTTCACACAGCACAGAGTTAAATTATGGAACTCACTACCACAGGATGTAGGGATGGCCACCAATTTGGATGGCTTTAAAGGGGGTTGGATAAATTCCTGGAGGCAAAGGCTATCAGTGGCTACTAGCCCTGATGGTTGTGTGCTATCTCCAGTATTTGAGGCAGTAAGCCTGTGTGCACCAGTCTGGCAGATTTCTGGAGAACAAGACAAACATAGACAAACACAAATAAACACAGACTCTGTGAAGGAGCTCTCCTCTACAGAGGGACTTCCATCTCATGCTCGAGAGAAAGGGAAGACATCTTTTGCCTCTGTGCTGAGCCCTAAATGCCCAATTTGACATCATCAATTCCACCTATTGATGTCTTCTAAACGCCTAAACCCATTGGACCACCTCATCATGCCATCAATATGCTGATGACACGCAGTTCTATCTCCCTGTGACAACTGAATCAGGTGAGGCTGTGCAGGTCCTGGACCAGTGCCTAGACTCAGTAATGGGCTGGATGAGGGCCAATAAACTGAAACTGAATCCTGGCAAGACAGAAGCCCTGTGGGTGAGTGGTTCCCAAGTCTGGGAGATAGGTTCATTGTTTGGTCTGGATGGGGTTGCACTCCCTCTGAAAGATCAGGTTCGTAGTTTGGGGGTACTCTTAGATCCATCTCCATCACTGGAGGCTCAAGTGGCCATGGTGGCTCAGAGTGCCTTTTACCAGTTTCGGATGGTTCGCCAACTACAGCCCCTCCTGGACAGGGACAGCTTGGCCACGGTGGTACAGGCATTGGTAACCTCAAGACTGGATTACTGCAATGTGCTCTGTGTGGGGCTGCCCTTGAAGCTGCTCCGGAAGCTGGAGCTAGTGCAGAATGCTGCAGCTCGGCTGTTGTCTGGAGCTGCCTCTTTCCAGCATGTAACTCCTCTGCTGAGGGAACTGCACTGGCTGCCTATTCGCTACCTTGCCAGGTTTAAGGTTCCTGTACTGTCGGCCCCATCTACATGGCAGATGTGACAGGGTCTAGGAAAGCCCCGTCGCATCCGCCATTTTTAATTGTTGTTAAAGGGGCCGCGTGCCCAGGAGCGCACCACCGCTCCAGGTAGGGTTTTTTAAAAACAAAATTGGGTCCCCTGCTCCCCCTTCCCCCAATTTCCTCCCCCCACAATCTCCCCTGGCCTCTGATCCTCCCGATGTCCCACCTCCATGTCCCGCTGCCAATGTCCCCAGCCACCTTTTCCTGCCACCACCCATGTCCCCAGCCGCCATTTCCCGCCACCGCCAATGTCCCCACCTCCATGTCCCACCGCCACCCATGTCCCCAGCCGCCATTTCCCGCCACCGCCAATGTCCCCACCTCCATGTCCCACCGCTACCCATGTCCCCAGCCGCCATTTCCCGCCACCGCCAATGTCCCCACCTCCATGTCCCACCGCCACCCATGTCCACAGCTGCCATTTCCCGCCACAGCCAATGTCCCCACCTCCATGTCCAGCTGCCGATGTCCCCAGCTGCTGTTTCCTGCCGCCGCCAATGTCCCCCTGGCCTGTGATGACTGGCGCCGCCATGTCCCCTGGCAGGAGCACTGCGGCCCATCCACCCCTTTTCCTGGCTACTTGCGCATAAATGCAGTAGCCGGGAAAAGCAGCGGAACGGTCTACACACCTGCGGTCTTGGGCTCAGCCGGAGACCACGGGAAAAACCAGGCCAAAAGTGGTGCCAGTTAGCCCGGGGCCAGGGCAGTTTGAGCCCTGCCTAAGCCGGGATCCTCTGTGCATCATTTGGATGCACAGGGACGAGCCCGGGATGAGCTAACCTGCCATCTGGCAAGGCCCATAGTCTCTCCCTTTCCATGGACATAAGCCAAATGGACTAGTAGTTGGACTGTTGTTTTTATACTGTTTTTATGTTTTTTAAATTTTTGTATACTTTTAATGTTTACTATTTTTAATTGTTGTAAACCGCCCAGAGAGCTTCAGCTGTGGGGCGGTATATAAATGTAATTAAATAAATAAATAAATAAAAATCTTACTTCGACACTTGCGACAGGCAGCATCTTCCATCGCAACTGAGGGCAGCAGACTCTTTAGAATTCTGATTGGTTCTGACTGAAACCCAGAGTGGATTCACCTTTCCACTGACATTGGAGCCACCCAGCTCCAGAGGCTAGGGGGCTACTGCTTAGAATCATAGAATAGCAGAGTTGGAAGGGGCCTACAAGGCCATCAAGTCCAACTCCCTGCTCAATGCAGAAATCCACCCTAAAGCATCCCTGACAGATGCTTGTCCAGCTGCCTCTTGAAGGCCTCTAGTGTGGGAAAGCCCACAACCTCCCTAGGTAACTGATTCCTTTGTCGTACTGCTCTAACAGTCAGGAAGTTTTTCCTGATGTCCAGCTGGAATCTGGTTTCCTTTAACTTGAGCCCGTTATTCTGTGTCCTGCACTCTGGGAGGATCGAGAAGTGATCCTGGCCCTCCTCTGTGTGACAACCTTTTAAGTATTTGAAGAGTGCTATCATGTCTCCCCTCAATCTTCTCTTCTCCAGGCTAAACATGCCCAGTTCTTTCAGTCTCTCTTCATAGGGCTTTGTTTCCAGACCCCTGATCATCCTGGCTGCCCTCTTCTGAACCCCCTCCAGCTTGTCTGTGTCCTTCTTGAATTGTGGAGCCCAGAACTGGACGCAGTACTCTAGATGAGGCCTAACCAGGGCCGAATAGAGAGGAACCAGTACCTCACGCAATTTGGAAGTTATACTTCTATTAATGCAGCCCAAAATAGCATTTGCCTTTCTTGCAGCCATATCGTCCACCCCCATCATCTACCACCTGAGGTGGTTGCCTTACTCTGCCTAGTGGTAGGGCCGACTCGGTCCCCTCCTATGAATAGCTAGCCCGTCAAGAGGCAAAGATCCTTACACACCTTTCCCTCTTACGTGCTTGTGTATTGTATGATCCAAACATGCGATTCCCAGCTGGTTCATTCTCAGCAAAGCTATAGCATTATTATTATTTTTCTGAAGATATATCTAACTCTCAGGAGGGGAATAAAAGGTGACGATGAGAGAGAAGATATCTCGCTGATCCTCACAGTGGATGAGCCAAATATTTTGGCTGCAGTTTTTTCCAGTTCATTTCTATACAGCAGATCATACTGAAATGAATCATCTAAATTTACTTGGTAGATTAAGCCCACTTTGTAAATGTTTTGTCTAAACTGTGTACAGATGTACATTATTTGAGTGTGTGAGAGCATTGTAACAACGCCCTCCCCAAGGTTGAGCTCAACTAAAATTAGTTCGCTCCGATTTCATAATGTAGACCCATTCTCCGACTGGAGTCCACCGGGAGAAGAGCCTTCAGTGTGGTGGGCCCCCCTCGTATGGAATTCCCTACCTCTGGAGGTCAGGCAGGCGCCAACTTTGTATTCCTTTCGGCGCCTCCTGAAAACGTCATTGTTCCAGGAAGCCTTTCCTTCATGAACAGTCAACTGAGTACAGTTCTAGCTGGCTGGCACCTGTGTAGTCACAAATCTACCTATTGGCAGAGCTGTTCTGCAGCTGTTTCATGGAGGATAAGGGTAATAGTCATGATGGCTATATACTGTTTCCAGGATGTAAGGCAGTATGTCTCTGAATAACCAGTTGCTAGGGAACAGCAGTAGGAGGGAGCTATTGTCCTCAAAGTTCTGCTTGTGGGCTTTTAAACTAAATCAGGTGCTCCAGGGACATCTGGTTGGCCACTGTGGAAAGCAGGATGCTAGAATAAATAGGCCTTTGATCTGATCCAGCAGGGCTTTTCTTACATTCATAGAATCATAGAATCATAGAATAGCAGAGTTGGAAGGGGCCTATAAGGCCATCGAGTCCAACTCCCTGCTCAATGCAGGAATCCACCCTAAAGCATCCCTGACAGATGGTTGTCCAGCTGCCTCTTGAATGCCTCTAGTGTGGGAGAGCCCACAACCTCCCTAGGCAACTGATTCCACCGTCTCACTGCTCTGTTAGGAAGTTTTTCCTGATGTCCAGCCGGAATCTGGCTTCCTTTAACTTGAGCCCGTTATTCCGTGTCCTGAACTCTGGGAGGATCGAGAAGAGATCCTGGCCCTCCTCTGTGTGACAACCTTTTAAGTATTTGAAGAGTGCTATCATGTCTCCCCTCAATCTTCTCTTCTCCAGGCTAAACATGCCCAGTTCTTTCAGTCTCTCTTCATAGGGCTTTTTTTCCAGACCTCTGATCATCCTGGTTGCCCTCTTCTGAACACGCTCCAGCTTGTCTGCATCCTTCTTGAATTGTGGAGCCCAGAACTGGACACAATACTCTAGATGAGGCCTAACCAGGGCCGAACCAGGCATTCTTAAGCCGCACATTTCACAGCGAGCTCAGAGACATAGAGCTGTACAAAATTATGCAAGGTGTGCAGAAAATGGATATGGAGACATTTTCTCTCTTTCTCATAATACTAGAACTCAAATCGTCCCCTGAAGCTGATTGGTGGACGATTCAGGACGGATAAAAGAAGTACTTCTTCATGCATTGCATATTTAAACTATGGAACTTACTACAAGATGTAGTGATGGCCACTAATTTGAATGGCTTCAAAAGGGGGATTGGACAGATTCATGCAGAAGAAGGCGATCAATGGCTATTAGCCCTGATAGCTATATGCTACCTCCAGTATCATGGGTACTAAGCTTATGTACTCCAGTTGCTGGGGAACATAGGTGGGAGGCTGAAGTTGCACTCGTGTTCTGCTTGTGGGTCCCTGGTCAACAGCTGGTTGGCCACTGTGTTAACAGAGTGCTGGACTAGATGGACCCTTGGTCTGATCCAGCAAGGGTCTTCTTATGCTATGTCGTAATATATAGTTCTGCCCTGACAAAGGAAAGTAAAGCAAAACACATTGATGCTTTCTGGAGATGGCACTGAGTAAATCCGAGCAGTAGGAATTGGCTTGCTGCTAGTAATTGTTGTTTATTCGTTCAGTCGCTCCCGACTCTTCGTGACTTCATGGACCAGCCCACGCCAGAGCTTTCTGTCGGCCGTTGCCACCCCTAGCTCCCCCAAGGTCAAGTCTGTCACCTCCAGAATATCATCCATCCATCTTGCCCTTGGTCGGCCCCTCTTCCTTTTGCCTTCCACTTTCCCTAGCATCAAGGCTATTAAATGTGCATCTTAGAACAGAAAGCAACTTACAGGCATTATTACTCAGAAGCAAAGTCCTGATCTCGGAATCTTTCCTGATCTCGGTCAACTCATCCAAATAGCAGCCTATGTGAAGCTATATGCCTCATTGCTTCATACTTTTGGCTTTTAAGCAAGGTGGATAAAAATCAATGATTTTTTTTAAAAAAATTGATTTTTAAAAATTTAAATAGGATTTTTTAAAAAATTTAAATAGGATTTTTTAATAAAATGCTTTTTGAGGAAAAATCTATCTGAAGATAGTTTTCTATTTAAGATACATTATAGTCCAAAGGTTATTCATCATGAAATAAGGATACGCTTTTAATTATGTAGCATGAGGCTGTATATTCATGCAATGTTTAAATTTTTTTGGTAAATGAATTCCATTCATCCATTCACAATGTCATGCTCTTCCAGAGGTTTCTGTAAGATTATCGGGCAATTTTTCTATCTAGAAGATATTATCACAGGTGCTTGGTTTTACAGTACTCAAAACTGTGAATTTGTGTCTGCAGAGATCACAATCGCATTGTTCCTTTGCAAATCTATGTACACAGAACCAACCCCTTACCTCTTAAGTGCTAAGTTTCAAAAATTCAATGAATAGAGTGCACTTTGGGAGGGGGGAGTCACATGATTAAATCGAGTCTGAGTAGACTCGATTTAAAGTCTACTCAATCGAGTCAAATTGATTTGAAATCAAATCCACCCTGCTTTTAAGTCTCAGCTTTGAAATGCAGGAGCTGCTGGATCAGGTCCAAAGAAATGCAAAATTACGTCTGCTGGTCTCTGGAGGCTTTTAAGCCCCCTGAAAAGTCCTCCTCCAAAGTTCCCTAACAATGCAGCAAGGTACTGTTGCCCAAGGGCCAAATTGTCTGCCACCATTTCATCCGCACACAGAAGCACTTTGCCTTTGGGCACAAACTTCTCTAGATCTAAGTCACTGTGTTACAGCTGGAAATCACAGCAGACATATTAATACTCTGAATTTTCAAATTTGAAAAAACAATCTAAAATAGCATTTTTATATTGGCTTTTTATAATTGAATAAATCTTTCTTTTTTAAAAAAAAGAAGAAGAAAGACTTGATTATATGACAAATTAATAGAGGAACAGAGATG
The DNA here is from genome assembly GCF_023053635.1 of Elgaria multicarinata webbii. Taxonomy (NCBI): domain Eukaryota; kingdom Metazoa; phylum Chordata; class Lepidosauria; order Squamata; family Anguidae; genus Elgaria; species Elgaria multicarinata. The sequence continues at coordinate 14,490,069 of NC_086178.1, read as the reverse complement.
ATGTCTTACAAGCTAGCTTGTTAAAACGCATACGCGCACACAAATTTACCAAAAATGGCACCATAGCATTTCATCCTCATCAGTGTAACTCAACCCCATACCATCGCTACATCAGAATGATAACGGGGACAATCCTATGCATATTCAGACAGGAAAAAAGTCCGACAACTCCCTGCATTCCCCAGCAGCAGTGCTGGAAGCTCGAAGATTTTTTTCCTCCTGTCTGAACATGCATAGGATCATGCCTTAAATGCATTAGCTCTCCATTTCCACTGGGCACCGCCTAACAATGGATGGCTCTTTCCTGAAGGGACAAATTCAAACGCCACGTTCAACACAAAGCAGAAATGAGTTCATGGTTATCAGGGAGAGGGTGAGCAGTAAGCTAAGCTCCTTACTACTGGAAGGCAATATGATCCAGTTGTTAAGTTGCTGAGCTTTTATAAAATGAGAAACAAAATGCCTTTTAAAATTGGGGCATTTTAGTAATTGTCATATGGTGCATTCCCAACTAGGGTTTGTGGGATGCCGCGTGGCAGATCTGCCGGCTAGTGCTGGTCAGGGCAGGAGGAGGGAGGACTGAACATTTAGGGGATGGCCATGTCTCCTCCTTTACAGAGGACAGTCCTCTCTTTGAAGGGCTGACAGAGGATTGTCCTCTATTTTGAAGGCATCCTCTATTTGAAGGGAAGTCTGGTCTAAGTCCGGTAGAAAGATGAAGAGCCATGAGAAGGAAGAGCTAAAAGGCCTAGAGGTTGCTACTCAGCAGCACCTGGACAGCAGACTGAGCAAGGTGCATAGGTCACCTGGTCTCAGTCTTCCACAATAGGGTGAGATGGACCGTATTTCTATTTAAATAATAACCATGACATTGATATTTGCATCTATAGGTGTAAATTAGCATGTGCAAATTTTATGCAAATCAGTGTCCTCTTTTTCTCCCCTTTTTAGGGGGTTGCATTTCCTGCTTTTTGGCTGCTGCAAGCTTCCCTCTGCCCTGCTCCCAGATGTTGAATACCCTGTTTTGGGGCTAGCAGCGGGAGGAACACCACCAGCTGTACAGTTGTGCCCTTGGAGCCTTCTGTAATCTTCCGGGGACCAGGGTGGATATGGCCCCCTGCTTGTAGAGCTCCTCTTAGCTGGTGGAGAGACACCTCTGCCCCATCACTCCATCTCTCAAACAGCTGTCCAAGGCGATTAGGATTGCTGTGCCCCTAATCTAACATCAATAAACTATCCTCCTAATGGACTACTAAAGGCCTTCAAATGAGGAGCACCACTAGGTGTGCTGAATTTTCTACATATGGTTTATTTTAAACAAATGCTTGTTTTCTAAAATGTCCAGACAGTCTTTCTGCCAAATAAATCATCCAGAATGGTACACATTCATGGTGCCATCAGCCTACTCCATTCACAGAATTTTACAGGGGTTCCAGATGGTGACATTCTCCTTTTGTAACTCTCCTGTGTTTTCCTACCACTTCTTCCTTACTGGGAACTCCATTAAATAGAAACTCATTAAATCAAAAAAGACAAAATAGCTGAATAATGCCTTCTGGCTGTTAGCACTAGGACCCCCCACCATAAAACACAAAAGAAGAGGAAGGACAACAGTTATTCAATTATTGCCCATAAGACAACAATGCCAAAAATGACACAATTATTGCCTTGCATCTGAATCCCAGCAAGGATCAATGAATCTTCCAGGTAGGAAGTTCCGCATGTAAAATACTAGACTCTGCAGCCCCCCAATGCTTACCAAAATAGATAGGGCATCTTTATATTAAGGGGAAATCATGTTGCTTACCCGGGGCTTTTGTGCTTCCTGCTTTTTGGTGTGATTGTTATGGCCTTCATTACACAGAGAGGGGTGATCACATGGTTTGAATTGAACACCTTACCCCCCCATTCACTTCCTTTGAGACAGCGCCATCTAGTGGCAGATCCCGCTTTCCCCAGTTATTACCACTTTAAAAGTGCTTGTTTTCATGGCGGAATTTCTAAAGAATGCTGCAAGAGCTGTGCTGGTCATTCACAACATCATGTAAATGACCCGCAAACTTCTGTTAGTGGCCAATCATGAGTGTATAATAAATTGCTCATGTAAAAAAGCTCATAGGCCTTTTTCTAGCTTTGTTTTGTTCTTCTAGCATTTTCTAAAAATCAAAAGAGACCTTTTGGGCCTCTTTGGGGAAGGTGTTCGATAACCAGAAAGTGTCCCTAATGAAATCAGGAGATACTTTATGATGAATTGTAGATCTTTGTGTGAAAGAAGGTATATAGGTGGAACATACACTGTGGCTTGTCCAGAGAATTGGGAGTGAGAAGGCCAACATGATGGAGAAGAGGAGGTGCAGGGATGCATAGGCTGGATGGTTTTCTCTGGGTTTCATGCCAACTTAGAACCCACATTGGTTCATCTGACAAAAGAGACGGTAGCAGATGGTGTACAAGAGTATTGAGACTTCATTAAACATGAGGGCGTAATGTCACACGGTCTCCTTGGCTTTCACGGTCATGTAATAGCTTCTCTTCTCAAGTGTAAATAACACTAAGGTCATGAACCAACCTGGCAAAAAAGAGGAAGCTTAGTGCAAAGGTTGACACCCTTTTTGTCATGCTTTCGGCTGAAGAGATGCCACGCTAACGCCTGGCTGGGAGCTCCTTTGGCTTTTGGATAACCGTTATGAGTATGTGTGGTTACGATGTCCAGGTTCCTCATCCCGTCCATAACATAAGTAAATTTATCAGCATAAAGAAGATATGTATTGCTGAAGTCTACAGAACGACATTAGATTCCCTCAGGCGATTGTTCTTAAACTTCTGGATACTTTGTGCATACTTTTCCAGGGAGATAAAAATAGAGATACACTTAACTCTTACACCCCAAAATATTTACTTGGGAGCAAGGGGTAAGAAGAAGAAAAAACCAGATCATTTGAACAACTGAAGTCTAGGGTGGCCAGGCCTCTATTTTTGAGAGCTCCCAGGGAAGAGGCCACTATTTGAAGGTGTCCTCAACTGGATGGGCTGCCCAGTCCAAGACTAGGTTAAAGTCAAAGAACCCAAAGAAGAGAGAGCAGCCGAGGCCTTGAAGTTGCTTATCAGCCATTAGCAGACTGGGCAGCAGATTAAACAGGCTCATAAGTCATCTAGTCAGTGTTCTCCACTATGGCGAGATGTCTTGTATTTCTATTTAAATAATAGCTATTATTTCTAAATGCCCACCTAAATGTCCAGCTATACCTATGCATTTACAGATGCAAATGGTATGCAAAATTCGAGCCCTTGTTATCCTCTTGTTTAGCAATGTATAAGTGGCCACCCTAATGAAGCTGGCTTAAATGGCGTCTGCCCACTGGTCCTTCTAGCCCAATACTCTAAAGGTAGGAACTCTCTGCAGTCTCAGACAGAGGTATTTTGCAGATCTGCTGCCTAAAATGCCACAGGTTGCACATGGAGGCACCTACATGCATAGTGTGTGCTCTGCCACTAAGCTATGCACATTCCCCACCCCTATTATGAACTAGGTTCAGCACTTTCGATAGCTCCTTTAAGGTTCTAGCTGGTTTTGGCTGGCCGAGACCACATCACGCCAGTCCTTTTCCAACTTCACTGGCTGCCAGTCCAGGTCGGGGACGGATTCAAAGTGCTGGTATTAATATTTAAAGCCCTAAACGGCTTGGGGCCAGGTTATCTGAAGGAACACCTCCTCCCATATGTACCTGCCCAGACCCGAAGGTCATCCTCAGGGGTCCTTCTCCGTGAGCCCCTGCCACAGGAAGTGAGGCAGGTGGCTACCAGGAGGAGGGCCTTCTCTGCTGTGGCACCCCGGCTGTGGAATGAGCTCCCTAAGGAGCTTCGCCTGGCATCTACACTATATTCTTTCAGACACCAGGTGAAGACCTTTTTATTCTCTCAGCATTTTAACAGTCTATAAATTTAATTTTAACTTTGCTGTTTTAAATTTGTATTTTAAATTAGTATTTCTGCACTGCGGCTGATTTTATCCTGGTTGTGCTTTTATATTGGATCTCATATCGTGCTTTTATTCTGTTTGTTTTATACTTTGAATGGTTTTAATTTTTGTGACCCGCCCAGGGAGCTCCGGCTATTGGGCAGTATAGAAATGCAATAAATAAATGAATAAATAAACCCCGGAATGGATTCACAGCCCCACCGACATCAGAGCCACCAGCCTCCACTAACAAAGCCTGCAGGATTAGACCCCTTTCTCCTCCTCCACATCAAATCTAATTAACTCTGTGCTATCCCAACCTATTTTTAGTCTGACCTGACCTAGCTGCATTGTTTTTCTGCGCAGAGTGTTTTTGATCAAAGTAATTCAATCAGATGCACAATTACACGGTGTGATCCATAACGCTGACATCATATGTAACAGCACAAGAACAGCTTGTGGAGAAGCTTTGGGAGCAAGCTCACGAATCTCTTTAAAAGCACGGCAGGCCATTTGGGTGATATTACGGCAAACCAGCTCCCTTGTGGCTTTGGGCTGTTTTCTGCATTTTGGTATTAGAAATGCAGAACAGGGTGACGGAGGGGCAGGAAGAGGAAAAGAAGGAATGAAGAGAGGGAGCCCGCCTGCCAAATGAGAAAGGTGCCTGTTCAAAAATAGTTCCTCCTGAGCTAACAGATCTGCTCTCCAAGTGCCCTATCGGCTTGCCATTGCTGACAGAAGCACGTTGGCTATTTTGGGTATTGCAGAACCAGCCTAGCTCCAGGGGGACAGAGATGCAGCCCAGCCTGCCTTGCATTCGGCATCAGACTTTGGAATGTGATCTGGACTTTCAGGGATAGCATCATTCATCAAAAAGGGAGGTAGAATTCAGCCCAAGATTCCTCTGACGGGGCTTAGCTGGAGCCCGGATTCAGCTTCTGAACTGATAGGAAAGGAAAGGAACCTCTCATGCAAGCACTTGAGTCATTGCTGACTCCTAGAGGGACGCCTGATTTCGCTGACGTTTTCTTGGCAGACTTGGTAGCGGGGTGCTTTGCCATTGCCTTCCCCGGTTGCAGTTACCTTTCCCCCAGCTAGCTGGGGACTCATTTTACCGACCTCGGAAGGATGGAAGGCTGAGTCAACCTGAGCACCAGGTTCCGCTGGGATCGAACTCAGGCCGTGGGGAGAGTTTCGGCTGCAGTAACTGCCGCTTACCACTCTGCGCCACACAAGGCTCTCTGAACTGATAACCCCCACCCATTTTTACATTTATTTTATTTTTTCCTAGGGCTGAAGATCTGGGGAGTAGGGTGACCATATGAAAAGGAGGACAGGGCTCCTGTATCTTTAACAGTTGCATAGAAAAGGGGATTTCAGCAGGTGTCATTTGCATATATGGAAAACCTGGTGAAATTCCCTCTTCATCACAACAGTGCAAGCTGCAGGAGCTATACTAGAGTGACCAGATTTAAAAGAGGGCAGGGCACCTGCAGCTTTAACTGTTGTGATGAAGAGGGAATTTCACCAGGTTCTCCATATATACAAATGACACCTGCAGAAATTCCCTTTTCAATACAACTGTTAAAGATACAGGAGCCCTGTCCTCCTTTTCATATGGTCACCCTAATGAAACAGTAACAACAATTTAAATAGTTATTGTTACTGCTCTTAACAAACTAACCACATTTGCATTTTTCTAGATCTCTAGGTGTACAGGCTCCTTGATTACATCTTTAGTTTGCCTGTGTGGTTGCGGCTTTGCCTGCAGAGAGCAGCTGTTTCTCATGCACCAACCCACAAATGGGATGCTGCGATGCACAAAAGTCAAAGAACAAATGCCAAGATCTTCTTTCCACATTTGCAGGTCAGCACCAGATGCCACGATATCAGTTAACTCATCCGAAACATCAACACAGAAAATGCAAAACAAGACAACTTCGGCCATTTTTTTTTTAATTTAAAAAACTCTGGTGGACTCTGACCCATTAATCTCTTTGTTCATGAAACCCATTCCCTAGCTTGCCGACAGCAGATCTGTTTAAAAAGCCATCCCTCTCCCACCCACTGGAGGGGAGAAAAGAGAGGGCGTACGTTAGGGTGACTATATGGAAAGGAGAACAGGGCTCCTGTATCTTTAACAGTTGCATAGAAAAGGGAATTCCATCAGGTGTTATTTGTATGCATGCAGCACCTGGTGAAATTCCCTCTTCATCACAACAGTTAAAGCTGCAGGAGCCCTGCCCTCTCTTCTATCTGGTAACACTAGGCAGGGCTCCTGCAGGTTTAACTATTGTGATGAAGAGGGAATTTCACCAGGTGCTGCATGCAAGCAAATGACACCTGCTGAAATTCTCCTTTTCTATGCAACTGTTACAGATACAGGACCCATGTCCTCCTTTCCACATGGCCACCCTACCGTATGTGGGAGTGAGAAGAAGGGACGTCAGATAAGTAGGCCGGTCTTTTCCCACTGCGTACCTGCCTCCTTCTTCATACCTCTAGACTAGCAATTGTGGTACAGTCAATAACAGCCCTCCCACCCTCTCATCGGAGGTCTGGCTCAGCTTGAGGGATGCAGTTGCCTGTTGAAACCACAGTTGTTTAAATGATAATGTTACACATGACCTAAAAAAATTATTAGCGGTGCCCATCCCATCTACTTGGAAGTCTGTACATCTATCCAGAAGCTAAGCAGGTCTGGCTCTATAAGCTGCCTGAATCGGAAACTGCTATGGAACCATGTTTAGCTTCTTGGAAGAGGAAAAAGTGAACAAATAAAAATCTTGAAATAAATATTTTAGGATGTTAAATACATTCTTCAGATTTAGATTTGTCTCTAAAGAAGTAGATATGCCAACGGCTATCAAGCAGAGGCAATTTGAGTGTAAAACAGGATTGAACTACCAGAAGCAGGAGGTGGGAATAGTTGTCAGAAAACCAAAGAATTATCTTGTGTACAGAAAATGTAGGAATAAAATTTCAGCTGATAAAACTGGGGCAAAGTAACAAGAATGAATGATTATGCCCTTAATTTGGTAAAGCTCTTGACATAAAGAGGGCAAAAATTCATGTAGCTAGAGGGTTCTTCTTGTATTTCATGTGTTTTTCCTCCCTGTCTCATTCCTCTATTATTTCCTTACTCTATCCCCTTGTTATTTAAACAGAGACGACAATCAAACACTTTCTTCATTGAGTTCAGTATTTAATTCTGACAGTATTTGATAGCTGACATGCAATAGCATATGATATGTGACTGCGTTTTCAGGCTGACATGCAATGGTATGTATTATTTATGAGAAAAGATTGAAAGAACTGGGCATGTTTAGTCTCGAGAAGAAAAGACTGAGGGGAGACATGATAGCACTCTTCAAGGACTTGAAAGGTTGTCACACAGAGGAGGGCCAGGATCTCTTCTTGATCATCCCAGAGTGCAGGACACGGAATAATGGGCTCAAGTTACAGGAAGTTACAGGACATCAGGAAAATCTTCCTGACTGTTAGAGTAGTACAACAATGGAACCAATTACCTAGGGAGGTTGTGGGCTCTCCCACACTAGAGGCATTCAAGATGCAGCTGGACAGTCACCTGTCAGGTCAGGTATGCTTTAAGATTGATTCCTGCATTAAGCAGGAGGTTAGACTTGATGGCCTTAAAGGCCCCTTCTAACTCTACCATTCTATGATTTGACAATTGGCAGCTCACAGGATTTCATGCCAACAGCAAAACAATCCCAGAACTCCAAAAAATCTAAAATATCAAAAATGTGGAGCTTAATTTTACATTCAAAAATTGAATTTGAAAAATTCTGAAATTTTAATGTTGGGTTAATTCTGAATTATATTTTTTTTTTGCAAAACTTCTTTTCACCTCTAGTTCCATTACCAATTAAGCAGAATTGCTTCCAACAATGCTTCCAACAAAACAATGTGGAATTGCCTTCCCATCCCTGGTCCATCAGGCAATTACCTGTAACAATCAACACTGGGCCTTCGCACTTCCACGAACTCCTAACCGCTCTTTCCTAAGAGATGAATCGTCCCACCTCTGCTTACTTTTTCTCTTTTCCAGGTTTAATGTAACCTCTCAAGCAGGTACTGATCAGATGAAAATTTAAAACAATTAGTTCTAATGGGAAGAGATGACAGGCAACTTGGTTTGTGCGTAGTAGTGTCTGTACAGATAGCTAACATCAACAAAGCGGAGAGAAAGGGGAGACAATGGCATGACAAAGTAGTGTAAGATGAATGTATAAATAGGGCACATTAGTGGAAATACTTAGTAAGAAATGAAATGTAAAATGCTATTGTTTGTTTACTGAAAGCAGGAGCATGTGTTGAAATACAATCAGGCGATCTAAGGTTTCCACAGTCATCAATTCTCCTGTTTATAATTTAGTTGTGCAAACACTAGACATCTGAGTATGTCACCTTTGAGAATGACATGGAAAGGCGCAGAAGAGGAATGCCACCCTTGGAACTCATTCTTAACCTCATTCTTCAGCCAACTGCTCAATGGCTGAAAGGCCAACAACAGTGACCTGGTTCACATGATCACAGCAAAGTTAACAAGCCACCTTGATACCAGTTGCGTACTGGCTGGGTGGATTTCCCTAATTACCCTCTCTGGCACAGTACATCGTGTTGTCTGAACCAGGATGGCATGGCTTGTTTGAGGGAGTAGCAACCCTCAAATAATCCATGGGTGTGGTTGGGTTATTTGAGGGTTGCTGCCTGCCCCCAAACAAGCCATGTTGGCAGGTTTGAATGGCACAGCAAGCCACACCAGTGATAGTAATTAGGGGAATCTAGCCAGCATGCGCAGCGGGGGAAATGAGCCACTATTATGGTGACCATATGAAAAGGAGGACAGGGCTCCTGTATCTGTAACAGTTGCATAGAAAAGGGAATTTCAGCAGGTGTCATTTGTACAGTTAAAGCTGCAGATGCCCTGCCCTCTCTTCTATCTGGTAACACTAGGCAGGGCTCCTGCAGGTTTAACTGTTGTGATGAAGAAGGAATTTCACCAGGTTCTCCATATATACAAAAGACACCTGCTGAAATTCCCTTTTCAAGGCAACTGTTAAAGATACAGGAGCCCTGTCCTTTTCATATGATCACCCTAGCCACTATGCCATATTCCCCTCACTGCAATTCATTCGCATGAACTGGCCTAATAGCTTTGCCTGATGACTTACTTCCTGGTGACCATGGTTACAAAGCACCAGTCATTGCTGAGAAGACTGTCCCCACATGACAGAGGTTGGACCAATCAATGTAGCTTGGCAATGGGTCGATGTCCAATGGTATCAATCAGGACAGGACACGTGGCCAGTGCCCCTGACCCAGACCACTTCTCATTTTGCCCAGCTGTAGTACTATTATTATTATTATTATTATTATTATTATTATTATTATTATTATTTATATAGCACCATCAATGTACATGGTGCTGTACAGAGTAAAACAATAAATAGCAAGACCCTGCCGCATAGGCTTACATTCTAATAAAATTATAATAAAACAATAAGGAGGGGAAGAGAATGCACCAAACAGGCAGTATAAAAATGCTGCAAGTCTTTTAATTACAGAAGAAGGCTTTATACAGAAGAGCTCTCTAAGCAAGATTAATTGACGTGTTCTCGACTAAGCCAAAAAGGTTCTAAAGCAGTGGCCAGCCATTTATGGGCTTCCAGATGTTTTGGCCTACAACTCCCATCATTCCACACCATTTGGTTAGGGCTGATGTGAGTTATTAAACTGGAGGACCACAAATTGCCCACCCCATCCCAGCTCTCCAGGAAACCTAGGCCATAGCTAGATGGGGCGAAATCCCAGAGTGATCCCCGGAATCATCCCTGTGCATCCACATGATGCACAGGGGATCCCGGGATCAGGGAGGGATGATCCCTCCTTTGCCCTGGGATCTTGCCCTCCCCTTTAGCCCCGGTTTTTTTTGCAGTCTCGGGCTGAGCCTGACACCACGGAACGTGTGGCCGGACGCCACGGGTTAACCTCAGGAGTGCTGCGCCCATCAGGGGTAGGGTGGGGGGAGTGGGGAAAATAATTAAAATTTAAAAATGACTTACCTTTTGCGCACGAGCATTTGTGCGCTGCTGGCCCTTTAATAAAATTAAAATAAAATGGCGGGCGCAACGCCTCTCCTTCTGAGGTCGTCGCACGTCGTGTGTAAACAGAGGAGGGATCTCGCGATAAACACATTGCAAGATCTTCCCTCTGTTGCGTGCTAATAGGTAGGTCTAACTAAGGCCCTAGAAGGACCAAAATAGAAATGTGCAAAGCAGAAATTCCCCAAGTGGATGTTTGTATGTATTACAGAACCAAGCCACTTCCTCCTACATCCCCACTACTCCCTCTGTGTCTTCTTCTCACCCTCCCCCATGTTAATTGGGCTGCTTATGAATGGTTACCATTTCCCCAGGTGTTACTATGCACATCCTTTCTGGTTATGCCACAGGAGCATCAGTATAGAAGAACAGGAAAACCCAGTCCCTCTTACCAAGGAATAGTGGTTGTTTGAATCCCAGCCACAGAAGGTTGTGGAGATGAGATTCACAGTGCATGGTCTCCCATTGCAAAGATGTTGTTGTACGTTTGAGGGGTTGGTCTGGATGTCTTCACAGATTCCCTTCCAAGTGCACGTGATTTCTGAGAATGGGCTTTCTGTCAAGCAAGCCTTGAGCTTGCTATTCATCCGTGCAAAGCACCCAATGCCTTTCCTTTTTTAAGGAGATTAGCTTAAATAAAAGCTGAGGGAACTCCTAGGAGAAGCCATGTCTTCCTCTATTTTCTCCTCTGCCCCCCCCCCACTCTGCTGCCTCCCCCACCGCCGCTGCCGCCTCCCTTCTCTAGGGATGAGATCATCAAGCTGTGTGTCTGGGAAGAAGCTGGCAGTTTTGTGGAAAGGTCGCAGACAAGATCAGGCTGGAGAGACAACTGTGCTGAGCTAAAGCTCCGGAAGTATCTGGAGTGCACAGAAGCCTCGCTAGACACCAAATGGAAGAGCTGCATCTGTGATTAATGCCATGAACCTGCATCTTGCGCTCTCAGCCTGTATATCTGTAAATAAATACAAATACCAAGACCTGACTGGAAGGAAACCAACCCTGAGTAAAAATGCTTACACCCCTGGAGTTCTCACTACTCAGACAATTGGGGTGCAATGGGCCCTGAGGAACTGGGGGTTCCATGCCAGCAGTGGCGCCATACCCAAAGTGGACAGGGGCACCACACTGCTGGCATGCCTCCCACCCCCGATGTGATTGCCAAGAGCCTATTCACATGATCTCTCTCTCACACACACACACACACACACATACACACACTCCTGCTGCAATTTGGTTTTTAAACAGCCTCTGTAGTGAGCTAGAAATGGTGAGGAGTCAAGTCTAGTATTGAACTTACACAATCGTTACACAACTTATACAAGTTTGTGAACTTACACAAACACATATTAAATGTATAAAGGCCTGTTTAAAGGACAGTTTTCTTGTCTCTTAGAGCAGGCCCTAGAAATATTGGGCAGCTTCTGCAGGCTTCTCATAGAGAGAGAGATGGGTATCGTGCAAGCAGGCACCAATACACAATTGCTAGCTGTCTAGCACTGATAAGAGTGTAATCCTCAAGCTAAGCAGCTGCTGAATTTCCTCTGTTTGCTTCATTATTCTGCCTTGCTGGAGAAATGAGGATTCCCAACACCAACACCTGTGTTGGAATGTTGGGATCTGTTAGTCCTAAGACAGGTAACTCATTACCTGCCTGCAATGCTTTGGGGCACATACTGGAATACCGGATAGAATATAAATGATGGAGCTGAGCCCTAACCAATTTGGCTTTGTTCCGAGGAAACGTGCATGCCAGCCTGGAGAACTTGGGTTTGAGGAACGATCTCTATTTGTTTTTGATTAGAGCCCCAGCAAATGCCATCTCTTTGTGACTTGCCAGCCGCGTGGGCTGAAGAGATGTCTGGGCTTTCTTTGCATTGTTATTCTTCATCCATTTTCTATCAATAAACGTTCATTCCTTTCCCAAGTGGTCTAGTTTCTTCTTGGTAATACAAAGAATCTACTTTGACTGGATGGGCTGTCTATGCACCTCATTTGCCCTGTGGTGGCTGCACAGTGGTGCTGCGTCGGCTATACGATGCAGCTGCCAACTTGAAGTCACCACGGGGCTTTTCCCCAAAGCTGCAAATTTAAAAAGTCAGGGAATTATTCTGACTTTTTACTTTAAAGTAAAGTCACCACGGTCCTTCCACCATGTGACCAGCATTAAACTGGGGGCATTCCTGGGTCACCAGAAGAACAGGAATAGGTCACCGGAAGAACAGGAAGACTGGGCAGAGGGCAGGGGGCAGGCCCAAGGAACTGAATGGCCGCTGGAAAGCCCACACTAAATAACTCAGCCTCCAATGGCACTTTTTTAAAAAATGGCTGCAGTAGGGGAAGGTTCTCACTTGCCCAACAGTGACTTCCATTGCAATTTGGCTTTTTAAAAATTCAAGCCGGGGTGGGGGGGGGCACTTACTTTAGAAGCCTCCACTGGCTGTATACACTTCCAGAATGGCAGCCATTTCTGTGATCCAGACTCTATGGCCTTAGCTAGACCAGGCTATATCCCGGGGCGAAGCCCTGGATCGTCCCTGTGCGTTCACATGATGCACAGGGGATCCCGGGATCAGGGAGGAATCATCCCTCCCTTGCCCTGGGATACAGCCCTACACTTTGGGCCTGCTTTTTCAACGGTGCCGGGCTGAGCCTGAGTCCGCGGAATGTGCGGCCCGTTGTTGCGGCTTGACCCGGCTCCGCGCCTGCGGCCATCGGCGTTAGGGTGGGGGGAGCGAGGAAACCAAATTAAATTTTTAAAAAACCTTATCTTCAGCACACGAGCGTTCGTGCACTGCCGTCACTTTAAAAATAAAAATGGCGGGCGCAACTTTTATTGAGGTCGTCGCACCTTACGTGTAAACAGGGGAGAGATCTCACATTAATCCCAACGCGAGATCTCCCCTCCTCTCTCCCGGAACAAAAGGTAGGTCTAGCTAAGGCCTATGATACTTCGCCCTGTTACAATTCTGCACTCATGCCCCTGCCTCACGAGTCATTAAAAACCATCTCTGCCCCGCAGCCACGTCATCTCCCCAGCACCGCCCACTTCTGCCGATCCACATGCACAAGCGGCGTAATAGCACACACGACGTGCTCCCGCAACGGCACACCCGAAATTGCAGTACACATCAGTGCCATGTGCCCCGTGAGTGCCGATTGCGGAAGTGAGGAACATTCAGAAGCATCCCTCTTCCGTGCCAAAATGCCTGCAGTTGTAGATTAGCACTAAGTTGCAATGTTCAGCAGATCATGGAGTTGGATCAAAACACAGTTGGATCTAAACACTTCTTGCTCTGAAGTCCTCAGCACTGGCAATTGGCAAGTAGGAGGAGACCATGTTTACGCCACAATGGTTGTACGCACCATGCCATTGTATTGAGGACTTCTGGACACTTACAGTGATATTTCTAAGTTGGCTTATATGGCTATATTCTGTTTTTTCTTTGGTTTCACCCTACTGCTATAGCTTTCTCTAAGGAGATGAGGGGGAAGGGGAGGACTTGAGGAAAAAACAATATTCCTGGAGAAGAATAAAACTGCAATGGAGTCTTTGCTTCTTCCTGCACGACATTGTCACAAAGGGCACTGACAATTCAAATAATTCTGACAATTTGACAGCTTGCCGAGGACATGATCGCGGTGAATTAATCTGTCTTGGCAATGGGCTCCCGGTGAATATTTAAATAGTTTGGTAGTCAACACTAGAACTCTGAAATGTAATATATTTTGGCAGTAAGAGAGAGGCGGTAAACCTGAGAGCCAAGTATAAGCAGCAGTTTTACCTTTCCCAATCTCAGCAACAATTAAAAAACAAAATATCACTCTTCTTCCCCGTATGTGAGGAAATATTTCTTTAAAATCCTCTTCTACAGTACATTTCAGACAACAACTTCCAATCATTTATTATAATACTGACAGATTCTGACACACACACACCCCACACACACTTCCAACATAATTTAATCTAGTTGAATGATGGCTATTTTATCTCTTTTAAATGTGTTCCGGGGAACCCTGGGGTTCCTCACAAGTTTATGAAAGGTCCCTCAGTGAAAAGGTCAGTAATGGCAAACAAGCTTCCCTGAAAGACAACTTGTCCAGCACTGCTACCAACTTCATAGGCCCCTTCCAACTCTACTACTCTATGATTCCATGCTCTGCAGTGCAGGGAGTGTTCTAGTGGTGACCATGAACGCTAGGAAGCCATGTTGGAGGGCCTTGCTAGACCTACCTAAGAATCCGTGTGGGAGGAAGGGCCAAGCCGCGCTAGAAGTAGCGCGGCCTGTAGGCCCCGTCCACATGTGAGACACGATGGGGCCAAGGGAAGCCCCGTCGCGTCCACCATTTTCCCCCTGCCTTAAAGCAACCGCGTGCGCAGGAGCGCACCAACGGCCAAGGTAAGGTGTTTTTTTTTAAAAAAAAAAAATAGGGACTCCTGCCACGATTCCCCCCCTACGACTTCCCCTGGCCTACGATCCCCCCTGTCCCCACCTGCTGTGTCCTGCTGCCGCCGATGTCCCCAGCCGCCCTGTCCCGCTGCCGCTGCTGCCGCCACTGTCCCCAGCCGTCTTTTCCGGTTGTCGCCATGTCCTGCAGTCCGGACATGGTAACAACAGGAAAAGCCGGCTGGGGACAGTGGCGGCAGCGGCGGTAGCGGGACAGGGCGGCTGGGGACATCGGCGGCGGCGGCGGCAGCAGAGGACACAGCAGGTGGGGACAAGGGGGGGGTGGCGAGACATGCACGTGGGGACAGGGAGGGATCGGAGGCCAGGAGAGGTCGGGGGGATCGGGAGAAGGGGGGCGGGAGCGCTGCAGCCCGTCCGCCGCTTTTCCCGGCTACTTGCGCGTAAGTGCAATAGCCGGAAAAAGCAGCGGAACGGTCCACACACCCACGGTCCCGGCCCCAGCCCGTCCTGAGGCCACGACCGCGGGAAGAACCATGCTACAAGCGGTTCCTGTTCGCGCGGTGCCAGGGCGGCTTGAGTCCTGGCTGAGGCCGGGATCCCCTGTGCGTCATCTGGATGCACAGGGACGAGCACAGGCCTCGCACCGCGCTAACCCGTGGTCTAGCAACGGCCGGAGTCTCTCACAAACTCTGCACACCCTACAAGATAAAGAAGGATCTTCAAAAGTATCTCAAATACTTCTGAAGTATACCAGGCTTCTTTCCCTCCTGTTTTTTAAAATTTTGTTTCTTAGGATTTTTTTTAATGAATTATCTTTTTAACTGGGAGGCTGGCATGCTGCATGTGAAGTGCTACCCTCCAGTACCGTCTTTATTTGGGTTCAGTGGTTTTATGTTTTGGAACTCAGACCTCATCTCTGCCTGATAGTTGTGTGCTATCTCCAGTATTCGAGGCAGTAAGCCTGTGTGCACCAGTTGCTGGGGAACATGGGCGGGAGGGTGCTGTTGCACCATGTCCTGTTTGTTGGTCCCTGGCCAGTGGCTGGTTGGCCACTGTGTGAACAGAGTGCTGGACTAGACGGACCCTAGATGGATCCAGCATGGCACTCCTTATGTTCTTATGTTCTTGTACTTAGGTTCTTGGTCAAATTACCTTTTTTTTACTTTCACTAGATTGCCATCTGGTAAATAATTTTTTGTGACTGGCCATGCCACCATGGCAGCCATTTTGTGAATGCAGAACCCCACCTATAGCAGCCATTTTGTGAGTGCATCCACAACGCTGAAAATTCCAAATGTGCCCACCAACTCCCCAAAGTTGGAGACCCCTGTTCTAGGGTGTGCTTTCAGGTAATGGAGGTGATGTTGGGGTCTAGCAGCACACCATACAAACTGAATTTACAACCTAGAATAATTCCCAGAATCCTCCGCAACTTGTGGGATTTCCATAACAAACGCAAATTGTTCCTCAGTTCTGTAAGATGTGTTCATATTGTCACCACCTAGTGGCCAAAGGGCAAGTGCATTTATTTCGAAAAATTTAGACTGAGCATGAGCCAGAGTTTAAGCTGCTTTCCAAGATGGACGCCAAGGCTGAGCCATGTGTGAAAGAAGAATAAAATATTATTATTATTATTATTATTATTATTATTATTATTATTATTATTATTTATTTATTTATTTATATAGCACCATCAGTGTACATGGTGCTGTACAGAGTAAAACAGTAAATAGCAAGACCCTGCCGCATAGGCTTACAATCTAATAAAATCATAGTAAAACAATAAGGAGGGGAAGAGAATGCAAACAGGTAAGCAGGCACAGGGTAGGGTAAAACTAACAGTAGAAAGTAACAGTAGAAGTCTGCACAACATCAAGTTTTAAAAGCTTTAGGAAAAAGAAAAGTTTTTAGTTGAGCTTTAAAAGCTGCGGTTGAACTTGTAGTTCTCAAATGTTCTGGAAGAGCGTTCCAGGCGTAAGGGGCAGCAGAAGAGAATGGACGAAGCCGAGCAAGGGAAGTAGAGGCCCTTGGGCAGGCGAGGAACATGGCATCAGAGGAGCGAAGAGCACGAGCGGGGCAATAGTGTGAGATGAGAGAGGAGAGATAGGAAGGAGCTAGACCGTGAAAAGCTTTGAAGGTTAACAGGAGAAGTTTATATTGGATTCTGAAGTGAATTGGAAGCCAATGAAGAGATTTCAGAAGCGGAGTAACATGGTCGGAGCGGCGAGCCAAGAAGATGATCTTTGCGGCAGAGTGGTGAACAGAAACCAACGGACTGATGTGAGAAGAAGGAAGGCCAGAGAGAAGAAGGTTGCAGTAGTCCAACCGTGAAATAACCAGTGCATGAACAAGCGTTTTGGCAGAAGAGACAGACAAAAATGATCGAATCCTGGCAATATTATACAGGAAAAATCGACAAGATTTAGCTACTGCCTCAATATGAGGAATAAAGGAGAGCGAGGAGTCAAATATAAAGCCAAGGCTACGAGCTTCCTTGACCGGAGTAAGCGTAACATCATTGACAGTAAGAGAGAATGAGAGATGAGGAGAAGGTTTAGGAGGAAAAACAAGCAATTCAGTCTTTGCCATGTTAAGTTTCAAGCGACGATGAAGCAGCCAAGCTGAGATATCTGAAAGACATGCCGAGATACGATCGTGAACATCAGGAGAAAGTTCCGGAGATGACAGATATATAACCCAATTATCATTTCATATTGCTGGCATAACTTTCTCATGGTATAAGTTCCCTTAAGGTAAAAAGGGATGAGACGTGTTATAAATGTCATCAATGAGTCAATCAAGCCAGTCAGTATTTAAGGAGAATCCAGCTATGGTGTTAAGTGTTGGAGTTCCCTCTGAAATGAAATTATGAACCAAAGAAGTAAAAACCCAAGACCTATTAAGGGAACATATCTTTTAATTATATTGACTTAAAAATATTTGCTACTGTTTATGCACTGCAGCCTAAAAGCTTAAGCAAGCATCTAATGTACATTGTAGGTCACCCTAGGACATTTTGTGAGGCGGGGTGGGTGGGGTGGATATATGTATAAGGGCTGTCTCCACTGGCACCACATAATTGAAAGCTGAAAGTACCTCATTAAAAATATATGCAAGTCAAAGAATACATTTTGACTGTATCGGTTTCAAGTTCCATTAGTTCCAAATGGAACCTTTCCAACCTTCCTCCAAAGGGCTGACACAGTTCAGCATCGGAAGGTGCTATTTGCTTCCCCTGATATTCCAGTTAATATCCTATCCTTGTGGTTAACTTGAAAAACAACAACAACAACAACAACAACAGAGAATTCAGTCTATGGACAACCAGAAGCTACAGACGTCACGCTTACTCCACAGTCCTAATCACGGGAGTGTAATGGAGTTCACAGTACTGAGACATTAAAGAAAATAGTGGGGGAGGAGTTCCCTCCTGTCTAGTTGGTTTTGATCAAGGGTGGCTGTATTTTCAGGAGCTACTCCATTTTCTTCACACTGGTCTGAGGACTGGAATTGTATCCTGCCACAGAATTTTACCTCTCATGGAGCAACCAGGCCCACAATAAAGTTCATCCAGAGGTGCAGATTTCATACTTAGGGAGGACACAGGATCAGGCATAGCATTGCAAGCAAATATGCACAGTTAGATATTACCTGTTCTACACAAAATCAAAGAGAAATGTAACATCCCCATGCTGGCTGATTGGTGAGAGATTCAAGACAAATAAAAGAAAGTACTTCTTCACACAGTGCATAGTTAAACTATAGGATTCACTACCAGAAGATGTAGTAATGGCCACCAATTTGGATGGCTTTAAAAGGGGGTTGGATAAATTAATGGAGGAGAAGGCTATTGATGGCTACTAGTTCTGATGGCTATGTGCTACCTCCAGTATCAGAGGCAGTAAGGCTATATACACAGTTGCTGGGGAACATGGGTGGCAGGGTGCTCTTGTACTGTGTCCTGCTTGTGGGTCCCTGGTCGACAGCTGGTTGGCCACTGTGTGAACAGAGTGCTGGACTAGATGGACCCTTGGCCTGATCCAGCATGACTGTTCTTATGTTCTTATGGCAGGAGATGCTGGAAGCCTGGTCAAAACATTTGCATATTGAAACAAGCGCACACTTGGAACACTACAATTACTTATAACCAAGGGCAACACTGCCCAAGCCTCTCCCCACTACACACACACAAAGGCCGTTGCTAGACCGGGCGTTAGCGCGGTGTGAGGCCCAGTTTCCCTCCTGTGCATCCAGATGACGCACAGGGGAATCCGGGGTCAGGCTGCGCTAAAACCTGCCTTAAGCTGGCATAAGCGAATTCGCTTATGGCCCGGCTTAGCAGGGTCCATGGCTTTTTTCGACTGCTCGCTTACTCGCGAGTAGCCGGGAAAAGCCACGGACTGGGCACAGCGCTCATACGAGCGCTGTGCCCATCGGGCCGGGGGGGGGATCCCGGCAGGGGAGAGAGGGGCGGGGGGGAAGGCCGGACCCGGCAGGAGAGGGGGGGAGAAGGCCGGGCATCGGGGATGGCGGACGGGGGCGAGGGAAGGAGAGCCGGGGACAGGGGATGGGGGCGAGGGAAGGAGAGCTGGGGACAGGGGATGGGAGCGAGGGAAGGAAAGCTGGGGACAGGGGATGGGGGCGAGGGAAGGAGAGTCGGGGACAGGGGATGGGGGTGAGGGAAGGAGAGCTGGGGACAGGGCATCGGGGATGGGGGGAGGACAGCCGAGCGAGAAGGGGGGGCATCAGGAATTTTGGGGGGGATCAGGGGCAGGGGGAGCGGGGGGGCTTAATTTTTTTTAAAAAAAAACCCTTGTCCGGCGGCTCTCCAGCGCACATGGCCCCTTTAACTAAAAAAAAAATGGCCAACGCTATTGCCCCTTCGCGTCGTAGGTCTAGAAGCTGGCGACGGCGCGCACTAACTCTAGCGCGCCGTCGCCCCTCCTCCCTGCCAGTTTATCCGGCAGGTCTAGCAAGGCCCAAACACACACACATGTTCCTGAAAGCTCAATTCTCCCTTCTGTCCTCTGTATTCAGTTACTTGCAACTGCCTTTCCCCCACTGGTTTAAATGTCATGATAATGATGATATTCCTACGTATGTAACGTTTCTTTGTTTTTGTTTTTCATGATTTATTTTATTTATTAATTAATTAATTTATTATTTATTTATTAATTACATTTCTATACTGCCCAATAGCCGGAGCTCTCTGGGCGGTTCACAAAAAACAAAAATGTTCACAATAAAAAAAATGTTTTAAAAAATTAAAAGCCAGGAGTTTGTTGATTCTTTTGGTAAACAATACACTAGAACAACATCATTGTACTGAAATCGGCTATCATCAGTTCAAGATATACCCCAGCATCCACAGTGGAACCTTAGGGCCAAAGCTAAAAGGTGACATGAGTGATTGTATTTCACGCAGCTGTTTTAAAAAAATCCCGATTAGAATCAGGACTGCCAGACTCAGGGAAGATGGGTTTAAGCCTTTCTTCCTATGCATCAGTCTGGACACAAACAAAAAATTCCCCTCCGCCAAAGCAAGGCTGCTATTTGCAGCATTAGCTATTTCCCTCCAGGGACAAATAAGAGTTTGGGGGGATTTTCATCAGGACTGCAGCATTGGGGGGGGCGTTTATATGCGCCATAGAAACAGGAGCTGCCCCAAGGTTTGCGGGAGGAGCATCTGCTTCAGCCCAGGCAGGACTTCGGAACAATAAAACTTGCCTTGCATCTAAAGGGAGCATCTGAATTACTGAGGCTTGTATGCTAAACTAAGGAATTATGGATGTTAGAGACATCACTACCCATGTGTGGAACTGGCCATTTTGATTTCCACCAGTTTCTGCACATGGGGTGGGGGGAGAAAGAACTTTACTCTGCCCCAACTTCCCCAGTTTTCTGCAGATGTGTGCTAAAAAAAAGTCTTACCAATTGGACAGATGTTATGGTTAACCAACTCTGCTGCCCATGTGGTTGCAATAAGTTACCCATTGCTAAATGGTTGCTTGTACTCACTTCCTTGTTCAGGTATCTCTTCCTGCTCTTCTGGTTGAGTCATCATTACAACTAATTATTTATGATTTTTTTATCAAGCCATACCTCCAAGGCGTTCCGGGCAGGATGAAATGTTCTCCTTACCCCATCGCAACCTTATAGCAACCTTGTCAGTTGGCTTAGGTCGAAAGTAATCGTCCCAAGGTCATCCTGGTGAACTGCTTGGCTGAAGCAGAATTTGAAACTGCATCTCCCCTGTCTGAGTATGGAATTCTAAGTCCTACACTACAGTAGCTCCAGTTTAGCACTAATGCAATCACACAAGCAGCTTTTCAAGTGTCTGTTGCACTTTCCCCTTTGCACAAGTGTAACCCTAGAGTAATACAGGGTCTGCATAGAACGTTTGAACCACTGCCCCATGTACACGTGTGCCGTTGCAGTGGTGCAAATGAAGGCTGATAATTTTGGATGTGAATTTGCTGTGTCTCATGTGACTCTTCCTGCTAGTACAATCACCAACTGCACCCATCCTAGTGAACCACGACACTTATAAGGGTTTTTTCTTCCATCCTTTTCCACAGCCAGCTCAAGATGCATAAGACGACCAAGATGGAAAATCAAAATGCCCATTCCCCTCACTGTGATGATCCATTCCAAAATTAGCGCTGCACAGAACATCGATGTGCTGCTAGCAGATATTCCCAGCATTGCTTGGGTCCCCGAATAACATTAATCCACTTCCCTCTGTTTGTTGCTGATGCTGCTCCTCACCGCTCTCTCTCGAGGGGTAACATTTCCGAGGACTGGCGGCAAGCAGCTCTCAGCGGATGCGGGCAGCTCTGGGCAAGGCATGCTGGGATGTGTAGAGTTAAATTGTAGCTCACAATTTAACTTACTTAAATAAAATTTACAAAACACTATGTATTTGATATGCTTAAATGGCATTCTGCCCCCTTGCTCTACCCAATGGTAGAGCTGGCCCTTGCGCCTTTCAGCTGCAATCCCCTGTGATGGATGCTCCCCTTCTCCAACCCTGCAATGCGTTTCTACCTCTGCATTGATCTCAGTTTCAGCTTTTCATAGCCAACCAATCCATAGTGAGCCAGTATAAAATCAGCTTCTGTTTAATAAGACAAACTTCGACACTCTTGTCTGCTGGCTTCCAACAAAGACACCTTTTCAGCACTGCGACTGTCACCTTTCATGGAAACTTAGAGTGGTTGTTTCTCCTAAGGGAAATTGAGGCAGCTCAGCAATTCCAGCTGGATAGAGTCTCAAAGTGGCCACTGCTTCCATTAACCATGATTATGCTTATATATACAAGAACAGTAAGACAGAGGGAGGCTACATATTACAGCTGTCCTTACAGAAGTACCACTTGGCCAGGAAGCCCTCCACAAATCACTTAGGGTAGATCTGGAGTATGCATTTCTATACTGCCCTATAGCCGAAGCTCTCTGGGCAGTTCACAAAACTTAAAACCATAGAATATAATAACATAGTAAAACATAATATAAAAAACCTTACCTTTAAAGGAGAGTAAATTTTTTAAAAAAATAAAGGTAAAAGTCAAAAGCAGGGCAAACATCTAAAAGCATAGTTACCCAATTCTTAAAACTGCCTGGAAAAATAGAACTCTGTAGGTGTGGGCAGAATATGTCTCTGCACAGAGACACGCTACACCTCTTTTGAGGCTCTCTGCAATATATCAATCCTTCATCTGCATCAAGGATGGGGAACGTGATATGGCCTTCCAGATGTTGGACTGCAACTCCCATCCTCCCTTATCATTGGCTATGCTAGCTAGGGCTGATGGGATTTGTAGTTGTCTAACAATATAAAACAAACACAACCTTCAGCACATCCCATCCAGTCACCAGTGTTTATAGCAATACAGTCTGTTGTAAATAATTTCTGCAGACATTATTACAAGTGAGTATGTAATATTTGAGCTGTTTTAAATGGACACACAGGCCTTACTTGCAATGTGCCCTATGAACTATTTATGTGTAGTATTGAAATTGTGTTATTGTTTATATCTATGCACAGGCCGTGCTTGCAATGGGCTTTTCTAATTGAAAATTGTTTTAGTTCTGTGTTGTCTCTTTCATGTTTTTTGTATAGATTGTTACAGTCCCCTGAAGAAGGCCTAATAAAAAGCAAGAGGCCTTTTTATCTACACCTAGGAAAAAGAAACCAAATGCATAGTTACAAGATGGGGGTTATTTGGCTCAGCAATACAACAAGTGAGAAAGTTCTTGGAATTGTTGTAGATCACAAGCTGAATATGAGCCAACAGTGTGATGTGGCTGCAAAAAAAGCAAATGCTATTTTGGGCCGTATTAATAGAAGTATAGCTGCCAAATTGCTCAAGGTACTGTTTCCCCTCTATTCAGCACTGGTTAGGCCTCATCTTGAGTATTGTTTCCATTTCTGGGAACCACACATCAAGAAGGATGCAGACAAGCTGGAGGGGGTTCAGAGTAGGGTGACCATATTTGGGAAACCAAAAAAGAGGACACCTATGTGTGTGGGGAGAAGCAGCTTTCTGAGTCCTGCAGAAAGTACGTTATTCCCCTGCCACCTTAAAGAACCCGATTGGAGTGGAGGAAGGGAAAGGATTTCATTCTGCACCACCACCATCCACTCCAATTGGGGCCTTTTCTATAATGCCCACAAATGATCCACTTTCCCCTTTAAGACCTCAATTGGAGCTCGGGGTGGGGGAATGATGTGCCTCAAGAAAGCATGTCACTCCCTCCTGCCATGCTAATGGCAGCCTTAAAGAGGAAGGTGTGTCATTCCAGGACATTATTGAAAATTATAGAAAATCCCCCCTGACACCATGGAAAGAACAAAAACCAGGACAAATCCGGGGAAATCCTGACAGTTGGTCACCCTAGTTCAGAGGAGGGCAACAAGGGTGATCAGTGACCTGGAAACAAAGCCCTATAAGGAGAGACTGAAAGAACAGGGCATGTTTGGCCTGGAGAAGAGAAAACTGAGAGGAGATGTGATAGTACTCTTCAAGTATTTGAAAGGTTGTCGCACAAAGAGAAGGACCAGAATCTCTTCTCCATCACCCCAGAATGCAGGTCAAGTGATAATGGACTCTAGTTACAGGAAGCCAGATTCCAGCTGAACATCAGGAAAAACTTCCTTGACTGTTAGAGCAGTACGATAATGGAACCAATTCCCTAGTCAGGTAAGATGCAGTTGGACATACCATCTGTCAGGTATGCTTTAATGTGGATTCCTGCAAGGAGCAGGGACTCAACGGTCTTACTTCCTATTCAACTATTCTATGATTCTATGAAACACATTGGGCGTTTCTCCAATAAATCCATTTATAGCATCCTGAGACTTCTCTCTCTGTGTTCATCTTGGATGCTCACCCGCTTTGCACCCAGGATTTGTAGTACAGCAATAACTGGAGGGTTACTTGTTGCCAACCCCTGCTGTATGCACACCCTATGTATAATAAGGACAGGCATTTCTCTAGCATTAAATAAATGTCTTCTGTCTTTAGTAATATATTGATGGCTTCACCCACTGATTTGCACATATCCCCCCTGGCCCCAAAATACAAACATGGCCATGGCCCAGGACAATTCACAAATGGGAGAGCTTTTTAGCTTAAGAGCTGTAGCAGGACTAGATAGAGAAAGGGAGGTGCCTGGAAAGGGATTAAGATTAGCATCGCTTATGCACTTATGTAATGTTTGGCCTCAATTTGACTTCAGAGCTCACTGATTCATTACTCTCCATGTATGGCCACAGCAATAACTGTGAGCATTGCAAGGCCAGGGTGACATCCACAATACTTGTAGAAGTCAATTACCTCCCCTCCCCACCCCAAAGGTTAGTTTGTACTGCTGAGATGAACAAATAATTATTTCAGTTCTAGGAATGAGCCAGGAGTTGGCTTTATAACTATGGTTTATCTTCTTCTTGCTCATTTAAGGCTTGTACAGATGTTATCGGGGGGGGGGGTGCTGCCCTAGAAGCTGCTCTACTGCATGAGATATAGATACCTTCCTTCCAGTTGCAGAGAAACTAATGTTCAAGCCACATGTCAGTGATGCTGGTTAAATGTACTTCATATCATATCCCTCAGATGGAACATCCATTGTTATTTAGGGTGACCCTATGAAAAGGAGGACAGGGCTCCTGTATCTTTAACGGTTGCATAGAAAAGGGAATTTCAGCAGGTGTCATTTGTATATATGGAGAACCTGGTGAAATTTCCTCTTCGTCACACTAGTTACGAAGGTGTGCCCTGCCCTCTTTTAAATCTGGTCAGTCTAGTATAGCTCCTTCAGCTTTAATTGTCGTGATGAAGAGGGAATTTCACCAGGATCTCCATATATGCAAATGACACCTGCTGAAATTCCCTTGTCTATACAACCGTTAAAGATACAGGAGCCCTGTCCTCCATTTCATATGGTCACCCTATTGTTATTGCTCTGTGTATGTGTAGCTATGTATGTGGGGCAGCTAGTAGACAGTGTTCATGACATCATTAACAACAAGATTAGAGATGCAGTCCCCAGCCCACCATATAATAGGACTGTGCACGTCCTATTGGAATTCAGCCTCAGAATTCCAAGGCTTTGGCGGCTGCTCTATAAAATGGCTTCTATGTCTTTAATAGTTGTTTTGAAAAGTGGATTTCAGCAGGTGTCATTTGTATGCATGCAGCACCTGGTGAAATGCCCTCTTCATGACAACAGTTAAAGCTGCAAGAGCCCTGCCTAGAGAGACCAGATACAAAAGAGGGCGGGGCTCCTGCAGCTTTAACTGTTGTCATGAAGAGAGGATTTCACCAGGTGCTGCATGCATAACAATGACACCTGATGAAATTCCCTTTTCAATACAACTATTAAAGATACAGAAGCCCTGGCCCCGTCTACACACAGTCTTCGGGGCGCCCCAAAAGTACTTCAGGGTGCCCCAAAACTCCTAGTGTAGCTACCTGGCAGAAGAGACGGAGGAAGAGCTTCCGCCGAGCTCTCCAACCCGGGTGGCTCTTTCGCCGGCAGCAGGAGGAGGCCGGCGGGGAGTTGGGCTCGGCGGCAAGGAGTCACCAGAGAAGCCGCCGAGCCCTGGGAACTTTTCGCCGCCGCCGCCGCCTCTTCCTCCATCTCTTCTGACCAGGTAGCTACACTAGGAGTTTCGGGGCACCCTGAAGCGCCTTAGGGGCACCCCGAAGACTCTGTGTAGACGTGGCCCCTGTCTTCCTTTTCATGTGGTCACCCTAACTAAAGTAGTGCAAATTCATCACTCCACTTATATCAGAGCCACCAGCCTCCACTGGCATGCACACCTCCCACACAGCTTTTTAGGGGGAGTGGGGAGATGCAAAAGAATTTGTAACATGATATCTGGCTCGGCCTCTCACACTGTGCTTTAGTACATAGGAACAAAGGAAGTTGCGTCATTCCGAGTCTGACTATCTATCTATCCCAGTATTGGGATAGTAGCTCCATCTAGCCCAGTATTGTTGACACAGACTGGCAGCAATGACTTTCCTGGGTTTCAGGCGGAATTCCTTCCTAGCCCTATCTGGAGAAGCCGGGGATTGAACCTGGGACCTTCTGCATGCAAAACATAAACACTGTCAAGATTTGAGCCCCGTGAATCAGTATTTCTTTCTTCGTTGGCTTCAAAACCTCAAAACAAACAGGACATACTTGACTGATATTGGATGAAATTAAAAGCACATTAGCAGCAATAGGCTGGCGACGCATGGCTCATAAAAAACAATGCAAACCACTCGCTCGGCTAACAGGTCAATGAGCAGCACGCAGTTGGAATCACGGCAGAGGAAATCGATGGTAATAGCTACGAATGGCCCACATAAGTAATTAATTGATGCACAAAGCTATCATCAAACAATGAAGCCAATGAAGCAAGCAAGCTTTACTCCCATCTTGTCTGTGAATGGTTTGTCCTCCTGCCACCCTTTTGAGTCATGTTGCCTGTTTCGGCTAGGCTGAAGGAACGGCTCCTTTGTGTGTAGGTAAAAACCTCTCATGTTCTTGCTGCATAAAATAGGGCGTGCCAGCAGATACCCCAAAGCAGGGATGGGCAGAAAGTAGATCTCCAGATGTTTAAGATTTCAGCTCCCAGCTTTCCTGACCTTTGGCCATGCTGGCAGGGGCTTGAAGTCCCACCTTCTGGAGAGATCTACCTTCTGCTTACCTTGGCCGCAAAGTACACTTTGGTCCCTAAAGACACACAATGCAGCCCCCTTGCTGATGTTACACAGGTTTGGGGCAAGTCAGTGCATGGCTGGGGGATAGTGCAGCAGCCCCTGTGAGTCTCATCATGTGATATCAGTTATAAATACAAAACAATAGGTAAAATAAATAAACATAGTAGTCACAATTCAGGAGTCTATACACCAGCTGGGAAATCTTCTTCACAGTAAGAGCAGTTTGACAATGGAACCTATGGAACCTTCAAAGGGTGGTGGGCTCTCCCTCACTAGAGGTCTTCAAGCAGAGGTTCAACACCCCTGATATAAAGAGTTCTTTAAAGGCTTTCTCATCCTCACAGCATTGAATGACTGGGCACAAGCACCAGTTCCATGGAAAATCAGCCGCTGATTTTCCATCACAAGGCTTTAGATTAGGAACCAGAGCAATCCATCTTCAGAGACAAAGCAAAACTAAACATTGAGATAATGAGTGGGATGTCTAAAAGAAAATAGCCTGTCTAGTTAAATGTTGCCCACAATAAATAAGGGCTGATTAAAAGGTCAACACGATTGGATTCAATTACCTAGGATATGAAGGCACAAAAACAGCACAACCTCAGTCGTTGTATGCAACAGGGAATAATTCAGTAGAGCTCTAAGAGATACTTCCCATGTTGCATTTTGATTTGGTACATGTTGTTGTTGTTGTTGTTGTTGTTGTTATTATTACTCAACCCATTGTCAATCCACTGTCATGTCCCAGGACCATGAGAACCTGGAAGCTGAAGTCTCCAGTGACAGTGGATGCACCAGAAACATCCCATAGTCCTTCTGAACTAAGGCCTGGTGCCTTGGAAATTATATCCTACCCAAGCAACTCCCAGGAATTGTCACTGCCTCCTGACAGTGAAAACCCTGAAGAATAGTCCCCAACTAGCTTTTTATCCATCTAATTTTCACTCCCCAAGAGAAGCCAATGCCTACAGGAACATAAGAACATAAAAAGAGCCCTGCTGGATCAGACCAAGGGTCCATCTAGTCCAGCACTCTGTTCACACAGTGGCCAACCAGCTGTCAACCAGGGACCAACAAAGCTGGACACGGTGCAATACCACTTTCCCACCCATATTCCTCAGCAACTGGTGCACACAGGCTTACCGCCTCGGATACTAGATGTAGCACATAACCATCAGGGCTAGTAGCCATCAATAGCCTTCTTCTCCAGGAATTTATCCAACTCATCATTTCCAACCTCATCCCAAGAATTCCCAATTTCAAAAGTCCTGATCTGGATGGAGGGTTTACTTGATGGCATCGTGTAACCCTTCTAAGAACTCCTCATGCTATTGTGGCTGAAGAAGACGAGGTGGCATGATGAGTTTGTAGAGAAGACACATGACATCATCAGATGATCCCTTCCTCCAGGGTAGGTCTTCTGGGCATGGGGTTGGAAATGGCCCCAACTGGGTCACTTCCATTCCCCCACATGTACAGCAGGGGTCTTCACCCCATTCTATTGGTTCATGGAGGTATGATGACTTCATCTAGGAGTCACATGACCCCCATCCAGTGATCCCTCCTTCTGGGGCAGGACTCCGGAGGTGGGACTTCCAGGGATGGGATCAGACTTCCAGCAGGGGCAGACTTAACCACCTTTCCCATTAAAATAAGGCATAGGGCTTCCAGTTCGATGTGACGTAGCTTTTTTCACTCCTTTGGTGCATGTTGTGCCCAGGGCTTGTGGGGGGGATATGACCTCTCTCTGCCCAATTGTAGGCTAAATGAGCCACAGACATGGTGTCCTTCTGAGACAGATGAATGGGGCACAGTGGAGAAGGAGGGACACCTTCAGAAAATATTGTGGAGAATCAACAACTGGGATGGCTCAGACTGTCTGGGCATCTCTTCTTGGACTGGAAGAAAGTTTATTGCCCAGAAAGGCAGCTGTGGAAGCGAGAGGCAAGCTGAAGCTGAAGAGGCTTCAAAGGCTCTGCCAGACATTTCAACGCTTCAGTTTACTGCAGCCCTTCACCATAACAACAACTCCTTCTGGGAGTAACGTCCAGTCAGTGAGTGATCCAGAACAGACAGTGAATGCTCTGTGCGTACCGCTTCCCCTGGGCATGGAACCGAGTGAGGATATCCATTCCTAGAGTTTCAGGGCAGGAAGCATTCTCAGCCAATGCCCCTCCATTCATCCAGTTCAAGGGAACATCTCCATTCTACTCCCTTGTCTCTGTCTCCATGTGGCACAACGAAAGGTGCCTGGACTTGACATTGGGAGAGCCTGCAATGTGAGACAGAGTGAAGAGGTCAAGGGACTCTTGGAAACGCTTCCTCACATCAAACTCTAAGCCCTCCCCCTTATTCAAAGGGGGGTTTAACCCCACATCTGCCAGAAGCCCCACTCTATCCCCGGACATCCCAGAGTGAGGCATCACCTGATGGGGGTCATGTGACTCCTCTATGAATTTGTCCATTAAGCCCCTGCCATACATGTGGGGCACTGGAAGCAGTTAGATACAGAAGTTAGGGATGTCCATCGCCGAGAAATCCAGCCCTTTGGGGCTTGCTGGACTTCTGCGGCACGCCTGACTCCAGTTTGCTTTTGTGACCCGAGTCGTGTGGGTTTACAGATTTTTTTGGTTTTGGCTTAATTTGTGCAAATAGGGATTTGCATACATTTTGCCTGTAAATTATGCAGATTTGCATAATTTGCAGCCAAATTTTGGGGGGGGGGGGAAATTAATGGAGAATTCCGCCAGCTGGCCTGACTCATTGTACACTGTTTCAGGCCAGTTGATGGAAGACACAATGGTGTCGGTGGGACTTAGCTGACAAAAGCTTGTGAAGCTCAACCCCCAACATGGATTCCCTCAACATCCCTAACTTAGGCAGGAGAGGTCGACATAGCAGTCAGGGGACAAAACACAGTCAGGCACTCACATGCATTACACAGTCCAGAAGCAGAGGAGTCCTAGGGTCAGTAGAACAGAGCATCCACCACAGGGCAAAGTCTGGGAGGCAAGGTAGCAGACACGGGATCATTTCCAACCCCATTCCAAGAATTCCTAATTTCAAAGTCCTGGTCTGGACAGAGGGTTTACCTGATGGGATCATGTGGCCGCTCTATGAACTTATGCTATGGTGGCTGAAGAGGATGAGGTGGCAGGATGAATTTGTAGACAGGTCACATGACCTCATCAGATGATCCCTTCCTCCAGGGTTGGACATCTGGGCATGGGGTTGAAAATGGCCCCTACGGGGTCACTTCCAGTCCCCAGCATGTATAGCAGGGGTCTCCACCCCCATCCTATTGGTCCATGGAGGTATGATGACTTCATCTAGGACTCATATGACCCCCACATCCAGTGATCCCTCCTTCTGAGGCAGGACTCTGGAAGTGGGACTTCCAGGGATAGGATCGGACTTTCAGCAGGGGCAGAGTTAACTACCTCTCCCATTAAAATAAGGCACAGGGCTTCCAGTTTGATGTGACATAGCCTTTTTCACTCCTCTGGCACATGTTGTGCCCAAGACTTGTGTGGGGTTAAGACCTCTCTCTGTCCCATTGCAGGCTCAATGAGCCACAGAGATGGTGTCCTGATGAGGCACCTTATGGGCACTGTAGACCTGCACCAGTATCCAAGACCCAGTGGAGGGTGGCACCACTGGCATGCAGTCTCCCATCTTGCCCTGAGAGAAAAAACAGAATCAGCTTCTCCAAGACAAAGAGTTGTTCAACTTTTTTGTTTTTGATTGCACAATTTTATTGATTTCATTGCTTTAAAAATGTGATGTAAACTGCTTTGTGAGGTCAGTCTATAAAGCAATATATAAAAACCTTTACTAAATCAATATCCAGTTGCTCATTGTGTGAATTCATGGCTTTTTTGGCCCTCAGATTGAGAGTTTCTGGAAGGCCACTGTATCGGCAATAAGTCCGATGACTGGTTTTCCCCCCCTAATGTAATCCCACATTTCTTAATTGCAACCCTGTGGGGTGGAAATCATGGGATTTGGTTCATACAGTAGTGAGATGGGTGTGGAACTTGCTGACCCCAACCCAGACTGAACAGCCCTTGTAATCGAGGGAACCTTAAATAGAGGCCTATCCTCTGACAAAACTTGAAATAGAGGACTATCTTTGGCAAAATGGGACACCTGGCCTCCCTAGCCCTAGGCTCTGCAACGTGGTGTCCGTTGGTGCCAATGTGACTACAGATCTCTCTCTCGATGTCCGCCGGATCCCTGATTTTTATTTTATTTCGTAAGATTTTCTAAAATGAAAATGGTGTGTGTATTGCAAACTGAGAGGTTTAACGTGCCGCCTTCCAGTGCCATCTTTATTTCAGTTCAAAAGAATGGTTTTGATTTTGGAGCTTGGACCCCCGCTCTGCCTTGGACTTTTGTTCTTGGGCAAGTGACTTTTGTTTTAACCCCACCAGTTTGCTTTCTGGTTACTGAGTGTTTTGTGACTGGCCAGGCCCCACCGTGGTAACTGTGTTGAGTTGGGTTCTGGTTCTGCCAGGTCCAAGTCATCAATCAGGTTCTTTTGGTTATCAAGATGAAACAAGCCACATAGGCAAACAGATGTCAGTTTATTGATAGAAAATGTATGCAGAATATATACATTCAGAGAAAGTTCACATCTCCTTCCAGCTAAGCAAGCTTTCATATCTGTGTCTCTATCAGGGGGGCCATGATAGACGGGAGCCGTCTCTTTGAGCCACAGCTGGTTCTCCAGGCTGGTAGTGTACTATAGGAATTATAGTTGGTAGGAATTATAGTTGGGGGGAAGTGTGACATCCTGCCCACCTCTGTTGTCTTGGCTTCACCTGAGACTCCCACAAGCTACCTGACAGGACTATCCACGCCACTGGCACCCAGGACCACTTCAATCCCCCCTCCCCGTGCTAAGGACATGTGTGAGGGTTTTGGCCTACTGCTGCCGCTCCTGTCTCGCCTTTATTCTTCAGGCCCCACAGCTCAGCAACCTCGCCCTCAGTTTTCCATTCCCCTGCCACCATTAACTGTTATCTCCTCAGTCACTCCTCCACAGACCACACCAATTGTTCTTAAATGTAATTAGAATTTATTAATGTAAGTAAGTGCGTGTACATAAGCTTTTCGTTTTCCTCAGTTGACATGCATATGGTTACAAGATTCTAAGTGTATTGGTTTCGGTCAGTAATTTCTCTTAAAGGTTCCACTGTATAAATTTACTCTCTATTCTCAAGCACAGTAACCCACACCAAACCTTTCTATTCAGTATCTGCCTGCCTCTCACAGAATCATACACTTTAATTCTCTACTTCTCCTCACAGAATCCTAACCCACACACTCTCTGTCTCATACACTTCTCCCACAGAATCCTACACTTCTGTCTCTTAACTGACTTGCTGTCAGCTCAGACTCTCTATATAAAGCACTACATTTCTCCAGCTCCTCCCACTCTCACACAGCCAATCAGCACTCAGGCATTCAACCCCTAAAAAATGTCCAAAAATTTGGTATTCACACCAGAATCCTGGCAATCCCAGATAAATGCTAAGAATATCTGAAAATAGATATGCATATATTTTCTCATATATAGCAATGAATGCTATTGCTCACATAAATATCTGTTGTAGTTCATCAGTATCACTGAGTTTTGGGGATTGTCAACATTCAGATTGTAAGCTGACAATCTGAATCAGATGTGCACAGTTTTGATCCTTCAAGCAGTTTCTGGCAGATGGCAAAAACAGGATGTTCATTGAGTCCCAGGAAGGCCTGGATGTATGGCTAGAGGGTTGTGTTTGGTCTGGTGGATCACAAGTTAAACAGGCCTGGCTTATATAAATGCTAGGCCTTGTGCAAGGGGATCAGCTGCTTATTTTCTTTGTAACTGATGCTCCTGTCCAGTAATTGGATGCCTAGGAGAAAAGATGCAAAATAAATCTGTAGCTCTTAAGTGAACATTTTCACTCATCTCTGATAATGCAATCACTGGTTTTCTCTGCTATTTATTTATATAGAAATGTCTATCCCCCTGTTCTAATGTCCATGTATCACTCAGTGGCTCACAGTTTAAAACTACAACTTAATATAAAACCATACATCTGATAAAATATAAAATAAAAATACAGAGGCAGAGACCATAGATAAGCAACTTTTAAGCTGACCCAACACTCAGGCCATAGCTAGACCTAAGGTTTATCCCCGGATCATCCCGGGGTCGTTCCTGCCTGAGCGCTGGATGCCCTGTGTGGCACTTAGACGAACAGGTTTGACTTCAGGACAATCCTGGGATAAACCTTAGGTCTACCTACGGCCTCAGTAGGTAGAAGCCTGACAGAATAGAAAGAGAAACTGATGAAAGACACCCAGAGTCTTTCTACACAAGGCTTTTATTGTGCGCTCATGATTTCTCATTCATGGTAGTTTGTGGGTCTTTTACATGACATTGTTATCCTCCAGGGCCTCTCCCACTCTTTGCAACCATTTCCCCAACTTTCTTTTTAGATTGAGGAAAGTCTGGTATTATTTAGAAATGGTGGAATAAGACTCTCGTGTAATTGTGCAATTCTGCTATATCACAGTGCCATCTAGTGCTTGTGTAAAATGAAACTTATAAAACGACAGAGAAAGAAAAACCCCAGGGGGGGAAAAACATGTAAATGAGCTGATTTTAATCCTGCAAAGAATCCAGAAGCAGAAACTTCAATAACAGTGTGTGTTGAAAACCTCATGTAGAAAAGCCCCCAGAGAAAGGGGTCACCAACACTAAATGGGGCAAGGAGCTCCATAATATTCTCAGCCCCCTGGTAAGGCCCAGTCTTTCATCACTATCAACAATGCCTGCACACCAGGTAGGATACAAACAAGAGCATCTCCTGATCTTAGAGAGTGGCAGGTTGGTATGGGAGGAGAATACCCTTCGCTATCCTGGACCAAAGCTGCTAGGTGTAACATGATCCCATGGGCTTACATCCACTGAAATCCTTGCTACTGCATTCTGGATCAATGGCAGCTTCCAAAAACTCTTCAAAGATAGCTCCATGTACAGTGTGCTACGGTAATTCAATTCTTATGTAACTAAGGCAGATGTTACTATAGCCAGGTGGCTTTCTCAAGAATATTATACATAAAGTGCATCTGCTACAGATGATAGCTTATTTCAGCTTTTTTTTTTTTTTTTTTTTTTGAAAAGCAACCGTTTCCAGTACGGCTAAGAATAAAACAACTGTTTATATCATCATCCATTTTTTATATCTATTTGGCTACAGGTGGCAATTACAAAGGCTACTGCTTATGTTATGTCTCGGGAGAGTTGAAACAGCTAATTAAGCAACCGAAACCATTTTTCAATAGAGAAAGAACTGGAAAACAGGAGGCTTGTGTAAAGAGGAATGGGTAATTGGATATATTTGGCCATTTTACCTACAGGCTAAAGTCATTTCAACTGATCTCAAAATGAAGCAATATCATTCATTTTTCTCTAATAATTTCATGAGCCTGCAAAAGTGCATCTATGCCTAACTTAACAAATGTTTGCGTTGTTTTGGCAGCAAGCTAGACAATAGCTTCATTTTATTTGTGTGGGCAAGTTTTCAAGCTATATACGTCCCTCTGGTCTTATGAGCATCATATTCTGGATTATTATTAAAACAATGAAGACCTTCTTTTTTCTGAAATCATATGAGATATGGAAATCACACACCCTCTAACATTCCACAGAGGGAGGTAAGGGCACGTGTGTGACGGGACTTCTCTTGCCCGTTCCATGCGTCACTCTGGAAGTCTAAATCCCCTTCAGTATTTGAGATGGCTTTTCTAGCTGCATTTACTTTAGGAGGTCATTTTAGTAAACGTATGCTACCTAGCTCTGCATGGTGCCCTCGTGTTCATCCATGTGCATTACATGCACGCTAGAGACAAGGTTCCAGTGACCCTATGGAGGCAATTGAATGACGATGCTACAGCCCACAGAAACACACTTTTAATAAGGCATCCACAAAAGGGGGGCGAATTTCATCCAGAAAATCATGAGACTGTTCCTGAAAAATGGGGATAGTTGGAAGGTATGAAATCAATTCTGAAGGATCTAAATAGTGATGGAGAAGCTGTAGCTCTCCAGATGTTGAACCAACCCCCATCAGCATCAACAGGCATAGTCAATGTTCAACGATTACAGGAGTTGTGGTCTAACAACAGCTGGAGTGCCACAGGTTTCGCACCTCTGAAGAAAGACCCAAACCATAAACATAAAGGCCTAGTTCACATGAACAGCAAATGAAGCGATAAATCTGTTTTTGGACAGTACCAATTCAGACTGCTGGAGTAGGGAGGCATAGCTAAATGCACTAACCAAGCAAACTTTTATCTGTGAAGTGGTTTCAGGCCTGATGTTGTCGATTTCTTTGTGCAGGAGATGTGGCAGCACTGAACCATGGAGAGAGAGAAAAAAACCACACACACACACCTCTACTCTGAAGTGGTACAGTCCAGAAATAGATATTCTTATTTGCTGCTTGGTTGAAATAAACTAATTTCAGTGCAGGCTGGTGGCTCTGATGTCAGTGGGGTGGTGAATTCGCTGCACAAATAATTCCATGGACTCAAGTATGCCTTGTTCCTGTGTTTCCTTGAATATCAGCCCTTATGTTACATAGCACATAACCACTTTTGGATCTAAGGGGACTTCCCAAAACAGGCTGTGATGTGTACTTTTATTTATTTCATTTCTGACCTTTCCAAACCGCCCAATAACCAAAGAAGATGTATGCTATGAGTGGAGAGGTCTGCTGAACAGATAAACACTTCAAGGAACTCACTGAACATGTTGAAGACTTCAGGCACTTCTTTGGATCCTGGCCAGTATGCTTAACCTTCAACAAAAACTGTTTACTTTATTTGATCATAGCACTATTTCCCAAAGCAATTAGCCCTTTCAAAACAAGATATATGGAGATGTTTTGCAAAGCTACCTGTTCACGTTTATAAGGGGCTTTCACTCACAGAGCATTAACAGCAAATATCTTTTGGGCCAGGGAGGGAAATATATTGATAGCCAGTTTGGAAGACGTGCAGCTGTCCTCTTTGGAGAGAACATGTCTTCTGCCTCAGATTGGATGGTTTTTGAAAGACAAGCATAAGAATGCTGATCAGATTGGTTAAGTTTTTCTGCATGAGCTTTTCCAAAAATCGCCTATCTGGGCACAGGGCCACTGCTATGAAGTCATGCTGGCATTATAGAAGTTGATTGATTTCCCTGAATCGATCGTTTTGTTAGAACTGCTGTCTGAAATTCAACTTTGCTGCATGCGAAGAACAAAGTGAAATTTATCTTCCACAAACATTAACAAGATGTGTCTTAAAGATAGTAATTATTGTAAATTGGAGGTTGTAAATTCCTCCTTGAGAGCGGGGGTGGTACTGGCCTCCTTAAAGGAGGCAATCATTAGACCATGCTGGGGGGAAACTAACCTGGACCAGTAGCCAAAATTCCCTTTCTGGGCAGGGTTCCTGAGTAAATGGTTGCTGGTCAACTCCAGGCACTCTTGAATTAAACTGATTATCTAGATCCGTTTCAATTGGGTTTCAGGCCTGTGGCTTCAGAACAGAAACCAGTCGCCCTATGGGATGACCTTTACCAAGAGAGGGATAGTGGGAGTATGAACCTGTTGATTCTCTTGGACTTCTTGATGGCTTTTGATACCATTAACCATGGTATCATTCTGGATACCTTGTCTTGGTTGGGAGTTGGAAGCTATGGGCATGTCTACACCAGCCCTATATCCCAGGATCATCCCGGGATCGTTCCTATGCATCCAAATGCCACACAGGGGATCCCAGGAGCAGGCAGGGACGATCCCTCCATTTTCCTGGGATAACTCTTACATGCAGAAAGGGCCTATGTGTTGCAGTGGTTCTCCTCTTACTTGTGTGGCTAATTCCAGAAGGTGGTGTTGGGGGAATGTTGTTCTGTGCCTTGGCAGCTGTGCTATGGGATTCCACAGGGCTCTATTCTATACCACATGCTGTTCACCATCTACATGAAACCACTAGGGGAGGCTATCCAGAAATGTAGGCTGAGGTGCCATCAGTATGCAGATGACACCCACCTCTATCTCTCGTTTTCATTAAATCCAGGTGAGGCAGTGGCTGTTCTGAATCAGTGGCTATGGCCTTAGCTACACCTAAGGTTTATCCCGGAATCGTCCCGGGGTCATCCCTGTTCATGTAAATGACGCACAGGATATCCCGGGAGCAGGCAGGGATGACCCCAGGATGATCCCGGGATAAACCTTAGGTCTAGCTAAGGCCTATGTGGTGCTCTTTTCAGCACCAGGGGTTTCCCCAGGCCTTTTAGTCTTCCAGTTTCTGCTGTTTTAAATCTGTAACTGTATATTTTAAATCTTTGCACTACTGCTTGGTTCTAATTTGTGCTTTTGGGTGTGTGTGTGTTTTACGGTAGTTTTAAACTTTTATATTGAATGTTATTGTGTTGTATTTTATGGTTTTAATTGTTGTGAACTGCCCAAAGAGCTTCAGCCAAGAGAGAAATGTAATAAATAAATAAAATAACTACCTCCTTATGGATAAGGATGGTGTGTGTATGTGTGTTGTTGTTGTTGTTTTGATATAGTACACATATTTCAACTCATACGTCGCACAAAAAGAGGAAATGCACCACCAGAAAAGAGGGTGCAGATGTGCAGAAAATTTGCATGCTTAGCTGCAAATTTAGAAATAATTGCAATAATTGAAATGGAAATACAATACATCACATTATAGTGGGGGAGATTGTGACCAGGAGACCTGGGCAGTGGTGCAGGTAGCTAATTTTAGACTTTGGACATAATGGCCTTGGGAGGGAACTTCACTCAGCCATTTTACTTTAGTTGTGAAGCACACACCTGACATGTCTCGTTTCCCCTCTTCACCATTCCATACTTTCCAATCTTCAACATTCCTGCTATTTAATGGTGGTGGGGTAGGGGACGGTTTGCCAATCCTGATTTTAAAAAAGAAACACTCTGAGGTTGTGCAGGTTTGCATTTTAAACTTACTTAACGTAAAGCAATTTCATAACTACAGGAATAAAATGGGAGTTTGCTTCTTCTGCCCTGATGCTAAATACATTTACTTGGAGATAAGCATCAAGGTGTTGTAGAAAAAAGGTAAGTAGAATAATCAAACAAGCATCTGTCACCAGTGTACATGTCCAGTCAACTGCCTGCCAACTTTTAAATGTTTTAGAAATAAGAAGAAAGAACGGATGTTGTGGGGAGCAGTGCCAACCCTGGTAAGCCCTGGCTTGTGTATGTACTATGTTGGAGTCTCTGTGCAGTTGCTCCTATCACCTGCCACTCATTGCATAGTCATTTGGGGGTCGCCTGGGTTATGGATGCCCTGTACTTTGGCCCCAAGTTGCAACCTTATCTGGGTACCTGCTCAGTCTGCTGTCCAGGTACTAACTTCTAGGCTTCTGCATGATAGTTAACCATGATAGTTAAGCATTTTGAGCTAGACATTATGGCTTAGCATATCATGTGAACGATTGTAAACTGCTCAGAGAGCCTTGACTGTTCATAGAATCATAGAATAGCAGAGTTGGAAGGGGCCTACAAGGCCATCGAGTCCAACCCCCTGCTCAATGCAGGAATCCACCCTAAAGCATCCCTGACAGATGCTTGTCCAGCTGCCTCTTCAATGACTCTAGTGTGGGAGAGCCCATCACCTCCCTAGGTAACTGATTCCATTGTCATACTGCTCTAACAGTGAGGAAGTTTTTCCTGATGTCCAGCTGGAATCTGGCTTCCTTTAACTTGAGCCTGTTTTTCCGTGTCCTGCACTCTGGGAGGATCAAGAAGAGATCCTGGCCCTCCTCTGTGTGACAACCTTTCAAGTATTTGAAGAGTGCTATCATGTCTCCCCTCAATCTTCTCTTCTCCAGGCTAAACATGCCCAGTTCTTTCAGTCTCTCTTCATAGGGCTTTGTTGGTCAGTATAGCTAGGAAATAACTAAATAACTAAATAATAACTAAATAAATAGTGTGTTGGGTGAACCATTCCTAGCCATGGTGGCTATATAACCAAAGTTTAAACACACTCACTGACCACTTGCTGCAAAAGCATTAGCAGCCTAGCCATGGCTTAGTGTGTTGTCTGAACAGGCCCATTGCCATCCTAGTTTAAACCTTTCTTCATCTGTAAAACTTACACAGTGAGTACAATTCTGATATATTGGACTGGAGCACTTTGCCATTGAGTTAGATAAAAGGTGGACTACTTGAGTTAGATAAAAGGTGGACTATCTAGTATTCCCCTCAATACAGAGGGAAAGATTTGCTTCTGATTGCTAAAAGGATTGGACATACTTCTCTTCAAGAACTATAGTCTAGAACACAGGGCAGCTAATAGTTGCATAGCCATTTTGGGGGCTGCTTTACACATTATGGCTTTTTAGGTGTTACACTCAAGGAATTTTGAGTGTCTGTTTGGAAAAGTGTGAAAAAACAGGGACAAAGTCTTATGAATAGAAATAATGCATTATACTCAGCAGGGCAAGGTAGAAAATGTGATGCCCATGGGCACAAATGCGCCCCGGACTTTTTCTTGGTGCCTCTCACACTTTTTTTTTTTGCCATGGAATAGTTTCTGCTGATGCTGAAAAGTATCAGTTCAAAGGAGTTGTTTAGTGTGTTGCATTTCAGACTGTGATGCACTAAGTCTTTTGGGATAGTTACTTGTCCTTCGCCACATCTTCCATGGCAACCATTTTGTGGTGGTGCCCAAACACATTCTCAAATTGGCAAATAAGCCCACGGCCCAAAAACACTGCCTAGTCCCGCTTTAGAAAGCCAAGATTGATGTACATTTATAGGAGACTCAGATTTACCCTTTGTAATATGTGAAAAGGCCTATAGATACAGACAAGATAACATAAAGCTACTATTGCAATCCAGGTCAGGACTCAACAACTGTTCCTAAGGACACCCTAGCTGACAACATTACAAATCCTTAAAACTTGCCTTTTCTGTCATGCTTAGAGCTTTCCCACTTTAATCCTTCTCTCTGCCTCACATTAGCTCAGCCCCTTATCTCCCTTTTCCAATTTCCCTCTCTTTCCCTCCATTATTGTTCCCATATGTCATGTCTGCTTTAGGCTGTCAAATACTTGAACGCTGAAGACTGTCAGCCTGCAGGCAGGGACAGCATCTTCCTTGTTGCATGTACAGTGCCTTAACAAGTATTAAATGTTAACAACAACAAAACAATACCAACAACATCACAGTGAGTTTAGCGAGCACAAAATACACATCTCATAGAATCATAGAATAGTAGATTTGGAAGAGGCCTATTCAAATCCACTGCCCCACTGACATCGGAGGCACCAGCCTCCACTGAATGGTACTGCATGCTTCACCCTC
This sequence comes from Elgaria multicarinata webbii, assembly GCF_023053635.1. Lineage (NCBI taxonomy): Eukaryota > Metazoa > Chordata > Lepidosauria > Squamata > Anguidae > Elgaria > Elgaria multicarinata. The sequence continues at coordinate 14,449,957 of NC_086178.1, read as the reverse complement.
CTCCTTTCACTGTGGCACAGGTAGCTCTGGCCAGCCATGCTTCAGGGTTTCCCACTGTAGTTGTGCCACTGTCTGTAGTGTTTGTGATAGGCCCATTCCTGGAGCCAGGCCGGGATTTCTGCATGACCCAGATTAAGCACAGATTAGGGTGACCATATGAAAAGGAGGACAGGGCTCCTGTGTCTTTAACAATTGCATAGAAAAGGGAATTTCAGCAGGTGTCATTTGTATATATGAAGAACCTGGTGAAATTCCCTCTTCATCACAACAGTTAAAGGTGCAGGAGCTATACTAGAGTGACCAGATTTAAAAAGGCCAGGACTCCTGCAGCTTTAACTGCTGTGATGAAGAGGAAATTTCCCCAGGTTCCCCATATATACAAATGACACCTGCTGAAATTCCTTTTTCTATACAACTGTTAAAGATGCAGGAGCCCTGTCCTCCTTTTCATATGATCACCCTAGCACAGATAATCCATCCCAGGATTTATGCTCAACTGGCAAGGCAAGGGCCAGCTTGCCTGGAGCTGTCCGTAAGGAAGGAACACTAAAATAAATGACGCATTTAAGTTTTGTGTGGAACCACGTTCTTAGTCCTAAGGTTCCCAGGCCCCTGGACACAACACTGCCCCGCGCTAGAACTTAAGTTGCAGCACTGCAATTGGCCCACCATTAGGCCGTCCGCCTCAGGCGCAGTAGCAACAGAAGCTTGAACCCACCAGGCAGCTCACACTGTAATGCATAAAAAGTTGTCATAACAAATGTTCTTCAAAAAAAATTAAAATGGTGGTGTGAGGGAGAATGCTTTTAAAAGAATTCATCTTGAATATACTTGGGATGGAAGCTTGCTGTGGAACTCCGTCCACAATCACCAGTAAAACCCCTTTGCCTCCCCGCAACCTGAAATGACATTCCTGATACAGCAAGGCAGCCCATCACACATAGTGACATTAAGGGTGTGGGTTGTTGCTGAGCGGGGTGGGGTACTGTTGCAGTAAGACTCCTTTCTGGGTTACAATTCAGAGTGCTAGTTATTATCTCTCTTTTCTTGCTTGTGGACATGACAGGCTTTGCCAGGTCATGCAGTCTTTTACTGATTCAAGGATTTCTTGACTATTGAACCTGTTTTAAGTATAATTGCTTTCTGGATGTTGGTATCATCATCATCATAATCACTATTATATACCGCCCAATAGCCTAACTTCTAATAACCTATAAAACCCTAAGGGCACAATTCTATACATGTTTAGACAGAGAGAAAAAGTCCTACAATTCCCAGCATTCTCCAGCCAGCTAGGACTTCTTCTTTTCTGTCTGAACTTGCACAGGATTGCAGCTTCAGTGTCTTAGGTCCCATCCTTCCCGACCGCATATGAACCTTCTTGTCCACAACTCCAGAATGGCAGTGTTGCCTCCTTTATAAAGGATAGTCCTCTTTTGGAAGGGCTGCCCCATCCAAGTACCTGCCCGGACCCTAAGGTCTTCTTCAGGGGTCCTTCTCCATGAGCCCCTGCCAAAGGAAGTAAGGTAGGTGGCTACCAGGAGGAGGGCCTTCTCTGCTGTGGCACCCCGGCTGTGGAATGAGCTCCCTAAAGAGGTTCGCCTGGCACCTACACTATATTCTTTTAGGCGCCAGGTGAAGACCTTTTCATTCTCTCAGTATTTTAAAAATCTATAAATTAACTTTAACTTGGCTGTTTTAAATTTGTATTCCTGCACTGCTGCTGATTTTACCCTGGTTGTGCTTTTATATTGTGTTTTATATCATGTTTTTATACTGTTTGTTTTATACTTTGAATGGTTTTAATTTTTGTGAACTGCCCAGGGAGCTTCGGCTATTGGGTGGTATAGAAATGTAATAAATAAATAAATAAGTCCAACCATAAGAAGGGAGAGGAGGGGCATTGAAGACGCCCATCAACACTGCACTTCGTACCTGGACAGCAGGTCACCTGGGTCTGCCCATCCACCCACACCAACCACCCCTCCCAAGTAGGGCAGAATATATCTAACACTGGGGATGGACCAAAGATCATGGGTAGAGATCGCAGGTTCAAAATCCACTTTTAAACAGATCAGATACAAAGTGTTGTGAATGTGCCTGAGACGCTGGAGAGACTCTTCCAATCAGACTAGACCAGCCTTCCCCATGGCCAAGGACCATGTTGGCTGGGAATTATGGGAGTCCCGACACATCTGGAAGGCACCAGGTTGCGGAAGGCTGAGCTACATGGACAAATCATCGGTCCAGGTATAAGGCATATGTTCCTTTTCTGACAGGAGTCCACCCAGCTTTGTGGTGAACATTTCCAAGGGCATTCCACCGCTTCTCTATGCAGCATATTTAATTGCTAAATAGAGCATTTTAATTTGTGCATTTTATTTAAGGTTCAGTGTCCTCTGGTTTATGATTAAGACTTTAGAACCACAGGCTTGCTTCCCAGCAAGTAGCACACGTGAAAGACGTTTACTTTGTTGCAATAAGGGAAGCACGTGTTCTGAGCAATGGATCACACTTGGGTTTTCATATGCCTTTTTAATCTTTTGACTATTTAAAAATGATATACGGTGTTGACCACCAGACTAGTATAGTCTAATTTAACATCTCTGCTTTACGCTGAGTCACACATGGTCAGTTTGCTTTTTATTGTAATGGCTTCCACAACTCTTATCTCACATATGAGTCGCTGAGGTTCAAAACCTAGCTCAGTTCTTACCCTGGCTATATCCCACACTGAGCAGCCAGTGTGGTGTAGTGGTTAGAGCATTGCACTGGGACTCAGGGAATCCTGGTTCTAGCTGCACTCAGCCATGAAGCTCACTGGGTGATTTTGGGTCAGTCATTGCTCTCAGCCTCTCACACAGGAGTTATAAGGATAAAATGGAGGAGAGTCATGTACGTCACCTTGGGTTCCTTGCGAGAGGAAAAAAAGTGGCAAATATGTGTGGGTGGGTGGATTCTCGCATCTTGCAGCAGCGTCTGACATCCAGTGGAGAACTGCTGTGTTCTGCTCACACTGCTCTGAGCATAAATACCAGAATCAGACAGGACAGCCCTTCAAACAGAAGATACCTTCAAAGACTGTTCCGTAAAGTAGGACAGATGGCTGCCCTAGCTCTCAGCTGCTCTGGAGGGATGTTATCAACACCGAATGATAATGACTTGGTTAGGGTGACCATATGAAAAGGAGGACAGTGCTCCTGTATCTTTAACAGTTGTATTGAAAAGGGAATTTCTGCAGGTGTCGTTTGTATATATGGAGAACCTGGTGAAATTCCCTCTTCATCACAGCAGTTAAAGCTGCAGGAGCTATACTAGAGTGACCAGCTTTAAGAGGGCAGGGCACCTGCAGCTTTAACTGTTGTAATGAAGAGGAAGTTTCACCAGTTTCTCCATATATACAAATGACACCTGCTGAAATTCCCTTTTCATTACAACTGTTAAAGGTACAGGACCCCTGTCCTCCTTTTCATATGGTAACCCTAGACTTGGTTTATATATCAGAAATGGCTTTCTAGAGTCATGCCCGTAATCTTGGGTTAGTCTTCAACAAAGGCCTTTCCATGCATCCACCCTGAACACAGTAAACATCTCCCATCCTATTTTTAACTGTAACAGGATCCTGTTGCATTTTCGTTCTCGAGTATTTCAATGTTTTCTTGGATTCGCTCCAGTTCTTCATCTTATAGCTTCAGAACATTAAAATAGTCCCAAAACACATTTTGAGGCTACTTAAATGTTTTGATGATATAGGATGGGGAATCATCTATTTAAACTAATACACATCCAACAAAAATACATTTTGATTTTAAAATGTTGCAACAATATTGAAATATATATCCAATATTTCGGTTGTCAGGTATATAATCCAAATACTTGAAGGACCACCTTCTCTCATATTATCCTGCCAGGGCACTAACAGCTGCAGAGGAGACCCTTCGCTAAGTACCATCAATGAGGGGAAGAGGAGAAAGCCTTCTCTGTGGTGTCACCACTCCAATGTTTTATTTTTGGCACCAAGTTAAAACATTTCTTTCCACCCAGGAATTTTAACATTTTAATATTTTTAAATGTAAGTTATTTTTAGACTGATCTGATTGCTGTGTTTTTTGTTTGGCCTGCAGGTTGAAGAGATGTTGTTATTTAATTTGCTTTTTAATGTTTATGCTTTTTATATTATATTTTCTGTTTGTTTTTAATATTGCGTACACCACTCTGGGATCCTATGGTTGAAGGATGTTTTATACATTTTAAAAATAAATAGTAAAAAAACCCAGCAAAGTCTTACAATCTTGAGGCAGTGGGTAAATCCCTCTCTCTCTCTGATATATTGGTTTTGACCTATTGCAACTCAGTGGAACAAAGTCTTGGTACCAGTCATAATAAGCTTGGATGGGTGGGTTTCCTCAATCCAGTCACATGTGATTACAGATCATGATTACTCAATGCTTTTCCTGGTTCCACTTGGACTTTTGTATTGGAACTCCCACATAAAACGGTGATTTAAATTGTGACAAGTGAACTATGTGTCAGCAATTCTGGGAACAGTTAACGACAGGGCTCATTACAAGAACAGGGAAACCATGTTGAGTAAATTGCCACCTTTGGAATATGTATCTTTGTGTGGTACACACAGTTCTAAACTTCTGCATAGGAAATCCTTAACACATTCAGAAAAAATAACTTAATTTTTTTCCCCATGTAGATGGACTTATAGAGAACCTCTTTTAGCTCCCCGCCAAATTCCATTCAGGAGAAGCTGTCAGGGGCTGCATTCCAGTGGTGGCTGGGGCAGGACCCCAAAACACCAGTATATTTTAGCTTAAATCTTTTACAGCCAGTAATTAAGGCTTAGGAAAGGCATCTAGACTGGGAAGGGGGGAATACACAAAAGCTGGGGAAACACCAAACCCATCAGTAGTTGGAGAAAAGGAGCATGGCCTTCTGGGAAATGTTGGAGGGCAAGATTGGGACCTCTAGAGGACCAGGTTTGACCCCAGGTCTGAGGTTCTGAACCCCTGATCTATGGCCCCAGGGGTGGGGGTGGGGTAGAATCCATAATTTCCTGTGACCCGTGGGACACCCTCCCAGAACTGAAAATGTCTTTAGAACTGCAGCCCAAATCAATGGGATATGAGTTGGTCATAAGATCAATGTCCATTAGTTTCATTGGATGCAACTAAGGTCCAGTTCATGCAAAGACCAGATGTGGTGGCAAAACTGTTCCTAAACTGTGACATTTGAAATTACAGGTGGGGAAAACATACAAATGCTTTTGCACAACCACATCAGGAAGAAGTTTAGACTAAAATTAATCTCAAGGCCTACTTTTGTATAAGGAGGAAGCCTTTTTTTTAGGTGAAAATGTTTTCAACTGATTTTGCAGACTTGAAATCTGAAGTGGGGGTACAGTCAGTCCAGAAATAATTTTAATATTTCATCAACTGTTCTGTAGGCCAAACTTTTGCAGGTTTATGGGCTGCTGTGTCATGCTCTATAAGCCTAGAATAATTGGTGCCAACTAATGTAGCATTAAAACTGTACAAACCATGGCATTAGGATAGAACTTCAGGGATATAAATTAAGTGCTATAGACAGATCTAGTCAACTTGAATACAAAGGTTAATAAGGAATGTCTTGTAATTACCTCCCTTCACACATACACATCTCCATCATTTTTCAATTGGCTTCTTTCTGCATTTAAATTGCACCCACCCACGCCAATGAAATAGTTCCGAGTAGTGCCTTAATTCCAAATTTGCAATAGTATTGGTCTCCCATGGCTTCAAATTAAGTCTACAAACTCTTCCCTGGAAAGTAGATTTACGAATTGGAATTATAATTTTCTTAGAATAGGGCATCGGAATGGAGATTGAGGGTTTATTCCCTTACTTTAAATAGTTAGCTACTTTGAGCATGATAAAGTTAATTGAACTGGGATTCAAGAATGGCCTGAGTCACAGAGAGATTTAAAAAAAGCGTTGTTCTGTAATATTCAAAATGGTTTTCAAAACAACAAAAATTGGAAATGTGTAGTCAAGCTTTGTAGGTTGTTCACCCAGTTCCTTAAGTCACACTTATAGTGATTGTCCTGCAGTAAAAGCAGGAATCTCATGGCAATTCATTAACATGACACAATGACGGTGTTCAGATGTCACTTTAAGCCATGATGGGTTACTACGCTATGTCACTTTAAGCCATGATGAGTTATTAAGCCATGATGGGTTAATAAGCTGCTGTTATCCCCCACTGTGCGTAGTTTATTAAGCTACTGGGTGTAATCTGAGTCATCCCCCTGCCCTGCTGCAGTCCTCCCAGGCCAAGTCTAAAGGCCATTATTCCGTTCTTATTCTCCTTGATCTAACTGCAGCCTTTGACACGGTTGATCATGATCTTCTCTTAGATTCCCTTCATGACCTTGGATTTTGTGGCTCTGTCTATAACTGGTTTGCCTCCTATCTAGCGGGTCGCTCTTTCAGCGTGTTGACTAATGGCAGCTCGTCTTCCTCCTTTCCCCTTTCAGTAGGGGTTCCGCAAGGCTCGGTGCTTGGCCCGTTGTTGTTTTCCTTATACATGTTGCCCTTGGGCAAGCTTATTCAATCTCATGGCCTCCAATATCATCTGTACGCCGATGATACACAACTATATCTGTCATCTCCGGAACTTTCTCCTGATGTTCACGATCGTATCTCGGCATGTCTTTCAGATATCTCAGCTTGGCTGCTTCATCGTCGCTTGAAGCTTAACATGGCAAAGACTGAATTGCTTGTTTTTCCTCCTAAACCTTCTCCTCATCTCTCATTCTCTCTTACTGTCAATGATGTTACGCTTACTCCTGTCAAGGAAGCTCGTAGCCTTGGCTTTATCTTCGACTCCTCGCTCTCCTTTATTCCTCATATTGAGGCAGTAGCTAAATCTTGTCGATTTCTCCTGTATAATATTGCCAGGATTCGATCATTTTTGTCTGTCTCTTCTGCCAAGACGCTTGTTCATGCACTGGTTATTTCACGGTTGGACTACTGCAACCTTCTTCTCTCTGGCCTTCCTTCTTCTCACATCAGTCCGTTGGTTTCTGTTCACCACTCTGCCGCAAAGATCATCTTCTTGGCTCGCCGCTCCGACCATGTTACTCTGCTTCTGAAATCTCTTCATTGGCTTCCAATTCACTTCAGAATCCAATATAAACTTCTCCTGTTAACCTTCAAAGCTTTTCACGGTCTAGCTCCTTCCTATCTCTCCTCTCTCATCTCACACTATTGCCCCGCTCGTGCTCTTCGCTCCTCTGATGTTTCTCGCCTGCCCAAGGGCCTCTACTTCCCTTGCTCGGCTTCGTCCATTTTCGTCTGCTGCCCCTTACACCTGGAACGCTCTTCCAGAACATTTGAGAACTACAAGTTCAACCGCAGCTTTTAAAGCTCAACTAAAAACTTTTCTTTTTCCTAAAGCTTTTAAAACTTGATGTTGTGCAGACTTCTACTGTTACTTTCTACTGTTAGTTTTACCCTACCCTGTGCCTGCTTACCCTACCCTGTACCTGTTTGCATTCTCTTCCCCTCCTTATTGTTTTACTATGATTTTATTAGATTGTAAGCCTATGCGGCAGGGTCTTGCTATTTACTGTTTTACTCTGTACAGCACCATGTACATTGATGGTGCTATATAAATAAATAAATAAATAATAATAATAATAATAATAATAATAATAATAATAATAATAACATAGCACTGTTTCACCCATTGACAACATTGCAGCAGCCTGTTTTGACCTTCCACAATATCCCAATGAGAGGAGAGAGGTTAATTCAGCGCTTCCAGCATCATCCCGATGAGGGATTTAAAAAAAATCTCCTGGCAGACAATAACCCATGATGGATTAAATAATTCATCAAGGCTTTTTTAACCCATCATGGGTTATTGTGACATCCAAACCCAGACAGTGAAATGTTTTCAAATGTTTTCAAATTTAATATAGTAAATTTGAATAATAAACAATATAACATCTAACCTTTTGAGATATGCCACCCAGCCAAAGTTAACAGGTTGGATTCCTGACTAAATTAATTGCACAGAGGAGCCACTGAAATCAATATGAAAAGCTAATCATGATTTTAAGTCCCATTGATTTTACTGCAAATTAAGTTCAATTTAGTCTGAAATCAACCCAAGCACTTTTGATGCCAACTGTTTTCAATGGGAGATTATTGAGCATGTGTTATATTTGTCTATTGAAACCACTGAGACATGAGCCCAAAACTACACATGTTGCTCAGTTTCTTTTCAAGGAACTACAGAGGATGCTATCTTGAATAGAGAAGAGCAGCTACTTAGTTCTTTCACCTCTGGCCATTTTCTCCACTCAAAATCAGTACTCAGTTGATTTTCATCCTATTCAGGGAAAATAGAAGTATCTTGCTATTTCCCTGTAAGTGAAGAATTGTGGAACGGGGCCAGGGTGGGGGGAGTGAATACATTGGTCCTAATTGATTTCATCGGGAAAGGTTAATCCATGCTTAATATTTTCCTTCTAAACATTTCAACTGGGGTTTATTTTAATCAGAACCATCTACAATCCAGTAAACTAACAGCTGCACTTGTTCCCTCCTGGGCACACACACATGCCATATTGCAGTCTACCTTTGAAGCTCCTCTTAGAAAGCAATACATTATGTAGAACAGAGCAGCTTTTGGCTGAACAGTCTCTCTCTGTGATTGTTTTAATTTGTTCTGAATGATGTTGCCTATATTGTGTTTTTATGAGTTTATTTTATGTTGAGCAAGCTGATTTACAAATAATCTTGTCTGCCACTGGTAGTTTTCTTGATGAGGAACACAATTTTAAAACTACTGCCAGAGTTTGCCCTCCAATTTCTATATTTTCCTTAACCTACAGAGATTCTCACACAGAAACTCATTTACCCCCATTCTCAAGAAACCTACTCTTGATAGGCTATCTCTGTCTAACTACCGACCTGTCTCTTTGTTGCCGTTTGTTTCAAAGATCCTGGAGCGGGCGGTCTACTCTCGCTGTCTTGACTTTCTTTCTAGTAACTCTGCTTTGGATCCACTTCAATCTGGATTCTGTCCTCTGCATTCCACCGAAACAGCCCTTACTAAGATCACCAATGATCTCCTTACTGCCATGTCTAAAGGCCATTATTCGATTCTTATTCTCCTTGATCTAACTGCAGCCTTTGACACGGTTGATCATGATCTTCTCTTAGATTCCCTTCATGACCTTGGATTTGTGGCTCTGTCTATAACTGGTTTGCCTCCTATCTAGCGGGTCGCTCTTTCAGTGTGTTGGCTAAGGGCCTGCCCAAGGGCCTCTACTTCCCTTGCTCGGCTTCGTCCATTTTCGTCTGCTGCCCCTTACGCCTGGAACACTCTTCCAGAACATTTGAGAACTACAAGTTCAACCACAGCTTTTAAAGCTCAACTAAAAACTTTTCTTTTTCCTAAAGCTTTTAAAACTTGATGTTGTGCAGACTTCTACTGTTACTTTCTACTGTTAGTTTTTCCCTACCCTGTGCCTGCTTACCCTACCCTGTACCTGTTTGCATTCTCTTCCCCTCCTTATTGTTTTACTATGATTTTATTAGATTGTAAGCCTATGCGGCAGGGTCTTGCTATTTACTGTTTTACTCTGTACAGCACCATGTACATTGATGGTGCTATATAAATAAATAATAATAATAATAATAATAATAATAATAATAATAATGGCAGCTCATCTTTCCGCAAGGCTCGGTGCTTGGCCCGTTGTTGTTTTCCTTATAAATGTTGCCCTTGAGCAAGCTTATTCAATCTCATGGCCTCCAATATCATCTGTACGCTGATGATACACAACTATATCTGTCATCTCCGGAACTTTCTCCTGATGTTCACGATCGTATCTCGGCATGTCTTTCAGATATCTCAGCTTGGCTGCTTCATCGTCATTTGAAACTCAATATGGCAAAGACTGAATTGCTCGTTTTTCCTCCTAAACCTTCTCCTCATCTCTCATTCTCTCTTACTGTCAATGATGTTACGCTTACTCCGGTCAAGGAAGCTCGTAGCCTTGGCTTTATATTTGACTCCTCGCTCTCCTTTATTCCTCATATTGAGGCAGTAGCTAAATCTTGTCGATTTTTCCTGTATAATATTGCCAGGATTCGATCATTTTTGTCTGTCTCTTCCGCCAAGACGCTTGTTCATGCACTGGTTATTTCACGGTTGGACTACTGCAACCTTCTTCTCTCTGGCCTTACCTTCTTCTCACATCAGTCCGTTGGTTTCTGTTCACCACTCTGCCGCAAAGATCATCTTCTTGGCTCGCCGCTCTGACCATATTACTCCGCTTCTGAAATCTCTTCATTGGCTTCCAATCCACTTCAGAATCCAATATAAACTTCTCCTGTTAACCTTCAAAGCTTTTCACGGTCTAGCTCCTTCCTATCTCTCCTCTCTCATCTCACACTATTGCCCCGCTCGTGCTCTTCACTCCTCTGATGCCATGTTTCTCGCCTGCCCAAGGGCCTCTACTTCCCTTGCTCGGCTCCGTCCATTTTCTTCTGCTGCCCCTTACGCCTGGAACGCTCTTCCAGAACATTTGAGAACTACAAGTTCAATCGCAGCTTTTAAAGCTCAACTAAAAACTTTTCTTTTTCCTAAAGCTTTTAAAACTTGATGTTGTGCAGACTTTATACTGTTAGTTTTACCCTACCCGGTGCCTGCTTACCCTACCCTGTGCCTGTTTGCATTCTCTTCCCCTCCTTATTGTTTTACTATGATTTTATTAGATTGTAAGCCTATGCGGCAGAGTCTTGCTATTTACTGTTTTACTCTGTACAGCACCATGTACATTGATGGTGCTATATAAATAAATAATTTAATAATAATAATAATAAAGCAGCCTTCCCCACCTGGTGCCTTTCAGATGTTTTGGACTACAGCTCCCAATATCCTGACCATTGACCCTGCTGACTGGGGCTGATGGGAGTTGGAAGTTCAAAACATCTGGAGGGCACCAGGTTGAGGGAAGTCTGCATGAAATTATCCGTGCCATTTCTACTTTTAGGCTTGCTTTATACCCAAGGTGAACAAGGAGAGATCTAAAAGAATGGCCCCTACAAACTTCAGATGGACAGGTGGGAAACCTCATTGCTAAATGACAACTCCCTGCAAACAAAAATCCTGCAATTCTCTGCAAACAAAAGCTAGCACCTTAGGGATAGCTAGTAGAAGGACATTTCTCCTCACTTATCCAGTTATTTGCGTAGCATGTTTTTTGAATTACTTTGGGCATGGTAGAGCATTGAAATAGTCACCTGTCGCCTATGAATAACTTCCACCATGTATTTTAGTCTTTCAGTTTATGTTGTTTTAAATCAATATAGGTGCAGTCCTAATTGTTTAGACAGAAAAAACTCCTACAACTCCCACCCATCTAGACACACCTAAGATTGTGCCCTTACTGTATTTTAACCTTTGCGCTGCTGCTAGCTTTTATGCTTTACACGGTAGTTTTAAGTTTTTATTTATTTACAATATTTATATACCACTCCCCATTCAAAATTTCAGAGCGGTATACAAGATAAAATACAACAAAAACAGAATAAAACACCTTAAAATGGATTTTTAAAAGCAAAACGAAGGTGGGGGGGGGGGGGACTGTGAACCGTGGCTGGTCATTAAGGAAAGGCTTCCTAGAACAAGGATGTTATATATTCTATCGTGTCGTCTTTTATGGTTTTAATGGCTGTGAACCGCCCAGAAAGCTTCGGCTGTGGGGCAACAGAGGAACATAATAAACAGTATAAAAAACGGCACCATCTTTTCCCCAGCTGTGGCATGAAGCGGTACAGTCCGCCGTGTTCTACCTCAGAACACTTAGCACGCCTTTCTGCCACAGGACCACACCTGGTCCTGGCTTCCCCAATTTTCTAGCAGGCGCCCTCCTCCCGCGGTGTGTGGACTATAAACACACACACCCCCATCTGGTTGGGGATGTTGGGGGTTGTAGTCCACACACCGCGGGAGGAGGGCGCCCCTTTAGGGAAGACTCTTTTACACACACTTCCTCCTCCTCCTCCTTCCAGGTGCCTTCGCCACACCCTCTCTCGAGCCTGCCTCCCTCCGTCACTTCCTGGAGGCGTTCCGGACCGCGGGGAGACCCCTGGTGACGGGGCTCGAGAGGCGGACGCGGACTTCATGATGGCGGCTGGGATGCAGCCGCGGCAGGTCCGGGGGCGCGCCGTGGGGCGGCGGTTGCCGCTGCCGGCGGCCGAGGGACTTCCGCGCTGCAGCTAAAGGGAAGCGCCCGGCCCCTGCGCTAATGGGGAGCGGCGGCGGCAGAGGGCGGCGACCGCAGCAGCTTTTTCGGGGCGACTGACTGAACGGCGGCAATTTTTATTTCAAGCGACCGGGGAGGGGAAGGAGGAGCTCGCCCGCGGCAGGGCGCTGGGAGCCACCGTCGGGCCGGCCGGCCGGTCGAGGGGATGTTGCGGTGGATCCGACAGCAGCTGGTAGGCGGGCTGTGTGTGGTTGCTCGGGGCTTTTCTCGGGCGAGAAGGGAGTTTCGCCCCTCCAAGGGGGGACCGGGGCGGGGGGCGCCTCTTTTCTGCCTCAACTTTCCCTCCCCGCCCCCAGGGCTCTGAGGAACTCCTTCTCCTCACTTCTCTAAGAGCGCGTCAACCCCTCCCCCCCACTTATGTTTTTTTTTAATGGTGAAGGGAAGATTTGGGTAACCCTGCTCCCCTCAGATGTCTGCTTTCAACCTCAACAGCAGTCAAGTGGACCAGCCCTCCTCTTCCCCGGTTTTAGCACCACGTTTCAATTCGTAGTGGCATCTCTACTTCTCGAAAAGTCCTCTGAATGGATAGGTTGTCAGGCATAGGCTGAAAGTGGCTTTTTTTTAAGCCAGCTTCTCAAAATGTCAGGTGTGAACGGGTTTGAAAATACAGATTCAGCTCAGTAGGGAAGACGTAGCTGGCAGCAGCTTCCTGCTGAAGATAGCTGTGTGACAAATCTAGGTTTACCCTGGTGGGGATTAGATTAGATTAGATAGTTCTCTGCTCTTGTGTATTCTGTGACGCTTCCACCCTCCATTCTATTCTCCTTTCTTTCCTCTGTTGTTTGCTGTTGCCTCCCCACAGGTGCAATCTCCTGCCTCCAAATCTAAGCATTTTGTTGAGTTGGTTTACTGATGGCAGGTGAGTGAAATAGGGAGGAAAGTTTGGTTGGCAGCCCTGGAGGAGTTGAAAGAAGGAAGTTGCCAGGATAATCATAAACTTGAGGGCGTTTGTGAAAAGTTCACTATATTTTGCAATACTGTATTGGGGGGGAAAGTGTCAGAGCACTTACACACTCTTCTATTCATCCTTCCAGAGGATGGGCATTTACTTGAAAAATTTATCTCTTTCTTGACTGGAGCTTAGAACCAAGTGTATAGTTCTTGGACTGATGCTGGCCCTGTTCAGATAACACAATAAACCATGCTGCTGAACCACAAAATGGTTAACGGAATGCATTCCATTAACCATTTTGTGGTTAAGCAGCATGGTTTAGCGTGTTGTCTGAACGGGGCCACTGTGTGCTTGCAATTGAAAGGAAGTTAATGGCTTTTCACTTATAATTTAAAATAAGATTTGATCCAAGAATGTGACTATGATATAATATTTATCACAAAGTGCAGAATGGAAGCGTCCCTGATCACTTAACTTAAGAGCAGGGCTTCACTTTTTGGGAAATGGCAATATTTTAATCCAGTTTTGGAGTAAAATTGGGGTGGTCTACAAGAGGGAAGTTTGTGATTTGAATATGACTTTCAGCTGTTTTGAAGTTTGCTTAATCTTGTTCTAGCTACCACCTCCACCTTATTTCTCAATACCAAGGCTCATGAAAACGGTTGCAAGAAAATAAAAGTAGTGATTGTGATTCAAAATACAACCACATCCTTCCTGCTTCTTAGAGTAAAAGCCTTGAGAAGAAGTAACAACTTGAGGGGAGTTTTCTCCAAATGAGCTTCACTCCCACATGGCAATGATATAATACAAATTACAGTAACTTATTAAAACTGCAGCTCATTTACAAGAGATGTAAGCATCCATTGATATTAACTGCCTCTTTATAAGTCATCCATAAAGTAAACAACAGCACTTAAAGCACTTATAATTTATAGATCACTATACACTGAATGAGGAGAAATGTTTCAAGTATCTTATAGAGATGCTTCCATTCATTTCTTACAACCTGTTTGTTTTCCAATTGATTACGTTTAAGTTAAGTACATGCTTTAGCATTTATAGCAAGATTAAAATAGCATGTAGTGAATTTTATTCAGAAGTATTCTAGGAATATTGATAATGGTGTTACCAACTGATATATGTGTACCTTTTTCACTTTTAATGGAACTACAATTTATATTGATTGTCAGTTCAATGACACTTTATTGCTTTGGTTTGGTGCTGGAATCTTACTGTACCAAAATTAACTTGCTTTATCTTTGGGCTTTGTTCAGTCCCCATGAGGCCTGCTAATCTGTCTAAAATGGAAAAGAAATTCTTAGGTTTATTTATCTTGGCTTGCTTTATTACCATTTCAGATAGATCTGAGTTATATGTGTGTGTATTACACATACATAAATTCTAACTACATTTGTTTTCAGAATATAACTTAACTCTTCATAGCTTCTAAATATAATAATCCTGAACTGGTGGGTGGGTGCACACTGATATGCCATGAGATCGACGCTAATAGGCTATGAGAAATAGCTTACGTTCATTTGAGTCTAATGTAGGGGCAAGCAGAAAGTAGCTCTGGATCTACTGGTAGATCTCTGAGTCAGCAAGGATTTTTTTACTTCCATATGTTTAACAATAGTGACAAAAAGTTGACCATCCCTAAGTTATACTGCTGATAAGAAGAAAGCTCTAGGTATCCCCACAGTGGATTCTCGTGTGAAAGCTCTATCCAGTTCTGATACTTAAAACAAATTCCTGGTCTTAGAAATCTTTAAGTCTAAATGTGTGTCAATTGCACCAGGCTCCAGTTGGTGGACCCTGGAGTTTTAGTAAATAGCAAAAGTAGATCCTGCAATCCTGAAGTCTGCCCATCTCTGTCTTAAGGCACCCAACCACAGATGCTTGCTGCAACTCTGTGCAATTTACTTCTCTGACCTTTACCTTCTTCCAGTCATTGGTCATGCTCAGAACACTGGCTCTCATAGAAAGATCCGTGGTAGACTACACACAGAGAGAGAGAGAGAGAGAGCCTAGTGCAAACTGTTTTGGGTCTGAGAGTGAGGTGAGCCTCCCATTTTGATTCAGAAAAACAGAAGAAATAAAACTGAGTGTTCAAGCATTCACTAAGAACAGCATAGTTAATCTTTCAGAATCAGGGTGCCCCCTCCTTTTTTTGTTTTGTAGCTGGTTACACCTTTCCATGATATGGGGACGGAATATCATGCTATATTGCTTGAACAAGGTTAGTGTTAGTAAAGCACTATCAGCATTTGCAGTGCAAGATCACCGTGTGCTCTTACCTTTGACAGGTTACTGAGTTCATCATGTTACTGATGATGAAAGGCGTGGTAGTCAAGACGTTTGCATTTAAAGTAATCATAAGTTTGAGGTAGCACAAGGAAATAGTAGAAACTCCAAGGGTGTGGAAATGAAACTTTCCTGAATATGAATGAGACAGTTGCCAACAGAGACAAGGTGTGGGTAGCCGACTTGGTCAAAACAACGCAGGAAGAATGTTAACTTGAATGCCTTGGATTTGTAAGAAAGATGTAAGCTGAGCAGGTCTAGTTTATTGTTGTTGTGATGATGATGATGATGATGATGATGTTAGAAAATACTGGATAACTGAAGCAGTGATGATTCAGAAATAGGGTATACTGAAGTTGATGGAGGTGTTGTAGTATAATAATGCTCATAATTTAAACTTGGATATCTCTGGCTGGACATCAGGAAAAACTTCCTGACTATTAGAGCAGTACGACAATGGAACCAATTACCTAGGGAGGTTGTGGGCTCTCCCACACTAGAGGCATTCAAGAGGCAGCTGGACAACCATCTGTCAGGGATGCTTTAGGGTGGATTCCTGCATTGAGCAGGGGGGTTGGACTCTATGGCCTTTTAGGCCCCTTCCAACTCTGCTATTCTATGACCCCATAACTGACCAGAATTATTAAAGGCAAGTAGATACTTTTGCCCAAGCAAATTCCAGACATACCTGGAGTCCAGACCAGACACCACATGGCCCGTAGTCTGGTTTGACTGATGGGATGCGCTGTTACCATAGCAGGGGGCATAGAGCTGTAAGACCAAGATGCCCTACTGAAGCCAAGAGCTGTTCTGTTTCCTCCCACTAGTCCCAGCAGCATTGGCTGTTTTGCAGCTTCAGAGCCCTGTGGTGTTTAATCCTGGTTATGTGAATCTGCCAATGATTGGCTGTCTGCATTGGCAGGGAGAAGAGACAGCACAACACAACTGCTTCTGGGCTGTGCCCAGAGTATGTTGAAAGCCAAATCCAAGGCTTAATAACAGCAATTGCCAAGAGTGTGGAAGCGAGGTCAAATTCCGTGTAAAGAGCTTGAATGGAATTTTAAGCACCAGTAGCAAATTTCATTGTTCATGGTTTCATTTTTTAAAGCTGCATTGTTTTGTGTGCCATCCTGATCGTATGTGTGATGTGGGATGGAAAAATTCTCAGTTTCATAAGTTCATTAATAAAAATGGACTTAATGCCCATTGCAATATTAGGCAAGTTTGTCAGTTTCGAAGCTGTAACTAATTTTTTTTTCAGGTTATTATCCCTAGCATACCTATATGTCATCAAAATGTATGTGCGTCCCAGAGTGAAGTGGAACTAATATTTTATTGATTGTTTGATTTGATTTTATTACATTTTTATACTGCCCAATAGCCGAAGCTCTCTGGGCGGTTCACAAAAATAAAAACTGACAGCAAAGTTGAAGGTGCCCCAACAACTTTAAGAACCTAAGAAGTGTCATGCTGGATCAGACCGAGGGTCCATCTAGTCCAGCACTCTGTTCACATAGTGGCCAACCAGCCATTGGCCAGGGACCAAGAAGGCAGGACATGGTGCAACAGCACCCGCCCACCCATGTTCCCCAGCAACTGGTGCACACAGGCTTACTGCCACTAACACTGGCGATAGCACACAACCATCAGGGCTAGTAGCCATTGATAGCCTTTAGTGGAAGAGGTTTGAACACTATTGAAATCAATGAGTGATTGTCAGCATATCATGCACGTTTTGGGGGGCGGTTTCTAAAATTAATATGAATAGGTTTCAGTACAGCTGGTGTTTCTTTTTTTTAAAAAAAATGTAAACAATGTAAGGGAAGTACATGTTATTGTCTTTACATTTTTATAATTATTCCAACAAACATTTCTATATAATATAACATTTAAATCACTTTAAGTGTCTTTTAGTTTTCCCCTCAGATATTTCTGGCCAAATACTTGTGGTGTATTGGGACAAAAAATTAACATGGGATACATTTCATTAGCTTAGTTTTTTAATATTAATATCAAGAAAAATAAATATGCTAAATTAGATCTCTCTAGGCAGCAGTGGTCAGCTTATAGCCCTCTAGGTGTTTTGGCCTATGGTTTCCATCAGCTCTACCTAGCATAGCCAATGGAATGATGGGAATTGTAGTTCAGAACATCGGGGGGGGGGTCACAAGTTGCTCATCCTTGCTCTAGGGCATCAAAATGTTTTCTAATGTGTGTGACCCTATGCAAATGAACCTAATTTGTATCGGACAATTTTCAATTGCAACTTGAACAATTTCCTATGCAAATACCCTTATGGAAATTAATCTAATTTTCCAGTTCAAGATTTTTGGGGGAAGAAACCCACATCATTAGGTAGTACTACTTTTTGTCTAAGAAGTGGAATGATGAGATTTCCCTGTTACTCCATCTAACAGTGAACTCAGCTTGCAAATGCTGATAAAATTGATCCAAAATGGGGCCACTGAGAAACAACAGGAAGCGATCAGCATGCGTGAGGGAAGCCTGAGATTTGCAAAAGTACCCCCCAAAAAAGCCTTTTTTGTTGTTGTTAACATCCTTGGAGAGCAGTCCTACAAAATAAGCAGTCCATTGAGGACTGAGCATGTTCAGTAGATGAAGAGTGTTGTGTCAGTTGGAAAGAGAAGTTACCTAGGGAATGGAGTTGGGGTATCCTGGAGGAGAGCATGGCTTGCCAGAAGTTTGAACAGGAGCACGACTCCTGTTAGAGTGTAAAGATACACTGCAACATTTTATTGCTGGCTCTTTTTGTATTAGAGAGTGAAGGACATAATTGCAATGCCGTTGGAAGAATAGATTCGAAGCTCATCCTTGTGAACTTCCTGCTTATGACCAAGATAGACATGCCTGTGGCCATCTACAGATAAACACTTGGCCATGTCTTGTTTGTGCTATATGATAGATTCCAGCTGCAGTGCGCTTGTGTTTGGGGTAGGGGAAGCCAGGGGCAAGCAGCACTTTTCCGGGCAGTTCAAAGTGTATGGAGCCTCAACATAATTTTATTTCTTATGGAAATGAATTGCTGATTTTGGCCAGAGCACGATGCCGTGTGCAGCTAACTTAATTAGCATTCACTGCCTTGAAAAGAAGCTGATTCTAGTGTCACACTGTTCTCTGAAATAATTATTTAAAGAGCTCTTTGCTTCCATGACGGAGTATAAACAAGTAAAAAACTGCTATTGCTACGTCCAAAAAGAATAACAAGTGCACAGATTTGCAAACTTAGCAGACACCAAAATCTGCAAACAGTTTGCTGTAGAAATCTATAATAATGTAAGGAAGCAGGTGTTTCGTTTCCCTTGTTGGGTTTTATTCAGTCTAATTTAGTGAATGATAAATTAACTAAGGATGATATGTTACAGCTGTAAAAAAAACCTACATAGTATTTTTATGGCAGTGACACTACAATATCTGCAATTTAATTCTGCATTTTATATATATATCCTGCCTTCCTACGTCAAGTGAACTTAGGACAGTTCACAGTATATAAAATAAAGCAAGTAACAGGTACAACAATAAGGAACAAAATAGCAGTAAGGTGGGCAGTGATGGGACCAAGCATGCCTCTTTAGGGAGGCTATTCCTGATGGCCCCTCATCCCCCTTATCAGACCTTTGGAAGCTAGATGTTACAGAGGACAGCATCCGTAGTTGTATAGATTTCTCAGGCAGCTTGTATGAGAGGGTGATTCAGAGATATGCTGGTCCTAGACTGTTTATGGCTTTAAAGTTCAAAGCCAGCATCTTGAATTGAGTTGAGAAACAAATTGGCTACCAGTACAATTAGTAAAGGATCAGAGTAATATGTTTCAATTCCATAGTCCTGGTCTGTGCAAATTGAAGCTTCTGAACTATCTTTATGGGCGACTCAATTTAGATTGTGTTGCAGG
Organism: Elgaria multicarinata webbii; assembly: GCF_023053635.1. NCBI lineage: Eukaryota > Metazoa > Chordata > Lepidosauria > Squamata > Anguidae > Elgaria > Elgaria multicarinata. The sequence continues at coordinate 14,430,517 of NC_086178.1, read as the reverse complement.
AGTCCAGCAATTGGAACTTGGTCTGACTGCACATAAAGGTACATCTGGCTTAAGAGATGAAGTTGGTAAAAGGCACTTTTGACTCCCACTTGTGCATTCAGGGATACTCTGAAACTGTGAATCTGCAGATTGCAGACCACTTCCAGGATTGCCAAATCCCTCAGCCAAGAACACCCCTATCTTATCTGCATTAAGCTTTAGGTTGTTCTTCAGCATCTGGTCCAACACTGCATTATGTAGTTTTAATGTTCTTATGATCTATGCAGAAATCTGAGATAAGATGTCAGGATACAAAGGAATTTGTCATGACAAGAGTCTAAAAAATCTACTTTTTTCAGTATTCAATTTAGAATGACAACTGTTTGTTTTAATAATTCTAATAATCCTCCAAACAGAAAGGAACTGTAAGGATTATTCTGAAGAATATTTGTATACCACCCTTCATTGAAATTAATTCTAGAGCAGTTAAAATTGTGTATTTTTAAAAAGTGCAGTACATAAGAATAGCACAATTGGATTTTATGATCTAATATAATGGAGAGAGAGAAATAAGTAAAGGAAGAAACCATTCATATTCCTTCATGTGCTGAACCATTAGTAGATGGATTGGGAGAGAGTCAGCTAGGTTGTTTTTATAAACAGCCAGTGTGGTAAAGATATTTTGAGCATTGTAAGGTGCCTGCTGCTGTTGGGTTCCTTAGATTCATCTGAGACCTGGTACGGGTTCAGTGAATGAAAAACCAGGAATGGACTTTAAGTTCTTGATTTCAAATGTTGCCTTGAGTGTAGACATAAATAAGGATCTGTATGTCAGTCATAGTTCACCTTCTTTCCACTGGAATAATAGTGACCTAACTGGACTATTGTGGGGATGTGAGAGGTTAGCAGTGCTATGTAAATGCAATTCAGTGTTGCTTATCAGCAGCGAAGGAGCCAGTAGCCTGAGTGAATTCGTGGAGAGTTGCATAACATGCTAGGCGCAGCCATTTGTATAGAAAAATCCAGCCAGGTTGGAAAAAAGCAGTAATCAGATTCAATAATATGTCAGTTTTGAAACTTGAAAGTAGATTTGAAGTAGATCTCGTAAAATGCAAGTATGATACTGCAGCATAGCTTCACATGTGGTGGGGCATTAGGATCGTACTGGTTTCTTTTATTTTGAGTTTCATTCAAGTTTATGTATTTGCTTGCTTCAAACTGCATCTTGGATTCAGACTGTGTACGCTTGCTTCAAATTACATCTAGAATTCAAACTGAGAATAAACTGCAGACTTCATGGCCATAATATGTGGCCTCACCGTTGTATTTTTGGGTGGCTTTTTGTAACATTTAGCTTGAGGAAGAGTTCTGGAGAACTTGAAAGGTTGCATACACTTGGAACATTTTGGTTGGCCGTAGTAAAGGTATTGCCAAACTGTAGATTTTAGAAAATATTTTTAAGCAATTGTTAGTGTTCTTAACATCTAGCATAGTGCAATTTCCACTCTTGTGCTATCTGCCTTGGTCAATGATGTGGATGGAGGGAAAACGTTTGATCTTATAAATCAGTTTGAAATTTGACTATAGCATATTTGGATTGTGTGGTACCTTTGGTTTTAATTGCCGTTGCCTGCTTACTCCACCTCCTGTGTTTACAGATAGATGATGGGCGTAGAGGCTGGATGAATAAGTCCTGAAAAAGTTAATTGCAACTTGGAAACTCCCCAATTAGATTTGCATGTATTTATTATGTTATTTTATAAAGCACATTTTAGAATGGATTTTTCCCCACATAACATCATTGGCCCTAATCCAGCTCTAGTCACGTGCAGGTAGCGGTCTTGGGTTGAGATATATATCCTCATGCTCATTGAGTTCAGTTTGCTTCGATGAGCATGCAAATGCACATCCAGACACATGCTTCATCCAAAGTGGCAGTGCATATGTGAGCCTGCTTCTTCATGTGGAACTTCCCTACTGAATGGGGGCATTGGGAGCAGGCTTCCTTTATTTCTGTTTTTCAGGTGGTTCCCATAATAAATTCTACCTTAATCTCTGCAGCAATCTTCTATAGACCAAGTAAAGCCATTTCTGGTTCTATATCCAGCAATTTTACCAGGATTTCAACTACTTTCCCCCAATGTTCAATATTTATTATTTATTACAATTGTATCTTCAACTAAAGTGCTTAGCTGACATATATGTGGTTATCCTATTTTTTTACAATTTATTTACAAGATTTATATACCACTCTACACCCAGAATAAAATATCTGATAATTGAATAGAACATCCACTCATAACCCCTGTGAGGTCGGTTTCACTGAGAGAGCAGCTGGCCCAAGGCCATTTACTGAGCTTCATAGTTGAGCACAGATATGAAATCAGGTTGACTTGATCCAAAAAGTTCCTGTCTTTGGGGTTTTCTGTTATGTCCTGCAAATATCCAGACATTTAAAACATATAACACATGCATAGGTTGTCTGACAGGTACGAAAATGTCACAGGATGGATCATGTTCATCTTTGGCAGTATCATAAATATTCATAACTTTGAAAACTGAATACATTTCAATGCTTAGATACTTGGTGAACATAAAAGGAGGAGTACAAATTTACCCATATGGGTTCCGTAGATAATCTAGGTGAGATGTAAGATGGCTTCTCTGGAATTTTTACACCTGTGGCTTACTAGTCCCTGGGTCCATTGGGAAGACCGCTATAATAACAATACACAATTCATTGTCTCAGTTTGCATGTAGCTATTTATTGGCCTAGTTCATGTGTTGTTGAAAGCAGGCAGTGTGCTGGCTAAATCACAGACCTTCTGCTTGTGATTTGCTAAACTATGACGTGACAAACCCAGAATTCTGGCTTGTCTCTCCACTGACAAGCTAGAGTCTTAACCCAGGTTTGTGGTTGTGTTAGGACTGGCTTGTCAGGTGAGAGACAGAACCCTGTCTTGTTGTTACAGGCAAACTCATCATTTAAACTTCATAGGTCAGATATTTTCCTCATGATTCTTTGCACAGAAAAGCAGTCTCTAATTGTGTGTGTGCATGTGCGTGACCATGTATCAGTTTTAACAGAGTTATGGTTTAAGTGTGCTCAGCCTTATGGAAACCTCAGTGTGTTGGTTTTTTAAAACTGACTTATTCATCCAGGATGGAGATTGGCTGGCTAATCTCAATACTGATTTGTAGCTGTGTGGCCAGCTGTTTTTGTTCTCCAGCCTCTTTCAAGCTTGAGGAACAATTAGGACAACAGAGCACCCTCCACACAGCCTGAAGAAAAGGGAAAGCTGGTTGAGTAAAAACTGGGAGTCACTGGTTGTATAGATTGAAGTAGCCAGAATGAGGCAACTAGCAATGTTGGCTGAGGGGGGGGGGAGTGTTTGCAGGGGGAACGGACTTGATTATGGGGAATTGGGGTATAAACACATGTTTTGGGTAAAACCCCCAGTGTGCTCATCAGATTTCTAGTGGGAACTATAACTGTTAACCTGGTGAGCAGAACTTGTCTCTTGCCTTGGGTTAGGTTAGGGGCCATTTGAAAACAGTGGCTTTTGAGCACCTCTAAAGTGTATTGTGACTGAGCTTGAGGCATTTCTGAGCCTAGAAGAAGGATGTGTGGAGATGAGGGGGTTATTCCTGCAATCACACTGGGCTTTGGAGGTGCTTGGAAGTAGGCTCTTAGTGCTTCACAGCAACTGTGAAGCCCTTGTGTGACATAAGAGTCTAGATCTTGCCTGGGTTCTGAGTCTTGGGGCGAGGCAGGGTCTGTGGTCATAAGCTGGCTACCAAAGCTAGCTCAAATGTCCCTTTCAGTCTTTCTAGTGGAGAAGCAAATAGGAGGGTATTTGCAGGGGTGGAACTAGGAGAAAGCATGGAGTGAGTGAATTGGGAGGGTGAGTTTGCAATACCTCCATTTTGGGGCTACTGTAGCAGCCCTTGATAGCCATTGTCTTCCCTTTCAACTTCATGTATGTTATGATGTTGGCTGTAGCCTATCAAACGATGCAAAAATCAATTGATCACAAATTGTGTGTTTTGCTACAGCAGTTTAGCATTGCTACACTGCTGTAACTAAAATGTCATGAGATCAACAACAACCCCTCACTGCATAATAAATGCTTCTTTTCAGCTTCCCAAGACATTTCTGATTTCAAGATCTTTTGTGTTCAAAGCTTTGCTCATATTTTTTTAAAAAATGATTCCCATGTTTGGTTCAGCATGGTTTAACTGCTCTTGCTCTGCAAAACTACTAATCGTAACAGAGCAATTCTTCTGTATTTAGTGTCATGTGGCACCAAAACATATACATTGTGATTTTTCTAAATATGAGTAGGCTCTTTTGCACCAACCTTATTATTGTGCCTTTTGTAGTCTCTGAAATTTGAACTTAAAATTATAGTTGAGTTTCCCTTTGAAACATCTAACAAGTTCTTGGAATTTTCCTGTTAATGTGCATTAATCCTAATCAGCCTTTCTATTAGAGATTCTGGCATTGTTACATCATTTATGTGTAGCAGATGGTAAGGGTTCTGACTGCTGCTCTTGAATAGAGGATATCCCTGGCTTGGCTCCATTAGTTCCCAGTGGCTTGTGGTCTCTAGAGTTTCGCAATAATATGTAATTGGAGCATCACATAAGTTGGAGCCATTTGAGAATCAGCCTGGTTTTTAACAACCCCTGAAACATGTTCCCTCGTTTCATACTCCGGTTCATTTACTGAGCTGACTTTTCTGTGTGTGAGTAAGAGTGTCTTAGATTGTGTGATACGGGGTGAGGAAGCTACTTTGTGTCTTGATATTGCATGCAAAAATTGGGCCAGTTCGCATGTCACGAGAAGCCATGCTGAAAACAAGCCAGGGTGAGTTGGCTAATCACTCGCTAAGCCACACAGCTGTTGACAGCTGCTGAGGTGCTCACTGGCTTGCCATGGTTTGTTACCCCCTTCGTCGTCCCGCCCGCTCTCAGGATGTATCCTAGGGGCCTTTGTGGCACACTTCATCTATACTCCTGCTGTGATTAGATTCTCTCCCTACACTCCCCAACGTGGACATATATATGCCATATGTTCGGAGTGGAGGGGGCAGGGCTTACCTTACATTTTAAGATGAGGTGGTTGAGGATTTCATTTATTCTCTCTTTAGGATGAACTGGCTGAGGGTTTTATTTGTTTTCTTTAACACTTAAAAAAAAGGCTCCTTGGCTGCTCGTTGGAGCCGTGGACAAGTGACATTCCTAGCACAGCTTTGTGTGTTTGACTTACCTCTGGGTAAGCATGTGTGTCCCCAATCTGAGACAATGGCAGTTTGGGAGGGGATAAACTTTATCCCCTCCCTCTCATGAATCACCATGGTCCTGAATTGGAGCTGCGTGCAGTTACCCAGAGGTAAGTCAATCATGCAAAGCTGTGCTAATGGGGTTCTCAAGGAGATAAAGCAAATGAAGCACCAAGCTGGCAGTGGACACTGTGAGGAGCGGTAAGATTTTTTACTGGTCTTGCAAGGCATCTCTGTTGTTCTTCCTAACAAGCCATGCAGAACCCTCGCTGCTGGGTTCGCACATCACAACTAGCCACCCTGAAAACAAACCACCCTGAACAATTAAACAACAAGCTGTGGGTTCTCGGGGTGGCTTATATATGATTAACAGCCCATGCTGAAGTCATCAGGCCGGGTTTGGATAACACAACAAGCCACTCTGAAAGAACCCAAGAGTGACAACCCACTGTGGGTTGGTGTGTCATGCCGACCAGGTTACAGTCTTTTCTTTGGTCATGTTACAAATGTTCATTTCACAAATCTTTCCTCATTTTACTTGCCCCTTTGTTCTTACTTTCCGCTTACGATGTTGTCTTTCACCCTGAAGTGAACACTGCTCTAGGAATGGTTAGTTTTTCTTCAGTTAGCTGTCTGCTTAGTCTGGAAGCACTGCTTTTAAAACAACAATGGGAGTCATATTCTTTATTCATTCCTGGTTTACAAGGCAAACTATATGTTTGAAAAATAGATTTACAAATTTGCCTATATAGATTAGATGTTTATCTGGGAGCAAAACCTCTTCAGATGGCCTTACAAGTCTCCTTTTGTTAAGTCACTAAATGCAACTGAGTATTTTCCAAGCGTATTTTTCAATCAATGAGCTTTTCTGCATCAAAACTTCCTTTCAGTGCCAATTTTCAATATAGCCAAGTTGATATTTGTATCTTAAGCCATGTTGGCACAAATAACTGAGCACAATCCTCTTTGCAGGGATGAGATAGCTATATACTAGTGAAGCAAACTTTCCTGATTAAGCTTATGGTATTTTCTCTGTGTGGGGGTCACAACATGTCTTTGGATTATATAGCACAATAGTGGACAACTGTTTTGGCAAGTCAATACGCCTACTATGTAATTACTGTGTATATGCATTATATGCACATGCACGCATTCACACACACACGCACTTTGCAGTGGTGTTGGTTGCAATGTGAACTATGGAACAGGCTGCAGTGCTCTGCTGGTGATCACTGTACCACTCGGGCGCAGGGTGAGATGAGCAGCAAAATACCATAGACAGGGGAAATTGTAAACAGAAGTGCAAAGAGGGCAACCCAAACTATAGAGAACCATTCTTCTCAAACAGAATGGGTCATTTCTTGGCGAACTGGTTATCTTCCTGAAGAACATGTTCTTCTGCCTTGACATTCCTCCCTTAAATTGCCACACCTTTGTCAGATTTGGTTGATACTGTGTCCAGGAACTTGGATTTTCCATGCAGCAACAAAATATGACTGAAAGAGAAAACATCTCATATTGATCCAAAATCTTCATGAGGATCCATTTAGCGGAAATGATTGTTTATCTCCCTCCTTTTAATTGATTGATCTTCATGGTTGCTTACAATAAGTTGTAATCTTTCTCTCTCGCACACACACATGCATGCACACACACACAAGCTCCCTGCAGCTGGTGCTGTTCAGCCACTGGAGGAGGCTAGGCTGGTCTTCTCCTGGGCTAGATGTTCTGGGTGGCGGGAGGCCGTGCAGCCTCCAAGTGGCTCCTGATCCCCCAATTGGTGGCAGAGCTCTGAGTGTGGTTCCCATCAGCTCTGCAGTCCCAAGGGTAACTGGTAGTTGGAGCCAATTGTGCTATATTTGAAAGAAATGTCCACAATGCCATACATGATGCCTGTGAAACATTGCCATCAGTGATGTATTTCTAGCCTATGAAACATAGATTCTTTACAAAGATATATTTGATGGGTGGTTCACAATAAAAATGAAATACTGTGAGTTTACTTGCGTAGTTCTTGTGTGCTCTGTAGGTCTTAACTGCTTCATCTGGACTTTGTGAGCCTGCCTCCTGACCAATGTGGACGCTTCAATATGTATACCTACAATGCTTTCCTCAAACTAAGCACTAACATTTCAGTAATAAAGTAGCTTTTGTGCAAGGGTGACTTCCTGTTGTTGATACTAGTCCTGCCCCATTTGGATGCCTGTGTACCAGGACATCTTGCCAAGTGCGTGCTTGGCATTTTTATCAATCAATTTGAAGGACAAAGTGTTCACCTTAAACAGTTTGCAATCCAAGTGTTTTGTGAGCTCGAGACAGTAGCTGCTTAAAATTAGTTCATAGGTTGGTTTCTCTTTCCAAATGTGACCAAATACATTTTCAGAATAAGTTCTTGGGAGCTGTTGCGACAGGTAGAGTCGATACCTGAACAAACGTATCTTTTAAAGTAGACAGTAGGGTACTGTACTTTTTTAAAAAATTATGTATTCTTTGTTTTGCATCTGAGTAGCCTTTGAATAGCTGTGGTGACGCTGATCCAGGGATACATGCACACAGTAGAATCATAGAATAACAGAGTTCGAAGGGTCCTACGAGGCCATCAAGTCCAACCCCCTGCTCAATGCAGGAATTCACCCTGCATCCAACCCCAAGTAGTGGGATTACTTGGCTATGCCTGGCAATCCAATAGATTTGTGCATACTGAACAGACCCTTTTGATATAGGCATCTCTCTAGCAGTTCAATAAACCTATTCCATATGAGGATGGGGTTAGATTTACCTCCTCTACCTGGAAGCCTTCTCTCTCTCTCTCTCTGGGATTGATAAAATATTTAAGGGCCATGAGAGCGACTTGGTGAGCATAGAAGAAAATATGTGCGAGGCTGTGTATAAAATATGTCACAACTGTGTTGCTCTTACATAAAAGCATGCCACAATATTCTTTTTATACGTTTCTCCCAAATTTAGAAATCTTGGGTTATGTCAGTGGATAGCAAGTGTGAGTTTGTTTTCGTTTCTTAGTTTTATTACAATATACCTTCCCATTTACAAATACATCTCTTCAATCATGAAGGCTAGGAACTTAATTAAAATGAAACTAGGAATTTAAGCACTCCTTTTAACAAGAGCTGGAATATTGCTCAGAAGTGCTATGAAGGACTTTTCACAAATTAACAACAAAACATCGTTTATTCCTTTTATTGGCTGCACTTGCAGGTTGAAATTGCTTTTAATAACATTCTTTTTTCTTTGGTTTTTGGATGGGAAAGGGTAGTGACCCTAAAAGCTTGGAGTACTAGAAGTCCTTTTTAAAACTTTGACTAAAAATCATAGCATCTTGTCTGTATTTTTCAATAGTGACTTAAGTGACCTGATTTCTCCTAACAGTTCCATTCCATTGTCCCTTATAACTATGGCCCTGCGTTTGTAACTACTTTTAACCCTGCTTCTATAGCCATACCTTTTAGAGAGAGCACAAGAATCTTTTAATTGCTTGCGTGAAGAATTTGAGAGCCAGCAGATAACAGTAGCTTGAACTGATTTGACAAAGCACTTTTGGATACACAAGGTCATCTCTGCCTGGCAGAATGCAGGTGACACAATTGCAGCTAAGCTCTATTATATGTAAACTTCTCTTTCTTGTTTTCCCACTGAAAAGATTTTGGAGAACCCATTTGAGAAATGAAGTGCATTTATGCTTGAAAAAGGCATAAAGTGCATTTATGCTTGGAAAATGGATAAAGCATGAATGCCAACCTAGCCCTAATTAAATCTTCCAGTGTTATCTGATTTGGGGAATGTAACGATTTGGTAAGAGCTTTCTTGGATTTTTCTTAGTTCCTAGTTCCTTTGACTTTTCTTAGGATCTCCTTATGAACAAACTAGCAGAACTAGTAGTTCCAGGACTGTGAGGAGAATTTATGTGCCTTCAGTGGTCAAATTTTCACGGTGAATGTACTCTGAAGAAGCTGGGAAAGTGTGTTGCTTTATAGCTTGGAAAATGAAATATTAAATACTGCAGTTTTTATGCAGAGCCATACTTTTAGGATAAGCACCTTCCATCTAAAGTGAATTGACTCTGCCTCTCTTAAAAGTGTAAAAAATCTTGGGTCCCCTCACCCCCTTCTTAGATAAGGTTCAGATGACATTTTCCTCACTTGACAGCTTGGTTTTGTGAAACAGTTGACCGTGAAGTCCATTCATACTATGAACAAATCTCCTAACAGGTTGTCACTGTCATATAATTAACATTTTGCAAAGAGTAGTTCTTCCAGAGGAGAATTTTAAAGTGCTCCCCGCTTGCTTTGTTCACAGGATTTTATGAGGGTTCCACACTACATTGTCATTGTCCTGTACACCTCCCATGCTTTCCCCCTGCTTCTTGCATCTTTTCTCATCGATTAATGTCTCAAGGTGTGCAATAATAGTGCAAAAATCAACTGTAACTTCAGTTTGATACTGTAACTTCCCAGCATTTTGATGTGGATGTGGTTATGACACATACTGAGATGTTACTGAGGGGCATGTTCCAGAAACACACAGTATCCATGCTGGAAGAACTCTACTTCAACTCTTCCCTCCCGTGTATCACCTACACTTCCCACACTCTTCTCCCAGCTGGGCTTCCACACCTGTATTTCCACCCTTAGAAGAGATGTAGCAATTGTGGGTTTCAATCCACAAAGTGTAGTCTCTGCTTGAGGCGTTCTTTTTACCTCTTTGTGCTTACATGTATGTTTTCATTGATGCAAGCATGCAAGACACCTGTTCTCACTGTGAGTTTTGGTTCACAGTGGCTGCTCCTGCTGCCAATATACAAATGCAATTGCTGGACGTAGAAAAACGTGTTTAAATGCCTCCTGTTACTTACGTTGGGCTTTGTGAGGGAGGAGACCCTAATTTCAGTAGAAAGGCTTGTATTCAGTTCATTACATATTGACTGTCTGACAAGGTTTCCATCTTTATTTGTTCAGGACAGGTTTTTCCTATGTCTTGCTTGTTTTCTCTTGCTTGCTATGTGTGTGTCTATTTTTTGTAATGCGTTGAATCTACTATTTAGGTACTCATTCAGTCTAAACCTTCATTTTCTTTTCCAATGGAAACATGGTTTTGTGAACCTCCCAGAGAGCTCCGGCTATTGGGCGGTATAGAAATGTAATAAATAAATAAATAAATAAATAAATAAGGCAGTTAATAGCATTGCAAAGACAATAAAATAGCAAACTCCTACAAACTGTTGCATCCTGGTTATTCAACTCTTCTTGCCTGTTGCTTCTTATAACCATTAGAAATATTGCTGGATTGAAGCTGCCAGAGGAAATCTGCTGCCCCATGAGCTAATCAAAGTTTCAGTAGCCCAAATGACTGAACTTGAATCTGTTTCATCATTTTTCTTGACCTTTGAGTAAGAAAGTATCTTGCCTACTTTGAGCAGGAGAAAAAGTTGCTTCCCTTTGCCCGCTTACCACCAGTTTTGCTTTTAGCAGCAGAGGCTCAGGAAGGAAAATCTCATGAGGTAGGGATGTGGGCAATAGGTCCTGGAATTCTTTTCCATATACCCCTCCCTATCACCAAAATCAACCAATAGCGTCTGTTGGAAGTGCTCTGCAGGATCAAACGGACAAGATAAGGCTGGGATTTATTTTTCCATGTGATAGTAATGGTGCAGCTCTGCCCAGGAGGTGGGCGGATCTCTTCTTACAGCTCCAGAGGGAGGAGTTATTTTTCTCACTTGGCCCTGTGCCTCCAGGAAGGTTGGAAATGGTGAGAATTCCAAAGCTCAGCATAAAAAGTGAAAGAATGTCCCCACGATCCATTAAATCTTGTAGATTTCTTGCCACTTTGGAATGTGTCCCAGCAAAGTGAGAGGCTGACCTACACGCCAAGTACTCTGACTTGCAGAGGATTGGGGAAGGGGAAAACTGGGTTGCAGTAAGTATGTTTCAGCCCTAATTAACTTCCCTGAGAGCCATTTTCTTGGTGGAAGGGTGGGGTACAAATCAAATAGTTTTGCAACAGGATCACTTTCAGTTGCCAGTGGAAGATGGTTAGCCAGGTATCTGTAGTTCCTCCCTGAACAAGATGAGAGGGTTGTGTAGGTTTGTGTGTGAGAGCAATGACTGATGCAAGCAAGCTGAGGGGGCTTTCTCTCTTGGAAGCCCCCCCCCCCCACTGCCACTAGAAATTGTTTCTGGCAGGTGTAGGAGCTGGAAGTCAAGTGAAGCATCCATTTGGTCCCTTCCTTGTGCGACCAGCCCCACCGGTCCTGGTCTGCACATGGCCTCTACTGCTTGCTCAATGCAATATAGTGCATCCAGGGGCAAGCCCTGAAATGAGCAGAAATACTCATTTCTCGAAGCAGCAAAGCTCCAGCGACCTCCCCAGTTCCAAGGCTTGCCCCCAGGAGTGTTATTATCGCATCACACAAGTGGTAAGTGCCATGTGCAGACCAGGACTGGCAGTGCTGTTCACGTGCAGAAGGGCCTGGTTGGATATTGCCCAAAGTCAGCAATTGAAGGTTTGATTGGTGTTGCTCAGAGTACTAGGTCTGGGCAAGGGATGTGTGAGTCTCCCATGACTAATTCCCATTTCATTTTCTATCTTTAACCTATTATTCTCCCTGTTTCTTTCAAGATTACACAAATAATGTTTTTTGGTATCTGCCTTTTAGTCCATTTCTATTTGCAACATACATCTGCGTTATCACCCAGATTCCTGCTTTTTATGTGCCTTGGCTAAAAACCAGTCATTTCCCCTTAATTTCCACTGCCCGCAGGTGCTACTTCCTTCTGATATTTTGGTAGTTTCTGGCACTTGCATAAATTCAGATTTGTTTTCACTGCTGTTGTCCAAAGCTCCGAGTACACCTTGTAAAGGTTCAAAGTATAACATTGATCAATGAATTTAAATTACGTTAAAAATAAAAACATATTACGGTAAAAAGCATTTCCAGAATAGTAGTAGATATTCCTTATTTCTAGTCTGCTGCCTTTTGTCCAATTCAGCATTTTTCTTTTGATTACAACATTAAAAATCTGAGAATCTCTAAGCAATCAAAAGAGTGTTGGGTTAGATTATGAAAGCTGGCTTCAGATCCAAGCCTGACAATGAGGTTCTCTGGTTGCCCTTGGGTAAGGAGTTGTTATCTTTCAGCTGATTTCTCAGGGTTATTGCTAAGATACAATAAAGATTTACCAGCCATTATGTATAATAAGTGCTGAAGAAATCATGTATGATTATTAATGTAACGAGAGTCAATATTTGTTTCCTTTTCAGGGTTTTGACCCACCACATCAAAGTGATAGCCGAACTATTTATATTGCAAATCGTTTTCCCCAGCTTGGCCATTATGTTCCTCAGAAGTTTGCAGAAAACAGAATAATCTCGTCAAAGGTAAGGGAAACCTAACTACATGGATGCTTGCCTTGTCAAGCATGCTAAAAAATGTTAAGTTTTGACTTGACACGGTTTGACAGGTTAAAATAAAAACAACCAATAACCTAACTTGAGAACAAATATCCACAAACTCAGACTTGAGATCTACAATGAACCATACCAACATCGTCATCTTTTCAGAGCCAGGTCAAGACTTCTCCCTTCTCCCAGGCATTTAGCAATATGTAATGAGACTGGGTCTGTTTTTTGGCTCATTGTTCTTAAAGTTGTTATAGTGGTTTTAAATGTATGTGTATTTTGCATTTTTTTGTGGTTTTTAATTTTTATATATTGTTTTTAAGCGTTTTTATCTTATGTGAACCGCCCAGGGAGCTTCAGCTACGGGGCGGTATACAATTGCAATAAATAAATAATAGACCAGCGCACAAGTTTATTTTCATATCATTTCACATAGAGAATCTTTATTATGACACACCAACATTCTAATGCCATATTTACCTATAAAATCATCTAAAAAAACCCCAAAAACAACCCTGTCATAACATTAGTTTAAATATTATTTAAATAATATTTAAACATTATTTAAATATTCTAAATAAAATAAATAAATAAATAAATTAGCAAATAACATACAAAAAGCCATACACCAGCCCTAAACAACTTGGGACCAGGATACCTCAGAGAGCGCCTTCTCCCTTACCAACCTGCCCGGTCACTGAAGTCATCCGAGGGCCTGCTCCTGGTGGTTCCACCTAGATCCATCCTCCGATTGGAATCCACCAGGGGAAGAACCTTCAGCGTGGTGGCCCCCCTCCTGTGGAATTCCCTGCCTCTGGAGGTCAGACAGGCTCCAACCTTGTACTCCTTTCGGCGCCTCCTGAAAACATCTTTATCCCAAGAAGCCTTTCTTTAACATGCAGCCTTGGATTTCTGTGTTGTTGTTTTTTGCTTCTTTTAAAATTTTGTTTTAACTGTTTTATTCTGTTTTTATTTTCATTTTACCTTGTACACCGCTCCGAAATTTTTTCAATGAGCGGTATATAAATATTCTAAATAAAATAAATAAATAAATAAATTAGCAAATAACATACAAAAGCCATACACTAGCTGAAAATATTTTTGGTCTTCATTGGCAGCTTGTATAGAATCCTCAATGATTTGATCCTAATTTTGAGTTTGGGAGCATGCCTTGAAATGTGCCTACAATTCTACAGCATGGTGATATTTTCTTTAACTAGGAAGCAGTTGCAAACTAATTTCATGACTTGCATAGCAAACAATAGGCAGTTTCCAATGGGACATTGGAACACACACACACACACACACCAATTCCATTGCACCTCCGCCAATTCCATTCTACAAGTGAGATACACCACTTGCACAATGGAGATTTAGCACTTCCGAAACAATTGGAACCAAGTGGAAATACTCATTTCTGAAACAGGTCAGCAAAGCTCACGAAAAGGAGCTTTGCCAACCTGTCTGGATCCAGAAATGAGCATTTCCGCTCATTTCGGGGCATCCTATAAAAACATGAAATCTCCATTGTGCAAGTGGTGTGTCCTGCTTGCTCAGTAGAATAGGCAGAGAAGCTGCTTGTGCAACACAATTAGTGTTGGAGGGCGCTTGCGGAATGGTCCTGTTGGATACTGCCCAATTCTTCTTTAAAATTAATGCTAAATGAGTATGGTTTATACAGATGTCTATGATTACAGACATCTAATTCATATGTTAAACGCTGGGGGGGGGGGACTTACGGCCCTCCAGATGTTGTCGTTGGAGTCCAACTCCAATTATTCCTCAGCTTTGGCTATGATGGCTGGGTCTTATGGGAGTTGCAGTCTGTCAGGTCTAACCCTACTGCCCCTGTCTTGGGAGAGGATGTTTCAACGAATCTATCAGAATCAGATTCAGAACTAGAAGACGCAGCGCCAGACACCAGCCAGCCTGTACCAGTGGGGGAGGAAGCTCTCATGGGCGATTCCCCAGCTGGGAGTCAGTCCTCTCCAGAGCTTATCTCCTCAAGGCCAAATCCTAAACACTCAGTGGGAAGTGAGGTTTCTTCCGGGGGTGAACGTCCCGACAACCCAGCTGATGCTAGGGTCCGCCAGAAGCTCAAAGTTCCTAAATTGCCAATTATATGTTTACACACTGATTTTCTGCTTCCTGCTTCAGAGAAGTTGTAAGGAGCTATATGTGTATACCGTGAGGCATGAGAAGTTAAACTCCACCCCCACTCCCTGTGCCAACCAGATTTCATGACAATGAGTGCTAAATAAGAATAGCAGGGCATGAATAGTTAAGAGCACCATCTTCCATTGAAACCTGGGCAATGATGAAAGCTTTTTCTTTGCCTCATTTGACCTTTGCTAGCAACAGTGCAGGAAACGCATGGCTCATGGAAGTGAGGAAGCTCTTGAAAGATCATGATGTCTGAGCAGTATGGGCGACATTGCACAAAAGATCATGAGTGATATATTTCGCATAAAGGCAAAGCTAGTTGAAGTAAACACATTTGGTATGTGCAAAAGAAAAAATGTATCATTTTAGTAGTAGGCATATATAACTAGGGATGTTTATAAAGGCCAGCTATATAACTGGATTCAGGAAAATATTATGCAGCTTCATAGCGTAAATCATCTATCAGCAGTCAAAATTGAGGGACACTCTCCAGATTGTAGATAGGCAAAAGCTGCATGTGAATAATAATTAATTTGTTTTCTCTTAAATCTTTTTTTCCAGCATGTGGTAAACTTGTGTAAATTCATTGGCTAATATGAGCATTTTGGCAGGAGGCCTATTAAAATACTTGTAGATTTGTGGCCTCATTTTATAAATTTTGAGAGCAAGCAGGAACCCATTGTTTAAAGTCTCGAAGAACTGTTTTGTCTTCTATAATATATCCTGTAACTGTTTATAATTGTTGGTGATTTTTTTTTCTTTCAGTATACTGTATGGAATTTTGTTCCTAAAAATTTATTCGAGCAGTTCAGAAGAGTAGCCAACTTTTATTTTCTCATTATATTTTTAGTTCAGGTAAGTTGGACAATCCAGTGTTCACATAAGCATATCTATCTGAAACATGGGGTTTGACATACAAGAATTGCTGCTGGGTGGTGGTGGTGGTTGTACCATAATGGTACAATTGTATGATAGCTTGGTTTAGCGAAACCATTCCAAATGGGAAATGAAGGCAACAAATCTTGAAACTTTGCGAAGTGGAATTATAGAATGTTTAGGCCATCAGAAACCAAATAGGAAGGGTTCCTATTCAGTGAGCTAGGTTTCTAATGTAATTTGGAGGAAATGGGGGGGAAGCTTGACCCATTTCACAAGGAGGATGTTAAGAACAGAAAACTATGTGGACCACTGCCTTGCCCTAACATTGACAACAAAATTGTCGTTCCGTGTTGGAAAAAGGTTTCCCCCAAACTCGATTGACCTGGCACATTGTCTGATTGTATATTCTCACTCAGGCCTTCAGTGTATGGAAAATAATTCAAGAAACTTGGAACTGACACACTTGTCAGGCATCAGCTTTAGAATATAAATGCATGGTGACATGAATTAACATCACTGCCAAGATAGGAAAGGGCAACCTTTTAGTTTGTTTTGGTAATCTGAGGGGGGAATTTCTCAAAGACCTGTCAATAAGTGCGGTCATCTGTAACACAAGAAGGCGCCTGAGATTTAAAGCATATTTCTCTATTCTGCTATTCATTAACCAGTCAGATGGCAGCTTGGGTTTTTCCCCATGCAACCTGCTTAGCAGTATAATCAACAGCTTAGCTTTCCTTTTGGGTTGGCTTCTGTTGGGGTAATATTTGCTGTTTTGCCGCCTAACTTGTCATAGTGCTGTGGCAGAGAATTAAAATGCTATTGATAGCGTTGTAATAGCAGAACGTTGTCCAAGACTGCTAAGTGAATTATGTTAGAAGATGCATCTCATTTACACAGTACTTAAATGATTGGAGGACTTTAGATTGCAAGATCTCTAGAAATGTATATAAAAAGAGCCCATTTTCGAAAGGAGACCTTGAAGTGTTTATTGATTGATTGATTTCATTTGTATACTGCCTAAGAGCTGAAGCTCTCTGGGCAGTTCACAAAAGTTAATCCCATAAGTACACATAAAATATAATATAAAAGGTGAAGAGCACAATATAAAACCACAATACAAAAGTACAACCAGAATAAAACTGAGCAGCAATGCAGAGATTTAAAATGGCAAAGTTAAAAGACTAGAATAGTAAACTGCTAAAATACTGGGGTGGGGGAATCACCTGGTGCTGGAAAGAACACAATGTAGGTGCCAGGCGAACCTTTCTAGGGAGCTCATTCCACAGCTGGGGTGCCACAGCAGAAAAGGTCCTCCTCCTAGAAGCCACCCACCTCACTTCCTTTGGCAGAGCCTCATGGAGAAAGACCACTGACGATGATCTTACGGTCTGAGCAGGTACATATGGGAGGAGGTGATCCTTCCGATAACCTGGCCCCAAGCTGTGTAGGCCTTTTGAGTGTTTCTCTTTGCATTCTTGAAGTCTCTCTTGATGTGACAGGAAAGGAATGGGCAAATGTTAATTCCCAATCCTCAGCTCACTTTTGGTTCCGTGCAGCTTTCCTCCAATTATAATATTGGGCCTGATCTAGCCCATGACAGAACATTTCATTGCAGGGCAGGGGTGTCTATCCCATAGCTCTTCCAAAGGTATTAGTCTTTCTACCTTGTGTAGGTGTGTCTTGCAAGAAATGCAACCTCATGACATGGTCCCCCAGCCGCAGCCTGGCTCTAACAAGATTCTTACGGCATGGCAAACAGAAAGAGCTGGGAGAGGGCTAGAATAATAGAGGGCTGCCATTGCTACCACACTGTGTTCTCTCCATGGGTATGAAACTGGGCCCTGAGAGCAGGATGTAGGTGTTCACTGTACCATATCCCTGGCTTTTGGGGTTTATTTTCTGTATATACCCCATTTGTGAACCAATGTGTGTTCAATTTCATTTTTACATTTTGTATCCACCCCAAACACAGACCAGGACTATACTGCATATCTGTGGAATTTTTAACATAAAAACAATACATTAAAACACATTTAACCGTCATTTAAATTTAAACAATGAGTGATGGAAAAAATATACGAAGGGGGAAAGAAACTAACCTCTAAGAGCACCTGGAGAACCAGGCTCTCAATAAATGTGTTTAAAGGTCCTTTCCCCTCCCTTCCAGGTAGTCATTCAACCTGTCTGTGCAGGTTGTATATAGTTATGTCATCCAGAAATAGTTGTGAGTCATGTTTGTCAGGCTTTCCTCTCAGTTTTCCTCTGTGTTATTCACAAGTTCTGTTGAAGCCTCTTCCACTCTAAAAATAGATCTTAGAAGGAAGGGATTCCTAACATCCAGCAAAAAGCTGGTTTGTAAGCAGTGCCCAAGTGTTAATATTTGAGCAGTAAGCTCAATTGAACAGTAATGTCAATATCTGCTATTTGGGCTTGTTTTCTTACTCTGTCTTATCAGTGTCCCTGTTGGACTGTCCTCGAATATCTACAGTTCCTATTTTTGAACAAATTTAGAAATGCAATTTAATTTGCAGCATTTGCTCTACTTGCAAATAAGGTTGGAATGAACATTGGTAAAATGGTAATGTTCAGTTCTTCGCCCATGAAATTGTTATTAATGTATGTATTTTTACTAATATCCCCCTCTTTCTCGAAGGAGTGTAGAGTGGGTTTATTTGCAATAAAGAAAATCCAAAACAAGGAGACAACAAATATACAATTAAAAAAACAAATGAAAACTGATTTACACATAGCCCCACAAGCCATCATGCAACATCAGTGTTTCTTGTTTGCCCTTTTCAAAGGATTTTTACTTCATTTCAACAGACCATAAACTCTGTCCTTTGTTCCAAAAGTAAAGGGCTATTGTCCAGTAATCTCTTAAAGTGAATCCTTTTGTCATGCTCTTTTTATCCATTCCTTCAGTTAGTTGTTGTTTTTACAGCAACCAGTATCCTCTTTGTTTCAATTGTAAGCCGAAGTTGTATGTCAGGGTGGCTAATGTAAAGGACCCAAATGGTCCCTTATCCAGGCACCTTACAGGACCAGGCCTGCTTTGGTTTAGCAGTACAACAAGCCTTAAAATAAATGCTGTATCCAATTCAACATAGAAAGCAACCTGGCCTAGTACCAAATAGCACATCTTAGGTCTTTTAAATCAGAAGTGGACAGCAGTTAGACCTCCAGATGTTTTGGACTTCAAATCCAAGAAGCTCCTGCCAGCATGGCAAATTCATCCAAAACATCTGGAGTTCTATTTTCTGCTTTAAATGAAAGTTCAGGGTGTAAATTAGGCAGCGGACTTTCTGTGCTTTGTCTGAAACTGTGCTGTGTTATGAGGATTGGGTTTTGGAAGATGCTAATCCTTGGAAGAAAAGAACTTGATGATTTACATAAAAGTATTTTTCCAGTTTCCTAGAAAATGTGTTAAATCCTCCTTAAGGGTAATAAGTCTCTTGGATTAATGTTAGTTTCTGAGTAACTGCTGTTCCGTTGATCCCCCGAACACATGCTGCATATCCTGCAAGATGGTAGTTTTCCTCTAGCAGTAGCAAAATGATAGGAGCAGAGCTTGTTAATATTTTCTGCTGAAGTTAGCACAGCAGTAGTAATAGGACAGATTGCGATTGCCTATTTTGCAATGTGAGCAAAATGAATCTGTTATTTAGGATTAAGGTACATAGCTAAGTATTGTGGAAGTTCAGGCCATGCTGAAATGTTGTTTTGCATGTGCCCTTCTTGAAGCAGCTCCAAGGTCTGTCTTCTCTTTGTGGGAGGGGAAATCTAGGAGTGAGTCCCTGGAGTTGCTCCCTGATGGAGTAAACGCCTCCATATCTTGTAATCAGCCCAGAGTGTAGGAGTCCTGTGTCTTGTTAAGCTATAGAGCAACTTGATAGAGCACAGCTTTCTTCTGTTCCCACTTTGGGTGGAACACAAGGAGGGACTGGGGAGTAAGGATGTTGCCTGCCAGGTCACCATGGAGTTTATATTGTATGATTGGGGGGTCTGTCAGTGAGCCTGCTGGTTTGCCATTAGCAGGTGCATCTTTTAATTTGGCGAAAGACAGGCAGGCGCTTCTTGCCACATTCTGGAGGTACTTGAAAAGCAGCATGACTGCTTTCTAGGTGCCTCCAAAACTGTTCCACATTGCTAGGCTCCTCCCTAATGTTGAGCTGCACTTTGGAGGCTTTTAGAAGGATCAAGCTTTTCCCAAAGTTCCAAATGATGTTGAGGAAGAGGGACTTCCTGCTCCTCCCCTTAGTCAGGATGGGACAGGGCTAGTGGTAGCCACAAGCCGACATTTGGAGACTCCTCTATGTGGCATGCAATTTTGATTGGAGCACCTCCAAAAATGGGCTCATGCTGACACTATCTCCATCTTTATTTTTCCCTTCTAGCTTATGATAGATACACCTACAAGTCCAGTTACGAGTGGATTGCCATTGTTTTTTGTAATAACTGTGACAGCCATAAAGCAGGTAAGGAGGCATGACTTCTTTTGGAGAAAGTTGCTTAAGACAGACCTTCACAATGGGTCTGTCAAACAGCAGGGGCACATGTGGATGGCCATTTTGAATATTCATGCTGCACCCACACCTTTTTGCTTTATCCAAACCTGGTGGAGACGGGTTGTACAAGGGTTAAGCAACCCTCTCAGAAACCATGGACTGTTTTAGGGTTATGGAAGAGTTGTTAAACCCTCGCACAACCCACCCCCGCCAGGTTTAAGCGACACAACAAGCTGCAGTTGCAGCTTGAATATTTAGGATGGGGGCCTGTGGTTCCTCTGCTCATCGTAGCTTAAATAAGCTATAACGACTGTTGTATTCATGTGAACCCTAGTTGTTATGTGCAACAGAGGTCTGCAGCTGAAAGTGGCATCCCTGTGTCAGCTTATTCCCCTCTCCCCCAGAATGTGTAGTCCACTTACCCTGGATTGTGACATCATGACACTGTATTTTTCCACAATAGTGATTTGGAGTGGAGGAGGCAAGGCAATACATAACGTCGTGTCATGATGCTGCATGGGGAAAAGGGGGAGAACATTCTATGATTCTATTCTGTCAGGGATGCTTTAGGGTGGATTCCTGCATTGAGCGGGGAGTTGGACTCGATGGCCTTATAGGCCCCTTCTAACTCTTCTATTCTATGATTAATACAGGGGTGCTGTTTTTAGCAGCAGCCCTCTGTCACATGCAATGTAGAATTCTACCCTTGAGCACATTACATTCCCAATTTCTGTGCAAATTCTCAAGGGAGGGGAGAATCTAGAGCAGAAATTGGTGAATTAGGGACAGATATGAGCTTGCAGTTCATGCTTTCTGGATTGCCAGTCAACCAGTGGTAGAATGGAAGTTACTTGCACATTATGGAATTTTGGCAAGTTCTGAGAATCGTCATTGCTTTCACATCATTTTGGACCTCCCCGAAATTTAACAGCATTCCACTGGGCTCAAACTTCCTGTAGGAAACAAGTTTTATGTTGTAAAGCAGCAGATTGGCCTGGGGACATTTTTTTTTTTTTTTTGTCTAGCTGCCATGCACTCAGTGACTCATACATAGTAAGGCCCTAAGTGGACAGTAATAGACTGACACAGAATTTTTGTGCTGTTTTTGTCAATTTGTATTATAAAGAGCTTTTTCCTGCTGTCTCACACATAATCCAGAGGAGTTTGTTCTTGTATAATAGCTTCAGAAAGAGATTTGAAGTGGCTTGTGTAGTGAGAGACGCTCCATCATATTTGAAAGTGGTATACGTGGTTGGTTTGTATTTTATTTAATGTATCTTATCCTGCCTTTTATGGAAAACCCCTCCCAAGGCTATTTAAACAATTGAATAATATATCAAACAGCAAGGACTTAAAGAACTAAACAGTCTCAGCCTCTTCATAGCTTGTGGAGCTCAGTTCTACCTTTTTATTGCCAAGTCTCTTTCTCCTACCCAGAGCCTTAGGACTTCTGTGAGCTCCAGTCCCCTCTACCCAAAAGGATAGGAACTGGCCAGCCCAGCTTGCTGCATGTTCTTCCCACTCTATCAAGCAAGATATCTCAGGCCTGTTGCCTGTTGCCTTGGTAACAGCCTGTCACACTCACGTTCAGTCAAGTTAATGGTAGCTGAGGGGAGGGCCCAGACATCTGCAGCTTCTTCCAGTCTCGCATGACCAGGTGTGCACAAAAGATTTCTCAGACCACATCCATCTACTTCAGGAAGCCTTTTAATAATACACAATCTAGTGTGAGATTCCACATGAGGTGAACTGCAACAGCTGATACATTATCCCGCTAGTGGACGCATTTCTGTCCCATTTGCAGAGGACATGGGTCATAGTGACTTAGTTTGCGTATCATGATAGACCATGGTTTAAACAATCCATGGGTGGCTGTGCACAAATGGGAGCGAGCAGGTGTGTTGCCTCCTGCACACCCACTGCTTCCACTTTTGATCAGCCACCTACGATTGGCTTGTTTGTAGGTTGCTGAGTGTGTCTTGCGAACCCAGAGCTTAGGGTTCAGGGCCAGCCTTAGGGGTGGGCGAGCTGGGTGGTTTTCCAGGGTGTCAAGCTGAAGGTGGTGGTGGGCTGAGTTCAGGCTGGTTTTTTTTATTATTTTAACTTAGTTAAAATTAGGGTCCTTGCTGTTTGATATATTATTCAAGTAGGGTAGCAGAAAGCAAGTGTTTGTCTGCAAATGAGTTAGGGTGGCAAAAAGCAAGTGCTGAAACTTCCACTTTGTCTCTTGCTTGTTGAATTCAAGTTGCACTGCAACAGCTCATAGCTGCCTATATTCTCCTCCTAAACCTATCCAAAGTTCACCCTTCCTCAATCCAGCTGTCATGAAACCATCTGGAAAGTTACGTTGCTCTTCCTAGGCTCTAGTTCAGCGGCTCTCAACCTGTGGGTCGGGACCCCTTTGGGGTTGAATGACCCTTTCACAGGGGTCGCCTAAGACCATCGGAAAACACATTTTTCCAATGGTCTTAGGAAACTGTATTGACTAAACTATGTCATGTATCATCTTTTGTATTGTTAAAGCTATTGTTATGTATTATTTTCATTAGCAAACCATCCCATGACAATGGATCGTGCAGAGAAGAACGAAAATAATTTTATGGTTGGGGGTCACCACAACATGAGGAACTGTATTAAAGGGTCGCGGCATTAGGAAGGTTGAGAACCACTGCTCTAGTTTAAAGTGGCAGGACCTTCTGTGGGTAGGCTGTGTCCAGGGGCTGCCAATTTTCATTCCTTTTCTTGGTTGCTTGATGAGGTTTGATTCGTCTCAGATTGTAGCAAATTGGTTACAGAGATGCTTGTTTTGGGGTGACGAGGTGAATTACTAGCTTTCTTTTTTCAAAACATTTCTGATGTTTGAATTTTTTCAGGGCTATGAAGATTGGTTACGACATAAAGCAGACAATGAAGTGAATGGAGCTCCAGTGTATGTTGTTCGCAGCGGTGGCCTTGTAAAAACGAGATCAAAGAACATTCGGGTATGAATTGAATGCCTATGATTGATTGATAGGGTGTGTGTGGTTTTTATAAGACTGTAGGTATAGGTTTAGCATGTTTGTGATTAGATTTGAATGTAACTATGTTATATATATTTTAAAATCAGAAAAAATAGTACTGATTTCATTAAAAAAAAATCACCCTGTTTCACAGACCATGTGTTTTGGTGGTAATTGAACTAAAGAGTCCCAATTTTACAAAGGTTTCTTGAATTAGAACACATAGCAGCATTGATTTGAATGTTTGAGTCTCACAATCATTCTGTAAATGTGTGTCTGCTTAGATATTTTTGTTTTGTTTTTTCAGGTGGGGGATATTGTCAGAGTAGCCAAAGATGAAACTTTTCCTGTTGATCTTGTTCTTCTGTCCTCTGATAGAGCAGATGGCTCTTGTTACGTTACTACTGCAAGCTTGGATGGAGAAACTAATCTTAAGGTCTGTTTCATCACCTTTTGCACATCACTAGTTTGGAATAGATTTAAGGTTTTGTCTCCTCAAAAGTACATCTCGTATATTTTGAATTCCTCTTACACTTAACCTGAGACCCTAAAAAACCTCAACACAATGCCAGAGACTCCAAGCTTGACCACCAAACAAACAAACAAAAAAAATCACTAGACTCAGAGTCAGCAACTCAAAAGAAATGGCACAGCCAAGCATTCAGCTCACAGCTTGGTGAAAGGTGTGCCACAAATTGGGCAGCTGGCTAGAGCACCACAATAAGTGTTTTACCAAGGTGTGAAGCTCTATCTGGGTATACAAGGCACGAGAGCTATCTGGAGAAACAAGGTGGTACGGAGCAAAATGGAGCAAAGAACAACTGGCCCTGGTAACATGGGCTAGGCATCAGAGTAGGAAAGGAACACTAGGAAGGATCATAAGGAACGGGATGGAGAGCCAAGCAAACCCTGGGTGATTCTTGAAGCTTTCCACCATGGGTCCATGATGAAAGAACGCCCTGAGTGCCAAAAGTCAAGAGCTTTTATAGGGTTTAAAACAAAGGATACCAAAGAATCAATGACACTGGAGCTGGACTCAGGATAGAATAGAAGAACAGGACCCCTTGAGTTTGGAGAATGAAACGGGCCAGACTGAATTAAATTGAGTTGACTGTGTCAGGATTAGGTCCGGTGTCCCTGGTGTGGATTCCGAATTGCACTTGGAGGTTGAAGAAGACCAGCTGAGACAGGAAGCAGGGAAGAAATCCTTCAAGACTCTCCAGGAGTCAAGGAGGAATCTTTCCAGGAGCTTATCAAACAGGAGGACCAGGCTCAGAGATCATCTTCCCCTGTCTCCCCCTCCCTCCGGGAACTCCACCTTTGTCGGAGGGAGAGGGAACATCAGAATTGACAGATCCCAGAGTCTGCTGCAGGGTCAAGCGGAGGCAAAGTTGAGAGGAGGAAGGAGGCGGTCTGCTAAACTAGCCACACAGCAGAGGTTACAGCTTGAAGAGCCTTCTTGAAGGAGGGGTCTGGTAAAAGCCTGTCAGACACAGTGGGAAACCATCCATTTAGTTGATAAGTAACTGCCTTGCTTTGTTAGGCTAATTAAGCTTAGAGGGTAGGTGTGAAGAAGTGTGTATTTACTGAATAAAGCTACTCTCATTGGTTTTCTGGCTGGGATGGTGATTTGATAGTTAGGAAGGGAAGTACACTTATCTGGAGTTCTTAAGCTATGCACAGTGCAGCAGGGCGACTCCTTTTAATCACTTAGGTAATAGCTCCCCTGCTGCCACCTAGCAGGCTCCTGGCAGTCTCTGATCCTCCTGCTTTTGCACCCTTTTCCAAAACAAAATGTGTACTTTAGCCAAAGTGCCAGGATGATGTCAACAGAAATATAAGACACAGACATAAAGCCATTATGAGTCAGCTTTTCTGTAACAAACAGCTGCCATAAATTTAGTGTTTCCTTTTGAGCTCTTTCTAGAAAGTTGGAGTGTGTTATGCTGCAGACCGCACAGCTCTTGGGCAGCCTGATATAATGCTGATTTACTTGGAAATAAGTCTTACTATGCTCAGTGAGATAAGTGTGCATACAGTTGCAGCCCTTATCAGATGTTCAGATCGCAGGGATCCTTCAAATCAGTGATGGCTTATTAAAAATGTGGCATTAAGGAATGTCTATGGTAACAAAATCAAGTCCGGTCAATATGTGCTTTCTGCATATTCACTGGAGTAATTTGGTGAGATTCCTTTAAAGCAGCCCATCCCATTGAACTCTGAAATTGCAGAGTTTGGTGCATGCATGAGTGCTGGGCATGCAAAATAAAACCCCATAGCCATATTAGGTCCCAGATAGCCAATTTAAAGAGAACTGCCACCCCAGTGTGTGCAGTATTGGCAAACTTGGGATACGAGGCCCAGGTACAAGTTGCAGTCTTGTGGTCAAGCTGCATTTGGAAGTGTCAGTGACTGGACATGACACCAGCCACATGAAAGCCTAATCTTCTGAACATGCTGAGTGAGTGAATGCAGACTACTGTTTACCAAGTTGTGATGTGCATATAGCCACTTGATAAGCTGGTATTCTGTATTGACCTGCCAAATGGTGCAAAACTGTAGAGGGGTTTTCTCCCCACCTGTCAGGACAATATACTGTAGATGACTGGTTTAACAAAATAGTGTTGTGCGCATTTTGGCAAGCTACTACTTGACAAATCATGGTTATGTTCCTTCAGTGTTGCTTTTAGAGCTGGAAACAGCCTGGAAATTTTTAAATGCAATCTGGAAGCTTACTTGGAAGAGCTTCCTTAAGGGTATCTTAATCAGAAAGCTGTGATTTATATGCAGAGGATGTAAGCCTGTGCCTTTAGGTTCTGTCCAATATATTAGAAAAAAAATGCTCATCATTGTGTGGTTTTTTTTGTTCTCTTTCAGACACATGTTGCGTGCCCAGAAACCGCAGTATTGCAATCAGTTGCCAATCTGGACAAACTTGTAGCTGTTATAGAATGCCAGCAACCAGAAGCAGATCTCTACAGGTATCATTTTGATTATTGTCTTTTAAAAGATCATTTGGAAAGTAGACATTCATAGCTATGTTAAAGGTTAGATAATTTCAGATTAAAACTGCTCCAGAAATAGTTACAAGGCACTGTATGTAAACACATGTGCTGCTAAAGCTGGAAGTCCTGAGCAGAGAACGCTGCATTGAGACAGTGTATATATATGTATTATTTATTTATTTAGAATATTTATATACGGCTCCCCATTGAAAAATTTCGGAGCGGTGTACAAGGTAAAATGAAAATAAAAACAGAATAAAACAGTTAAAACAAAAAATTTTAAAAAAGCAAAAACAGAAATCCAAGGCTGCATGTTAAAGAATATAGCACTTGCTGGTCTGAATCATTATTTTTTAAAATGATAAATGTGCTGACTATCCATGACAAGGACCAGATTGGAATACTTAATTTGTATCTCAATACATTTTAGCATTGAACTGCACAGTTAGTCCAGCAGATTGGTGCAATATTTGGCCAGATCGTGCCACTGATGATAAAAGCATGAGACTTGGGGCAAATGTAGGACTTAAGTTGTAGGGCCATCGCAGATTTCCCCCCTAACACCAATGGTGGACATTTTTCAAACTGGCCTCCTACGAAACAGTTTCAATCTCCCCTATTATATGTTTGATGCTCTGTGGGTCAAAATGAATGTGATTTTGCTTGAATTTGGTGTGTAAATACTTGTGCATACATCCACCATATACACTCATACACACATGCACAATGAAGCAAATCCAGTGGAACTGTCCAACAACTCATGGTGAGGATCGATGTATAGTAATGTTTAGTGGGCTCCATATTGAGATGGATCCCACTTATATGATAAGGTTTCACTTAAAGAGTGCCATTGTAAAATCTATGAAGAATTCATGAAAGGGAAATTTGTCACAAAAGCGTCCAAATTGCCTTCTCTGCTATTGCCATTGACGAGGCCCACAAGCAGAATAATACACCTGTAAAAGGTGATGGTGGGGCTGTCAGCCTAACAGAAAACCCAGCATCTCTGCATGGATAGATGGTGTCTGGTCCCAAGATAGCCTGCTTAACTGAAGAATTTGAGAATTCATGTAATATAAGATGGGACACAGATGAGCGTCACCATGAGGCCAAAAAGCACTCACAGATGGCATTTGCAAAATCTGTTAAGTCTCTTACTCAAGCTATAGAAGATACAGGAAATCCATTTAGTGAAAACAGCTGTGATCTTATTGTACTTGACAGCAGAAACATTGTAGATCCAGGAGTGGCAGAAACACGACTCAAGTTTGAGGAACTTGGAGTTGACCAATATGAAACATATGCCAGTGAAAGGCTTGTCAACCGATACAAACCTATCACAGATCCTATCAAACGGAACAATTTCCGTATTTTCAGACGTCCTTCAGTCAGAGAAAAGTCAAGTAAACAGCTGCAGCTGCGGTCCCTAAGGAATGACTGCTCCCTCTTCTCTAGATGTTACATTGCATCCGAGATATGCAATGGTGATCTAGATGACTTCTTTTGCCATGAGAATCAAGGCTATCCCCCAGCACTGTCAAAGATGGGGAGTCTGAGAACAGGAACAAAGTCTGGTTTGTTGCAATGTTGGAATGAGCTCACACCTGTGAAAGAAAATTTCTCCAATCCTATAGTGCGGGTGACCATTCTTGATGGTGCTGCCACCGTCAACTTGCTTCGACCAGGGCATGCAAAAACATTCTAGGATTATGCCACCGATGTTTTCCTTCCCCATTTCAAATCATAGCTTTAGCATGTGACAAGATTAGACATCCTCTGTGATGTGTATAGGCATGAAAGCTTGAAGAGTGACACACGCAGCAAAGGGAGAAAGGTTTTCGGAAACGTGTTGAGCCATCACGTCCAGTCCCAAAAATCTGGCAAGCGTTTCTCTGCATTGACAACGATAAGACTGAGTTGTTCTCCTTCTTGGCAATGATGCTAGCAGACATTGACACTAACAAACAGGTGATTACTACAAACAATACCAATGTGCTTTGTGTAAATTGTCAGGATGTCTTGGGAGTGGCCCCGTGCTCACACGAAGAGCCAGACACTCAAATCCTACTCTACTTACGTGATGCTGTGCAGCAAGGGTATAATAAAGCCCTACTATGCACTGTTGACACTGACATTGTAGTTCTGGCCATAACATCGGCACAGCGCCTGCATAACATCAGCATAGCACCTGCATAACATCAGCACAGTGCCTGCACAATAATGAACTAAGGGTGGCGTTTGGAATTGGGAAGAACTTCTGTTTCCTTGCTGCTCAAGAGTTAGCAAGAGCTCTGGGTCCTGAGCAACATATCGCCTTGCCAATGTTCCATGCAATTACTGCGTGTGATACTGTGTCCTTTTATGAAGGCAGGGGCAAAAGGACTTCATGGGACAGCTGGAATGCATATGGAGATGTTACCTTAGTAGTCTGTACCTTGGCTGATAGGCCAAGACAGCAGGCAGTAGAAGAGTGGCTGAAGCCACTGGAGAGATTTGTAGTTTTGCTATATGACCGTACCAGCAGCAAAGAGCATGTTAATGGTGCAAGGAAACAGCTATTCATGCAGAAAGGTAGAGCAATTGATGGTCTACCTCCTACACAGGATGCACTCATTCGGGATATCAAAAGGGCTGTCTACCAGGCTGGTCACTGCTGGGCCCAAATGGTGATTGCAAAAGCCACAGCTTCTCTCACCGAGTGATTGGGGGTGGAAGAAGAAGGATGGGGGTGGATGGGAAATATGCTGGACAACCCCACCAGAGGCTACACAACCTTGTAGAGAACTTATATACGATGTGGCTGCAAGAAAGGACATTGCAGGTGTCACAAGGCTGCTCTACAGGGTACTGTTCTTTGTGTTTGCGGTGCACTTTGTAGTGACTAATAAGAATTTAGGGGGCGGCTGGTCCAAAAGTATTTGACTTTAAAAAATTTTTAGTGTGGTAAGCCTGGTACTGACAACGTTGTGTTTACATAAAATAAACAGCAATCATTCTGTTCTTACTTTAGTTATTTTTTTTCCAGTGCCTAGCTTTAAAAACACAACATAGGTCTATATTCTTTTACAGAACCTGAAGGGGTATTTATTTATTTATTTATTTATTTATTACTACATTTATATACCTCTCCATAGCTGAAGCTCTCTTTTGAACACTTATAATTCAAATAAATCCAGGCTCATAAACCCTAAAATATTCATGATTCTCCAAAAATTGAGGAATTGTAATGGCGAATGGTGGCCATATTTCAAAATGGATGCCAATTTTGTTACAGAGCAAATCTGAGATGGTGTCATGTTTAGTCCTGCTCCCCCCTGAGTTGGAAGAAGGTGTTTCAGGTGATCAGTCAGACTCAGACTCTGAAGTAGAGGAGTCAGTGCCAGAAACCAGCCAGCCTGTACCATTGGGGGAGAAAACTCTCACAGGCTCTTCACCAGCTGGGAATGAACCCTCTCCAGAGCTTATCTCGTCAAGGGCAAATAATACACAGTCAGTGGGAAGCCAACATTCTTCTTAGAGAGAGAGAGAGCACGGGTGGGTGGGTGTTAGTCAGTCCTAGAGTACACTGCAGACTAAAACGGGTGGAGCTAAAAGAAGGCGAGAGAAAGTCTGCCTGGCTAATGTCTCTCTGAAATTTTGGTGAAAAACTTTCCATTATTCTTGAAAGGGCAATTGTCTTGCTTAGTTTGCATAGTTTTGCCTAGAGGAAAGTTCGTAGAGATTAGACTCTCTTCAGGTGGGAAGAGATGTTTATTGCTTGAATAAAGCTTTGTGGATTACTTAGCAGGCCTCGTTATTGTCTCCCAAGAAGGCAGGAATTTTGAGAAACATGACAGATGGCCCTATAGCCAAAAATATTCAACATGGTATGATCTACAAGTATGCCGAATTTCAGGCTTTTATAATCAAAGTCACAATTGTTTTACCTATCTGCTGGAATAATTTGTAGAATAGGAACAGCTTCCCCTTAGTTTTCAATATTTGGGGGGGGGGGGGAATTTGCGTATCTTGCAATTCATTGGTTTTTGCATTGCCCTGTGCTTGGACAGCTCTCTACAGGGGCCCTTCTTAATACCGGATTTCTTTGTCAAAGCATAGATTGAATGTTTATGTGACGGTCATCTAAAAACACCATGCATCCAGAACATAATTTAGCATACTTCTGGAAAAAGCTTCAAAATAGATATTTTTATGATGTTCTCTATTTGTGGTGCAGTCCTTGGGAAAACTGCTTCACCATATTTAACCTGGTTTAACAAAAGATTACTGCAAATTTAATGAGAAGCCTGAAGTGGTTGTGTGAACTAATCCTCAGTCTTGTGGAAGGACCCAAGGTGTGCTTTTTGGACACCGTGCCGACAACTGCCATTCCAATTGGTATTGCAGCTGTAGAGACAACTGCATGTTGAACCATTTCACAAGACAGAATTCCATGGGGTTGTCACTATGTGATGATTGGTCATAGCTGATGTGAGGAATTTGCTACAAGAGTAACATGGGTAGTATTATAGGGCAAGCCCAGGAAGAGCCTTTTCAAATATTAGACCTTCACTCCTTTCCTACATCTTTCTCCCTGACTGTGGGAAGATTATATCTGGGCGCATTCATTCATTTTTCCCCCACAGCAAGGAGTCAGGGATATTGCACATGAATCTTGGCTAGCCTGAGGATCTGTCCCCAGGGAAAATAGCCAGACAGAGCCCAGAAATGCTATTAGAAAAATAGCAAACCTAACTGTTTGTTTACATCTAAAAATTGACATGTTACCCAATATTGGGAGTATTGTGTTTAAATGGAATAAAGGTTTGCCTTGTATTTGAACCTCTTAGGGAATTATATTTAACGTACGTGGCTTTCACTTGTATTAATTAGAGAAGCA
Source organism: Elgaria multicarinata webbii (assembly GCF_023053635.1). Taxonomy (NCBI): domain Eukaryota; kingdom Metazoa; phylum Chordata; class Lepidosauria; order Squamata; family Anguidae; genus Elgaria; species Elgaria multicarinata. The sequence goes on along the minus strand of NC_086178.1, from coordinate 14,399,410 downwards.
CATTTCCCTTATATGCATCTTGTCATAACATTGATTTTTGCAGGGTTCATCTTAAATTCCCTTTCTAACAAATTCTCTTGCAAAATGAATTATTGCCTTTGAGAATTTCTTTAATATGTTTTGATGAAATCATTAACTTATGTAATGGGGAAGGATTAATGACAGATCAAAAGATGAGCTCTTCCATCTGTTAATATCATTCCTAAGTTATAACTTGGAAAGCTGGAGAAAAAAAAACTCTATTTCCAGAATCTGTATTCTTCTGACTCATGAATCTCTTTCACAGATTTGTTGGCCGAATAACGATAACTCAACAAATTGAGGAAATAGTACGGTAAGCCAAATGTTTTTAACTTTAAGGTAACATGGCTTGTTTTGAATTTTAAACAACAATACTTACAGAAGACCTGTGGAGCATGTGACCTACCAAGCTGGAATGGCAAGCCATCAGAGGTTCAATAAATGGGAACCGTTCAGAGCTTGGTAATGAAGTACACACTCGGCATGCAGAAGGTCCCAAATTCAGTACCTAGCATCACTAGTTCAATAGAATCCACTAGCAATGCTGTGAAAAGTCTTCTACCTGAGACCTTGGGTAACTGCTGCCAGCCAGAGTAGACAGCAATAGTTGAAATGGGTAGATGGTCTGGCTTTGTATAAGGTGGATTTATTACATCTGGTTTCTGCTGCTTACCTTGGGACTGCAGAAATTGAACATGGGTGCATCGCATGTGCTGGATCACAAGTTGCTGAGGCTTGGAGTATGGAAACAGCATGAGATAGCATAGAGGCCTGAGCTGCAGTTTCATTATTGAGACTGATTCAATAAAAACAAGTTTTAAAAATAGTATTGCAGTATTCTGAAATTTACACATTGGCATCTATATGGGGAAATATTTATTTTCACATGTAGCAGAGTGCATTTAAGTAAAATCTGGACGACTTCCTTCCTTATCCCAGGACTTTATCATGAACTCAATGCTATATTGGCATTCAAGAACTCGAGGCTGGCACCAGAGGCCTTCCTTTGCCCAGCATAATCAAAGCTATGTGTAGAACTATTTCAGAAAGAGGATTTGCTTTCTTCAAAATGTGTACAGTTCATATATAGTCTCCTTAAAGTGTGGGGTGGGGGTGGGGATGGAAATGTGTTTTTACTTTTTGGAATAAAATGTTTAGGCTTTGTTGGATTCTATGTTAAGGATTCTTATTAAGTATCTATCATTGTCAGTTTAAGATTAAAAAAACCCACCCTTCTCCACCTGAGTAGAAAGTTCTCTCTTGCCCTGCCATTTTGTTTCTCTTGTAAATGTTGAAGGGCCTATAAATTGAATCTATTATGCACCATCAGTTGAATGGCTCTTCACATGGCAAATCTGTTTGTGGACTTGATTGTACATGGTGGGCTGTGATTAAATGTTCCCCCCATTTAAAAAAAAAAACATCCTGAAAAAATAGCATGCTAGGCAGAAGGTAGACTAGAACCTAACATCTTGCTTTCTACCTGTAGGGTTTGAATGTCTATGTTTTGGTGCACAGGTGGACATTCAGTTTCCAGCCTATGTACGGAAGTGGTACAGTCTACAAATACTTCTACCATGTGATCTGTGTAGGCCAGACCCAAGTTATTACATGTCTAGTTTCTTAATGCCCCCTTTTCCCCATTGAAGACTCTTCATTCTCTCTCATCTTTTTGTTCTGTTGATGGGCATGTTGAAATGAGAAGGAACAAACTTGCTGGGCAAGGTTCCTGGATGGCAACCCAACTTGCTATTAGTCATGCAGGGATCCTGTTTAGTGATGATTACCTCATCTTTAGAGTGAAATTTACAGTGGCAAGAGCTGTGGGAAAGCCAAAACAAACAATGCTCAAACCAGTTCTCCAGTTGTTTTCAAATACATCCCATAGCAACTGTAGGTTCATATTGGGCAATTCCTGCTGAAAGGTGGAAAGGTGGACCCACCGGTCTTTGTTCTTAGAGAACTGTTAGGACCTGACCGAAGTTATGTATGAACTGGGTAGAAGATGATTACTTGAAACATAATCCTTCGAACACTTCAAGAAGGACGCAGACAAGCTGGAGGGGGTTCAGAGGAGGGCAACCAGGATGATCAGGGGTCTGGAAACAAAGCCCTATGAAGAGAGACTGAAACAACTGGGCATGTTTAGCCTGGAGAAGAGAAGATTGAGGGGAGACATGACAGCACTCTTCAAATACTTAAAAAGTTGTCACACAGAGGAGGGCCGGGATCTCTTCTCGATCCTCCCAGAGTGCAGGACACGGAATAACGGGCTCAAGTTACAGGAAGTCAGATTCCAGCTGGACATCAGGAAAAACTTCCTGACTGTTAGAGCAGTCTGACAATGGAACCAGTTTCCTAGGGAGGTTGTGGACTCTCCCACACTAGAGGGCTTCAAGAGGCAGCTGGAGAACCATCTGTCAGGGATGCTTTAGGGTGGATTCCTGCATTGAGCAGGGGGTTGGACTCGATGGCCTTTTAAGCCCCTTCCAACTCTATTATTCTATGATTCTATGATGCCATATGGCCTGAAGGTTGCTGCACCATAAAATCTCTAAGGCATCCTCTGTCACATGCATTAAGGTATTCAGAGAAGTCCCTTCTGAAGGGACTTTGTTTGCAGAAGAGTATCTCTTGCCTTTTCTGTGGTGACATTCTCTCTTGGGTTCCTCTTTCAGAAAAGCACACTGGGATGACTCCCTTGCAAATTTCAGGACTTTTCATTTTAAGAAAGACACGTGGTTTAGAAACATAAGAAGCTGCCTTATACAGATTCAGGGCATTGACTTATTTAATTCAGTGATGTCAACATTGAGCTCCCTTGGGTTTTAGACTGGAAAAAGCCTGAGCTGGTGATGCTGGCGATTGAATTTGGGACCTCTTGCAGAAATGAACAGAAATAACCTTTTGCTGTATATTGTCTTTGACTGTGAAATCATGCTGGATTTAATCTTAAGAGTAGACCCATTGAAATGATCATATTCAATGGATCAGTGGTATACTGCTTCTCTTCTGTAACCATGTAGCCATGTGGGTTAATAGGTCTGTCAATGGCCATCTCTCGTGAACTTGTCTATTCCCTTTTATGGACATAAGAATCCAGCTATCTTTAAACTGCAGTGTGTTTTCTCCCCATCTCCTTTCAGCTTCTGTTTCAAGTGGCTTTAGTCAAAATAAGAACATTGCTTTTTTGCTTGGCTTAATGCTAACAATGTTTACAATTTTCCAAAATGAAATGGCATATATAGCTCTTCTCTTTGAACGAACCCTCCTTTATTCTTGCTGTGTATCCTCAGATTGATTAAACCAATGTGTGGCTTAGACCTGGTAGCTGATGCTAGGTTGTCCTCTGTAATCATAAACATTGATTTCTCTTTCTTTTTCAGACCACTTGGGCCTGAAAGTCTCTTACTTCGTGGAGCAAGATTAAAAAACACAAGAGAAATCTTTGGTTTGTAACTATATATGTAACTCACTAATTGTTCCAAAAAAATGAGTTTGGATAAGGGAATACAGATGCCTCTCAGAGTGAAGTGATCTCTTGAACATCAGCAAGAGTGGGGCACCTTGGTGCAATATTGGATCCTCTCTCTTTCTCTCTCCCCTTCTCCCCCCCCAACACACCAGGCATGGTTGTGCGTCTTGATTAGTGGGAGTGCCACATTGACTATCACAGCTTGAGTAAGCACCATGGAGCAGTCCTGATAGTAGTGTGGCATGGTGGCTTTGGCCCCAAATCCACCTATCTTTCCCCTCCAGCAATCGCATGAGGCTTGGTTATAGACCTCAGTTGCACCTCTTGGGGGGAAATACCTGATTTGTTCCTCCTGGGCCCTTTCTACACCTAAGGGTTATCCCAGAAAAATTGGAGGTATCATCCCTGCCTGTGGCATTTGGATGCACAAGGACGATCCTGGGGCGGGGGGGGGGGGGAGGCAGGTGTAGAAACGGCCGTGCTGTATATGGGATGTGGATCCTGGTTATGCAGCTGTCAAGGATGTCAGGTCATGCTCCTGCACAAACAAAGCTTTCCTTGTAACTTAACATCATGGAGTATTATCCATACAATAATGGCCACTGCCTTCCTACTTTCATGCAGAGCGATAGGTAGATGAAGATGTCCACATCTTAATGGAAAGAGATGCTGCTATTTATTTTATTTAGTAAAATATTTGTATCCCATCTCTTAATTTAAACATTTTCAAGGTAGCTAACAAAAAAAAAATCCACAATGTACTTTAAAACATGTCATAAACAAGAAACTACCGTAATGCAATCATTAACTAGTAGTGAGACTAAATGGCTTGGTTTGCACATAACACTAGGTCATGGTATATTTAACTGACGGTTTGTTGCCCTACCCATATGATAAAACAAACTGTTAATATTATTATTATTTATTTATATAGCACCATCAATGTACATGGTGCTGTACAGAGTAAAACAGTAAATAGCAAGACCCTGCTGCATAGGCTTACATTCTAATAAAACCATAATAAAACAATAAGGAGGGGAAGAGAAAGCAAACAGGCACAGGGTAGGGTAAACAGGCACTGGGTAGGGTAAAACTAACAATATAAAGTCAGAACAAAATCAAGTTTTAAAAGCTTTAGGAAAAAGAAAAGTTTTTAGCTGAGCTTTAAAAGCTGCGGTTGAACGTGTAGTTCTCAAATGTTCTGGAAGAGCGTTCCAGGCATAAGGGGCAGCCGAAGAAAATGGACAAAGCCGAGCAAGGGAAGTAGAGACCCTTGGGCAGGCGAGAAACATGGCATCAGAGGAGCGAAGAGCACGAGCGGGGCAATAGTGTGAGATGAGAGAGGAGAGATAGGAAGGAGCTAGACATTGAAAAGCTTTGTAGGTCAACAGGAGAAGTTTATATTGGATTCTGAAGTGAATTGGAAGCCGATGAAGAGATTTCAGAGTTTTCTCAATTCCTGGGTTGTTTGTTTCCCCTTGTCCTTCACCCATTCCCCCTCTGTACCCTAATGCCTTTGTGACACTGCAGCACTGGCATGTAGAACAACTGGTTGTTGTTGTTTTACTGCTCTTGCCCACCACCTCTGTAGCCTGGAGAAGCAGCCCATGAACAACCCACAGTTCTGGACTCCTACGTAATGGCCATCTCTGATTTGAACAATCCAGAGTTCACAACCCAACAGCAATCCATGGATTCTCTTACTGTGTTGTTTGTGGTTAACAAACCATGGTTTATTTGCATGTCCAGATTCACACATCAACAACCCATCCTATAGATGTGTGAACAATCCATAATGTAGTAGAAATCCAGCAGAACTATCAGCCAGAAATTCAGTTAACAAGCTGCAAAAGGTCTCTGGAGTAGAAAAACGCAATCTCTGTTGTATTCTGAACACGTGTGTAAGGGTTTTAAAGGCCAGAACCAGTACTTTGAATTGGGCCTAGAAACCAATTGGAAGTCAGTGAAAATGTTGCAAATCTGGTGCATATCCCTGTGGACTGCCCCAATTGATACCCTAGTGGCTGGTTGCTCAACCAGCTGTTTCCTAGCTTTTTTTTAAGAATGAAGGCACTGCTATGGTTTTGTGGAACAGTATCATTTATGTGACCCAAATTTTGACTTTCGAATGACTAGTTGTGCAGCTAGAGTATATTAGATGAAAGTATCCCTTTGCTACATATTGGGTAGTAGCACAATAAGGATAAGCTCTGATAGGAGTTAAATACTTTCTCAACCTTTGTTTGTCATAACAGCGTGTTGTTCAAAAATCTAGCGCTTCCTTGCCACAGCTTTGCCTTAGCAACCACAACGATCAAAGTAGCATCCTCACGTGTTTATCAGCTCATGCTGTAAACACAAAGTGCTAAGCCTTGTTTTTGTCTTTTGCAGGTGTAGCGGTGTATACAGGAATGGAGACAAAGATGGCACTGAATTACAAGAGCAAATCTCAGAAACGATCAGCAGTAGAAAAGTATGTGCTTGTCAGTATTTCACTCAGTTGTAGATTATAGTGCTTTATCAAAAGATCTAGTAGACTTTTATAAACTGCAAAACTGGAAATGCTTGTGATGCTGGAGTGCTAGTACCCTGGGGAATGGGGAAATATACGATTGTGCTCTTTAAAGATTTAGGAAAGAACTGGGTTTTCATGTTTGTTCTTTTCTTGGGTTTTGTATAAAGGTTCGGAAAACCTGATTTTAATTGTTGCTGCAGCCATTTGGTATACACTTATTACCAGTTCTCTTTGCCTGGTTTTCATATTACACTTTAAAAAGTGAATAACTTTTTTTGGAGTATCCACATTTGTTAAATGTCTCTGTTCATCATGTAAGGGAACTTTGAAATGAAAGAAATCACACAGTGAAATTTGATGTGATCAAATCCTCTCTGGATATGTTAGAAAATAATGTGAGGATTGGGCTGCCTGTATTTGACACCACTCAGTCCAGGTGATGCTAAATCCAGTCCTTCTCACTTACTTGTCCTTCATGGTCCTCCAAGGAAGCATTGCCATTTGCTTTGCTTCACTTCCTGCCTAATGAGCCAGCTCTTCCTTGCTTTCCCACGGCCATATCTTCTTCACGGTCCCTTTCCTACCATTGTTAGAAGCAAGAGCTTTCTCCTCTTGGGTTTGCACCCTCATAGAGAAGAGTAGTTTTGTTCTTCTGCAACTAAGGGAGGGACAGAGGCAGAAGGCAAAGTGATGCTTCCCTTTTCTATCCATAATGACATACTGGCCCCATTCAGAAGACACCTTAAACCATGGCTTTAACCATGGTGGTTAAGCCAGAAAGCTAGGCCGTGTTCAGAAGACACCTTTAACCAAGGGGAATAAGGCTTTTTGCTTTATTCGCCATGGTTTAAGGTGTCTTAATCTGTACATTAAATCAGAATCTATCATTTTTGTCTCCTTAGGTCTATGAATTCCTTTTTGATTATCTATCTAATAATCCTCCTTTTTGAAGCCATCCTAAGTACAATACTGAAATATGCTTGGCGATCTGAAGAAAAGTGGAATGAACCTTGGTATAACCAGCAAACTGATCATGAAAGAAACAGCAGTAAGGTAGTGTGTAAAACTATATGCTTTGGAAGTTTTGATTTCAAGTTTTCACAATATACATTCTGATTTCCATTCTGGTTCGAAGATAACAGGAACATGGGCTTCCCTTTCATAGCTGATCATGGGAGACCAGCATGCTTGTATTAACCAAGTTTAACTCTTCTTTTTTAAAATTGTATTGGGGCGTTTTTATTCAGTGTTTAAGTCATTTTCTGGACCTTGTTAAGATCTCCTTGTTAAGACGTTGTTAAGATCTCCTTCCCAGTCTTCATCCCTTTTCTCTTTTATAATCCTTTTCACAACATTGCACCATTTCATTTTTGTCTTCAACACTGTACCTTCTTGTGTGTACCATGTGCAGAATATTTAATTTTCATCATAGTTCTGCATCATACTCTTTTTTCCAGGGACCTGTTCTTTTTACCTAGATTCTGTCCATGTGGCACTTACTGTTCATTACAGAGTTTCCAAGCCCACCGCTTTGCTACTATTTCATGCTTCTTCCTGCCCCCATACAAGTGAAAAATGCTCTGGGGTTATTGCAGCAGTCCTCCTTGGTCACTGCTTGTCAAAGCAAGACAACCCTGGAACTTTGTGGGATGTCCAGTTGCTAGAGCTGTCATCTTTGCATCCCCTGTCCTTAAAGGATTACTGCAAGAGTGTCCCTGTGTGCTTTCTCTGAGCAGTTTGTCTATGTTGCCTTGGCTGCTGGTAAAGGGACATGGCAATGGTGAGACATACTTGCTCAGACACTGCTTTTACTCACTACAGGGAAGCAAGGAAGTAGTGCCAGGATCTGAGAATGAAAATTCATCAGGTCCAGGAATCAACTATCTTTATAAGCAATCATGTACACTCAAAAGTGATGACAGACCTTATTGGATGTTAAATGCATATATTTCCCAAATCATATTAATGTCTATGAATTTTCTAGTACAAAAGGATTCCCTAATAAACAGTCCACAGCATACCAGTCTGGAGAGAGTGAAGATAATATTTTTAAGATGCGGTATAGTGATTACAGATTGGGGAGAACCAGGTTCAAATCTCCATTCAGCTATAAAGCTTGCTAGGTTACCTTGAGGTTGGTCATGCTCTCTCAGCCTACCCAACCTCACAGGGTTGTTGTGGGGCTAAATGATGGAAAGCGGGAAACCATGTATGCCGCCCTAAGTTCATTAAAGAAAGGGGGTGATATAAATGTAACATTTATTATATAAAAATGAAATACCCCTATTGTTTAAACTCAGCCATCATATTGCCCCAATTAGAATAATTACTACTTTTGAAGGAGTCGTGATCTTTTGTTGTTCAGTTAATAAATAATGCTTGTCTCAAAGGACACTGTTGGGCCACTGCAGAAAAAGCCATAATCGTACACACAATTTATGTTCAACTCCTTTGCATCAATTATTATACATTCTAAAATGTGTGTTTTACTTTTAGTTTGACAGTATTTCTCTTCCTTTCTCAGATCTTGAGCTTCATTTCAGATTTCCTTGCTTTCTTGGTACTTTACAACTTCATTATACCCATTTCACTTTACGTGACGGTTGAGATGCAGAAATTTCTTGGATCTTTTTTTATTGGTTGGGATCTTGACCTTTATCATGAAGAAACCAATGAGAAAGCGCAAGTAAATACTTCAGACCTCAATGAAGAGCTGGGACAGGTAAACAATTTTTTTTCTTCAGAGTGGGCTTTAGCTTAAAGCAGTCTCTAATTCTCACTGGTGTTACCTTGAACATGTTATCACAAATCCTTTGATGAATCAGCCTAGTTTAGTGGTTAAAATATCAGACTAGAACTGGAGAGATACAGGTTCAAATCTTCAGTCATCTGTGAAGTTCTCTGACTGGATGACCATATCCAGGTCATTGTTAGCGTGTGAAAATAAGCCGCAGTGGGTAGGTTGTGAGCTCACTAAGCCGTGTTACTGCCGACAAATGATCAGTCATTCTGTGGCTTGGCATGGTTTGTTTCACCCTTAATCATCCCACCTGCTCTCGCCATGTATCTCATGGGCCTTTGCAGCACATTCTTAGTTAGCAGTCTACTCCGCTAATGACTACAAAAGTGATCATTAGTGGAGTAGAGTTTATTTTGCGGCAATTCACTAAAACACAATTGGTACTGCAAATTTGCACAAATCTCACTGGAAGTAAAATAAAATAAAATTACCCAGATCTCTCCAAAGGTGGAAAAAAAATAATGTTAAATATGCGCAAATCTAATGTTGCATAATAATACAGGTTCAGAATCTAGATTCCTAAGCTTTTAATTGGATTACATTTGGGCATGATTGTTAAGTCAGAATGCACATCGCACTCTGTGTAATGTCAATTTGTTTATCCAATCTAATAGATGAAGACTGAGGCTGAGACTTTCTCCCTGGTGTTTTATTGGGATTATTATTATGTAGTGGGTTTTGAATGCAGTTCTCATTTCAACCTTGTATCCTGGAGACCACAGCAACGTTCTGCTTCAGGTGGAAACATGCTTAGTTTTATTCCTCTTAAACCTATTTGGATCACATCACTTCTCAATTTATCATAGGTGGAGTATGTGTTTACAGATAAAACTGGAACATTGACTGAAAATGTGATGCAGTTTCGGGAATGTTCTATTAATGGTATCAAGTACCAAGAGATCAATGGCAAACTGGTTCCAGAAGGACTGATTGAAGATGTTCCAGATGGAATACAACCTAGTTTTGTAAGATTTTCTTTCTTTTAATTAAAATTGATTTGGAGCCTTCTGCAATTATCCATTTAAATAACTTAATGTACATCAAGAAGATAATATTTCACAGAATCATTTTACAGAAGACTGAATTATTGTTGAGACGAGGCTCAGGATTAGATGGTAATGTTTGAGAGAGGCTCAGTTCAGACACCACGTTTCTCAACGGTGGTTTTAGAACTCCACGGTGAAGTTTTTACACCACCATTGAGAAATGTGTGGTTTGGCGGGAAGACTCCCTGCAGTAGTGGAGTTCTTTGGAAAACGCTCCATGCAAAATATCCACACTGTGCAGAGGAGAGTTCCTGCACAATCATTGCTCTGGAGTTTTCTGTTACATTGAGTTCTCTCACTGGCTACAGAGTTCTCTAGCAAGAGCAGCGAAAGGAGCGAATGCCACTTTAGGAGACCCACCGAGATTGGGGTGGGTTTTTTTGCAGCAATGACTGATGAAATACCATCAGGAAGACTGGGGAAGGAGAGAGGGTGGAGGAACTGTCAGTCAAATATCATGATGGGTTTTATTCAACTCCACGGTAGCCCACAGTCTCACAGTTGTGGAGTTAAAACATGTTTTGTGCGGAGTACCTCCTAAAAACTCGAGTTGGGTTTACACGTTGCATTGAGTAACATGACTGAACTGAGCAAGAGAAAGAGAGAAAGGGTGGTCATTGTTTTGAGCTAACAGCCAGATAATGTGTATGTTTAATGGGAGCCATGTCCTGCTAGGTTCAAAGGGATGTTTTCTAAGTAAGCATTCATTAAACTGTAGTCGTGCAACTTGAGTGAATTCATGTTTATTTGGAGATATGTGGCTGGTTTCAGTAGGGCCCATCTAAGTGTACACGGGATTGCATCTTCTATGTGGAGTGGACAGTTTTTGCATGTGATGCAGGAGAAATTCTCACGGAATTAAAAGGACATTGGATTCCTAGCAATCTGACCTGCAGAATCCGCAAAGGACCAGCTCTCCCTGCCAGCAGTGTGCATCTTGCGGATTTGGTCTTTGTTTATTTTTCTCTAAAAATGGAAAATTGCGGTCCTAATTAGCATAATTTGCACAAATTGCATTCACAATTTTCGTATCCTGCCGCTTCAAGAGAAAAATAAATACAGCCAAAATCCACAACCCAGGCCAGGAGGCTCCAGGGAAATCCGTTGAGCCCAAAGAGGGCCAGATTTCCCCCTGACGGACATCCCTCGGAACAGATAAAGCTGGATTCATACATCCCTCGCTGTGACTGCACCTCCATTTTCTGAAATCCCTTCTGTATCCGAGGAGAATAAAGGCTCTCATTGCTATTTGGTCATTATGGCTTCATGGGACTTCCAGTATTGGAGGCAGCATGCCTCTGCCTACCAGTTGCTAGGAAACATAAGGGGGAGGATGCTCTTGCACTCATGCCCTACTTGTGGGCTCCCCATTGCGGCATCTGGTTGGCCCCTGTAGGAACAGAATGTTGGACTACATGGGTCTTTGGTCTGACCCAGAACAGCTCTTTGTACGTTGTTAGTATTAGGGATATTGCATGATGACAAACTGGAATTTGCAGAGGTCTGGCAGCAGACAAGTATGATCTTAGGACTTGGGAGGAGAAAGTCATCCCCTAGGACAGCCTTCCTCAACCTGGGGCGCTCCAGATGTGTTGGACTGCATCTCCCAGAATGCCCCAGCCAGCTGGCTGGGGCATTCTGGGAGTTGTAGTCCAACACATCTGGAGCACCCCAGGTTGAGGAAGGCTGCCCTAGGATAAGCTTGGAAGTTGCCTATCCTAGCTTACAAACTTATGGTTCTGCAGAGAAGCATATATACACATTTATAGTAGCTCACTTCACTAGAGAAGAACAAAATTGCCTGACCAATTGGGTTAATCCATTTTTAATATAGTATCTTGTCTTTTTTTTAACAGACACAAGAGGAAGAGCTCTTCCTGAAAGCTGTTTGTCTCTGTCATACAGTGCAGATTAATAACGACCAAACTGATGGCGTTTGTGGCAGTCCTTTGCATAGCAATGGCATTCCATCTCAGCTGGAGTACTATGCCTCCTCCCCAGATGAAAAGGCTTTAGTAGAAGCTGCCCGCAGGTGAGGATTGGAAGCCCAGATTCTGTGCATCATTCATGAGGCAGAAATGGCATCACGGGATGAGTCAATCTTCTATCTTTGTTTTGAGTCCAAAAACGCTCTGGACAGTGTGACCGGCGCATGGAGGAGTGTTGTCCAAGAAACATTATGTCTTTTATTAACTCATAGTTATACCGTGCCATGGCCATTGCAGAGCCGATGGGCCGTGGTTTACTTGCTATCACCGCGAGTGCTCCAGTGAGATGCAGTAGCAATTATGCATAGTGAAATGGTGGTGAAATAGCAACAGTGCTTAGGAGATTGCACCAGGTGTCTCAAGAACTGTAGTTCGAGAAGTTCTGCAGTATCACTCCCTTTAATAGCAAACTTGGCCGATGCGCGTAGATAGGATTGTAGCCAAAATGGGGCCACTGACAAATGAAGGAAGTATCAGAAGGCTCAGGGGAAGCACAAGGCCTGCAGAAGTACAAAAACAAAACTTGGGGGAGGGGAACCCTTAAGGGGTGGCAACTCAAAACATATAAGTGAGCCCTGAACAGCATGCTGAATATCCAGCAGGACAGGGATGGAAAACCAGGGGAGGGGAGGGTAATGGGGTGGAGCATCCAGGAAGAGGATAAGGCTGAACATGAACACTCCATACTCCAGCATCTTGTTGCAGGTTCTAGTTGGTGGTGATTCAATAAGTATTCTGCAGGGGTGATAGAAGGTAGATCTCTGGTCAATTTGTAGTAGATCGGTAAGGATTTCAGACTTCAAATTGTTTAGGAAAAGCAGCAACAAAATCACACACACACACACACACACACACAAATCCTAAATTACGCTGCTGAAATGGTGAAAGCTTAAGGTAACCGGAAGTGGATTTTTGTATCGAAGGTCTGTGGGCCCTGTCCAGTTCTGGCACTCAAAACGGGTTCCTGGACTCAGAATTCTATAATTCTAAATGTATGTCCAGGCTGCGGTTGGTGAGTCTTGGTATTCTACTAATTAAAAAAAGGAGATCCCAGAAGCCTGAAGTTTGCCCCTGCTTTACTCAGTAGAAGAGAACTAGCCCCTGTTCTGGGGAGCTAAAAGTATAAACTTTGTCACAGAGGAGGGAAATGGAGGCAGGAAATATTGGGAAATAATATGCATTTATTTCAATTACATGTATTTATGCGTAGTTACATTATGACATGGGGATATGTATATGCAGCATACATATTAATCTTTGGGCCTATTCAGACAACACACTAAGCCATGGTTAAGCCGCTAACCCTTTTGCAGCAAGTAATTAGTGAGCATGTTTAAACCATGATTATGTAGCCAACATGATTAGAAATGGTTCACATGATATACTAAGCCATAATGTTTAGCTCAAAATGCTTAACCACCGTGGCTTAGCGTGTCGTCTGAATAGCAGGGTGGCAATGTAACACTTTTGTACTATTTATCCAATTGTTTGCAGTTTTCATAAAGGTTTGCCTTTTTAATTGACTTTTCGTTCAAATGTTTAGGGTTGGTGTTGTGTTTACTGGAGCAAGTGTAGAAAATATGGACCTTAAAAGCTGTGGAAAGCCAGAAAGGTAAGAATGAAATTAATAGTTCCTAAAAAATGTTTCCTTCCATCAAGATTCTGTGATGCCCATTATCCCCAGCTAGCGTGGCCAATGGCTAGAGATGATGAGACTTGTAGTCCAGCTATATCTAGAGTTCCAGAGGTTCCCCATCCCAAGTGTAAGGAATCTTAATCGGTTTTGATACATCCAACAAAACTACAGCTTATGTCCCCTTCTTAGTTCAACAAAACTACAGCTTATGTCCCCTTCAGTTTGATCACTTTGCCTTGACTTTCAGAGCAGGACCAAATCTCTGGGAAGAGTATTTCTTCAGTAAGATCCTAGCTCTAGTCTCTTGTATCTCCAGTTGTAGGTTCTTGGGCACTAAGACTGAGAAGGACCTCTACGTGAGGCCGTAGAGGGCTGCTCCCCAAATTAGGCTTGAGTTAGATGGGCCGTTGGTTGGAGGTAGTATATATCATAACTCTTATTTATCAATTTGTATCTCATTCTTCCTCCAAGGAACTTGGGGATCACGTACATGGGGTGTTACCTATTTTTCTTTACAAAAGCCCTGTGAGGTGAGTTGGGCTAAATGATTATGATCAGGCCAAGATCAACCAGTGAAATTTGCTCTGGTTCAAAGTGCAAAACTTTAAACCAATATCTCTCTGGTCCATGTTCCAATAATCTATCAAGTTACACAACATTATTCATAAGCAACAAATATAGCTGGAACTCTTACATGTGTTAGAGATATGATTTCAGCAATTGCACCATATGTGGCCCTGATCTGGAACAGATTGAAACTGCTCATTTCTCACTCATGTGGTTGCGTAAAACTTATGATATTCATGTCTTTCACAGATACAATCTTGTCAAATCGGTGACATTCCTCATAAGCCACAAGCTAGAAGCTCATGTCCTTAACTGTCACTTGAACTGATCATAGCTAAAAATACCCCAACCTTTAAAACCTATATAGTAGAAGCATTTGGTTTTTCCAAAGAGGTGGCTTCTATTAAAAAAAAATGAGCATGCTCCTAAAATGAATCTCCCAAAGTAAGGCAGTTTCGGAAACAAGAGATGTAGGCTAGATGGAAGGCAAGAGCTTTGGGAGGGTGATTGCATCTAAAAGCCTTCTTGGCTGTGCTCTCTTGCCTCCTCCTCCATCCCCCCATCCCCCACCTGTGTCTGAGGCTGTGAGATACCCCCTCTTCCACAATCCACTGAGTCTCTCAGCTGCTTCTCTTCTCCAGCTGCAGTATCTCATTGGGGGTAACCCATGAGTGCAGTTGCAGGCGTGCAGCTTTCTCATGGTTCTCTGCATTTAAGTAATCTAACATCTTGGCCTTCGGTTTATCCAGTACATCCTATAAACATGATCTTCCCTCCCCCTTTAAAGGTACAGATTGCTACATGTTTTGGAGTTCAATGCAGATCGCAGAAGGATGAGCGTAATTGTAGAAAATCCATCAGGTAAGCCAAGAAATGTTGTCTAAGTAAGCAGCTTTCATAATAGGGATAATTGTGGCTGCTGAAAAGGTTAGCGTTAATTGTAGACATGTTGTAGACTTGTAATTTTTTTTTTCTTAAAACTGTTCCTTTACAGGTGAAAAGCTCTTATTCACCAAAGGAGCAGACTCTGTTATTCTTCCTCGGAGTAAAGATGGAGAAATAGAAAAAACAAGAATTCACGTGGATGAATTTGCTTTGGTATGTGAAAGCGTCGCTTTGAAGCTTCCTGGTAGATCAGAGTGAAACTTCTGCTGAGAATCATCATCTTCATCGAAAACAATAATAATAAAAAATGAAAATTGTTTTTCTTATTAAAAGTTATGTATAGAGATGTAGATATTTCAGGTCAGTTGAATGTGGGGCTCAGAGCGAATCCATACATGTGGTTGTAGTTCGTATGCAATCTCCTTCAGGGGAATGTGGACCACAAGCTTGTCAGAGTTCCATGGAAAGTGTTGTTTGTGTGAACTGCTGCTTCCAGGTGGTTAATAATTTCCTGACCGCTAGTATTCCCATGATGACAATAGCTTGAAAAAGTTCCCAAAATCCTGTGGGCAGCCTGAAGAAGCTGCATAGTGGCTACCGTATTCATGAATCATAGAATAGCAGAGTTGAAAGGGGCCTACAAGGCCATGGAGTCCAACCCCCTGCTCAATGCAGGAATCCACCCTAAAGCATCCCTGACAGATGGTTGTCCAGCTGCCTCTTGAAGGCCTCTAATGTGGGAGAGCCCACAACCTCCCTAGGTAACTGATTCCATTGTCGTACTGCTCTAACAGTCAGTCTGTCAAGGATGCTTTAGGGTGGATTCCTGCATTGAGCAGGGGGTTGAGCATGGCCTTGTAGGCAAATAGTATTCATGTATGCAAATGGTGTTCTCAATTCTCCCAAGTGGTGGCACCCCCACCCACCCCCAGACAAGAGTGAGTTATCAGTAGGCTTGGAGAAATTCCAAGGTTTGTAGAAGTCCAAAAAATGTTTAGAAAACCCTCCCTCCCCTCAAACTGAAGCCTCCTCTGCAAACTCCAATGAGGATTGAGCATGCTCAGTGGCCACAGAATGCTGACTGACTGAGTGGAAGAGGACAGAAAACTGGGGACAGGTAATGGAGTAGAGTTGATTTCACACTGCCCATTTGTAGGCTCTGGATTTCTACTTCCTGTATAATGGAAATCAGATTTCAGTGCATTATTGCATGTAAGATTTGGCCTTTTTGGGTTAAAAGTTTTTTTAGAGATCTTCAAAGCTGGGCAAAGACGTAGCTACACATCTTTGAAGCTGAAAGGAACTGTAGTAGAGTAGGACTGCTTGATGAGCTTTGGACATCTGCCTCAACACCTTGAATTGTGGCTAGAAAACAATTACCAATGATGAGTGCAGCTCTTTCAGAACTGGGGTGAGCCAATCACAGTACTGTGCACTGACTTTAACATTCTGTGGAATACAGTGCAATGGCAGAGCGCTATTTTTATGGAGAGGGGGTGTTCAGGATGCCCCATGCCAACAATGTTTGGAGTCCTGTTTCTGCAGAACAGATCCAGCCCTCGAGGTATCCTGTCTGGCCCTCGTGCCTGCACTCTCCTTCTCTTCCTCCCCTCTTCCTATTAGCCAGGGTAAAAGTAATTGATATATCAAAACGTTACTTAATCGTGGGATTTTATGGAGGAAATCAGTCCTGTAGATTTTTCATAATAGACTTTGTTGCTAGTGTGATGCCTAATAATAATCACTTTTTGATTTTTTTTTCTTAGAAAGGATTAAGGACTCTTTGTGTGGCTTACAGAAGATTCACAGCAGAGGAGTACCAGGAAGTGGAAAAACGTCTTCACAAGGCAAAAACTGCCCTACAGCAGCGAGAAGAGCGGGTGGCAGAGGTGTATAACTTTATAGAAAAAGACCTGGAATTACTTGGAGCTACAGGAGTAGAAGACAAGTGTGTACTACTTGCACTGTAACGTTATAGTACATTATAGGTTATGAGCATTCTATGGGTATTTTGGTCATGTATGGTACCGCATATAACTGTTTAAAAATAAATGTATAACTTTGCTGAGGAAAATGGTTGCTTCTTAAGCAAGCTTGAATATGGAGAAGGCTTAGTACAGAAGCAAAGCTTGGGGAGAGCATGTGAGCAATACCTAGACCTGTTTCATATGACACAACAGCCCACCATGGCTTAATCTAACCGTGGAGGATGTTGTGTTGTGCCAGACACCCGCAGGCATTATTTTTGCATCGTGCCCAGCTTGCTGCAGCTTGTTGTGTTGTGTGAATCCAGGCGGCAGGAGTTATTTGAGAATTAGACTACCCTCAAATAACCCTAAAACAAGCCATGGGTTATTTGAAGGCTATCTAACCCTGGATCGTCCTTGATTGACTGTCTAAAAATTGGCTTTAGAGATATGCCGTCCGTGTGTGTGGTATTTGTTTATATGTTTTCCATAAGTGTTGTTTGTACTTTGTATAATGTATTTTAATAGTTTTTAATTTTTCTGAACTGCACAGAGAGCTTCGGCTATGGGGTGGTATAGAAATACAATAAATGAATAAACCCTCAAACGTCCCCTGCCACCTGGGTTTGCACGACATGACAAGCCATGGCAAGCTGTGTACGTGCAAGTGCCCGACACAGTGCAACAGCCCCCCCCACCCCCCAGCCGGGTAAACTAAGCCATGGGGGTGGGCTGTCATGACATGCAAACAGACCCATAGTGAAATTTCAAAAGCTGGAGCAGTGATGGAGTGGTGGGAGGGCAAGGCTCCTTTGCCTTTCCCCATTACTAGCAAAACTGGAATAGCCTAAGAGAAATAAGAATCACGATGCTAAAAAGATCAGTTGTAATGTTGTTAATGAGCACGGTTTCTTTATTTACAGACTCCAGGATAAAGTCCAAGAGACCATAGAAGCCCTCCGACTGGCAGGTATTAAAGTGTGGGTTCTCACTGGCGACAAGCATGAGACGGCTGTTAATGTCAGCTTATCATGCGGACACTTTCATAGAACCATGAATATTCTGGAACTTCTACAGCAGAAATCGGACAGTGCCTGTGCAGATCGGCTAACGCAGCTTGCCCGGAGGTAAAACGCTGCCTGTGTCTGAACGGATAATGCTAACAGCTCTTTGCAGAACTCACCGATATAAAAATAAAACAGTCGCTTTGCATCTACTTCTTTGCTGCATAAATGAAATCCTCACCTGCTGCTAACAAGCCTGTTGCTTTGGGGAAGGAGAGGGACGCGTAGTTCTTCCGCTTGCTGTGCACAGTCACTCTTTCTTTGAGCATTTGACGAGTCGAACTGGTGGCCTTCACTAAACAGTAAAGGATTTGTTTGCCAACAATAACATTTTCTTCCCTCCTTTGTTAGAATAAAGGATGACCACGTAATCCAGCATGGGCTGGTGGTGGATGGGACCAGCCTCTCCCTTGCACTCAGGCAACATGAGAAGCTCTTCATGGAAGTCTGTAGGAATTGCTCTGCGGTGCTGTGCTGTCGCATGGCGCCACTGCAGAAAGCAAAGGTAATTTGCTCAAGGTTTTTAAAGCGGGACTGATGGGGCCGTTTAGCTACCATTGTCTACCCCTGTGACTTGGAACAACTCTGCTTTTAGGGAGCATTTTCAGGACTGACCAAGTAACCCCTGTACACTTGTTCTGTGGTGCCCTCTGGATTCACATTTGAGCCTGTTAGTTGTCTGTCGCCCTGCGTGATCCCTGCACACCTTCTCAGGGCAGAGTTTGTCTGCCGTTAGTGATTTCTTTGAGGAAATCCCAATAAGCTTCCAAGTTACTCCGTTTCAGATTATTGTTTTAAAACTGCCATTATATAGCACCTCGGAATGTTCAAAGCATTTCCCTTACATTATTTCAGTAACCTCAAGGCAGGCCAGTATTACTTCCATGTTACAGATGTGGACCTGAGGCCGAGACAGAGTGACCTACCTAAGGCCCCCTGATGAGGATGTGGTTAAGATCTGAACTGGAGATCTCCCGGCTCTTGTTCTTGGTCATTATACTGCATTTAGAAAACAGATGTATAGGACCCCAAGCTACAGGAGTAATGTGAACTGGTACAAAGTCTGGATGTGCTTTTTTCCTTTTATACCACATTTTATCCACATCCTCATCATCCAATCCTATTTGAGAATAAACGATACTGGAGCAGAATAGCTTTCCTGAGACTTTAGGAGGAGAGATGTCAGAGGACAGGTCAGCCTGATGCATTTTGGTTGTAAGGCACTTTTGCTATGCATATTTGGAAAACAGTTAAAATTTGCAAGAAAACAAATCTAGACCTTCCTGCCTGGACTGTGCCTTGGAGTACTTCAAGTCAGGGGGCTACTAAACATAGACCAGGGAACCTGGGCTGTCCACGTTTGTAAACCGCCCAGAGAGCTTCAGCTATGGGGCGGTATATAAATTTAATAAATAAATACATTCCATGTCCATGACCACAAGTCTTTATCTGGCAGGCACACAGAACCAGTGCAGCTTTAATACAGGCATATTTTTCTATCTCTGTGACGTTCCTTATTTCCACCTTATTAGTAAACAGTGCAGAAAATGTGGTTGACTCTTAAGCATTGCCCTCCGCGTTGGCTTTGTGGATGGTCTTCCCTATCTGAGCAGCTCAAGAATGAATCATTGGCATTCCTGGATAGTGTTAAACTTTTTTAAAAAAATCCTTTTTTCCTTGTGCAGGTTGTACGGCTGATAAAAACCTCTCCAGAGAAACCCATCACGTTAGCTATTGGTGATGGGGCTAATGATGTGAGCATGATACAAGAAGCCCATGTTGGGATAGGTAAGAGCCTTCTCATCATGTATCTATATCCGGATTTTTGGCTTTGGCATTATGTCAGAGTCTCATTGCATTTAAAATTCAATAAGCAGAATTACAATGGGAATCTGATCCATATATGGAAGACCTGAGCTGAAAATCAGAGGCACTGTGTGTGTAGGGCAGCCTTCCTCAACCTGGGGCGCTCCAGATGTGTTGGACTGCACCTCCCAGAATGCCCCAGCCAGCTGGCTGGGGCATTCTGGGAGTTGTAGTCCAACACATCTGGAGCGCCCCAGGTTGAGGAAGGCTGGTGTAGGGGCTTTTCAGTTTAATATAAAGTGATGAATAAAATATATTTATGCCCGACTTGTCATCTAAGGATGTCTCCTAGAGAGGCTTGCAATTTTAAAACAGAAGTAGAATATAATTAGAGAGATGTTGGGAGATGTTCAGTCTCTGTTTGCCACTGGCAATTGGTGATCTAGTCCAGGTTACAGGCTCTTCCCTTCAGGCAGAGGAGGCTACAGACAATGACGATATCAATCTGCAGAAGCAGCTCTTCCTTTGGCTTCAAAGCGGAAACTCTCCGGGTGAATATTAGAAATTGTCCATGTGCACGCAAAGTTTTTCCCTTCCCATTGGACAATAGAAAAAACCCAGCATATATGAAGCTGAGGATTATGTGCCCTTGCTTTGAAGATCCTCCTACTTCTTTTATTGATTCGTGTTTAACTGATTTGCTTTTATATTTTAATTATAATTTTGGATTTTATCTTTTATTGTTAGCAGCCTTGGGTGCTTTTTATAGTAGAAAGGTGGGGTACAAATTTAATAAACAAATAAAATTATAAATCCTAGACATGCTTTCAGTCTCTTTGAAACTGATGTGTGTACGATTATGGCATCTGTAGTATGTATGCATGGTTGACTAAAATCTATTCCAGAAGATTGCTGTTGTTTTTAAGAGAACATACTATATCAGCCTTGCAGTTAAGTCCACAAAAAAGTTTTGTGGACTTAACTGCAAGGCTGATATAGTATGTGAAAGTTTTATTAACCTACTTCTTCACGCATGCCCATGTTAATCATGTGTGGTGTTCATTAACAAAAAAAGTTTTGTCCTTTTTTAAAAATTAAGTATCCCTATTTAATAACCTAGATGTCATTTTTATCACAGGCAGACATGCGAGTGGCTTTTTAAAATGCTGAATTAAATAATATTGAATCCATCCTTTCTATGTGTTAAGAGTTGATAGACTTATTCTTGTCCAGTCAGGGGTTCTTTAAAAAGAAACATTTGAAATCACAGAATCATAGAATAGTAGAGTTGGAAGGGGCCTATAAGGCCATAGAGTCCAATCCCCTGCTCAATGCAGGAATCAGTGCTTGAATCTTTTCTAATCATTGCGTAAATTGCTTCAATTCTGCTTAAGTTTATCTCCTCTGTGTTCTGTGGGGGCTTTGGAGGGTTGGATTTAGCGTAATTTTTCTTTCGTCTCCCATAATTTACAGGTATCATGGGCAAAGAAGGAAGGCAAGCTGTAAGAAACAGTGACTATGCAATAGCAAGATTTAAGTTCCTTTCCAAGTTACTTTTTGTCCATGGCCACCTTTACTATATTAGAATAGCAACCCTTGTACAGTACTTTTTTTACAAGGTAAGTTCCTTCAGATTGTAACTGGGGATTCTTTTAACTGGAAATACTTTGTTTTGGTGGCATATCCTCGGAGTTAACCGTAACGGAGGGAAGCATATGTGGAAATCTCCGAACAATGCACTGTGAAGCAAATACATAGCTTCAGAAGTTGTTCACCGTTGATTTCTACAAATTCTACACCGTAGCACATTATATTATATGCAGTTATTTGTGTTCTTAAAGAGATCGCTTTAACTCAGTCTAGCGTATTATTGTTATGCCTAGTTTCCTAGGTCTCAGAAAAGACTGGCACAGATGTAACTCTGCCAGTGTCATAACTGTGATAAGGTGCCATGGGGTGGACCACAAGCTCTCTCAGTTTGCACATGCATGCATGCGCTCTGTCCCACACACTGACATACTTCCCCCCCACCCCTTCCCTCTTCTTTTAACCATAGTTTTGCGTTACGTTTGCACTGACACAAATTGTGGTCAGCACAAATGAGGTTTTATAATAATTGTATACCCTGCCTTTCCTAATAGTTTAAGGTGGCTAATAAAAAGAGAAAATACAAAAACATCTCCAAAAAGTATAGAAACTGCGATCTACAAAACGAAATAAAAAATATTTCGGCTTGAACCCTAAGATAAGTTAACTTAAGTTCACAGAAGGGAAGTTATTCCCCGTTCCACATTTCTTCAGGAGCCTCTGCCACCCCGCCACCCTCCAGGGGTTGCAAGTGGGAGGAGGGTTGGGGGAACTTTCCTTCCAGGAACTTCCCTAAGATAACTTAGATTTAGACCCAAGCCATAAAATGTAATAATTAAAAGCCCTGCCTTGTAAAACCACTTGTAACCAGGGTTTCAGTCCCTAGTTTATAAGGCAAATGTGGCTTCCGTTGATGCACACATAATACGAACCATGGTTAAAGGGCAGGGAAATGGAAGGGATCACTCTGGGCAAAGGAGGAAGAAGGGGAAGGGAACGCACCCTATTTGCCAACCGTGATTGATAGAGCTATTAAATCTGCTCTAAACTGAAGCCTTAGTATGGGTGGGGGGGCACTTCTTTTGGTCCGGGGGGCCACATTGTCCCCTAGATCTAACCTGGTAGACTGAATGATGTCAAGGGGATGGGCCCCCCCCCCCTTCCCATGACATCATCACCGGCATCCCCACCCACTTTTTTCCTCGTGCGGAGAGAACCACAAAGCATGCCCCTCTCCGCACAGAAAGCCACTCAGCCAGCCCTTGCAAGAGCTGACTCGTGCAAGCGCCAGCCAAATCAAGCAGCTCCTGTTCGGGGCATGAGCAGAGTGGCCAGGACTTGCAGTAGCCAGCTTCCGTAAGCTCTAGCTGAGTGGTGCGGGGAATCTCGAATTTATCTCTGAACTCTGGGGTGTCATATGGGAGAGCATTTCTACTGAACAGTGGCCACCCCTGTCAGACATTTATCATTTATCTTTTATCATCAGTGAATTATTTCTTACTATTCTAGACTTGGATTTAATGACATTTAAGATTAAGAATCTATAGGATTATGGTTTGCCCTTGGATTCCTAAAACTTAAACTTACATATCTTCTTGCCTTTTTGATATTCAAGTTAAGCTGGTTTTTCTTCAGAACTCAGTGTCTTGTGTCCCTAACTAGTTGCATCCCTTTTTGTTTTCCAGAATGTGTGCTTTATTACACCACAGTTTTTATATCAGTTCTTTTGTTTGTTTTCACAACAGGTAAGTATTCAGTTGGATTTCTTCCTTCCCTTTCCCCCTCCTCCATTTATGGGAGTGAATATGAATAACCATAAACACCCATGAATAGCATTTTATATTATACAGTAGCTGAAATTGAATACATGTTGCTGACAGCCAGAATATCCTTCAGTAACATCTCAGTATCCCCACTTTTGTCTTGCTATTACCTTTTAAAGTTCTTATTGGTAAAGTTGTAGGAGAGCTATCCTGTTTCTGTGGGGGAGCATTTTATTTTCAAGGAATTGTACAGGTCAAAATATAATCAAGTGTAATTTAACAACGTCAGTGTACAGAGTGAGACTCACAACACAGGTGATGTTATATCTATCACGCAGAAAAACTGGGCCTAAAGGGGAGGGCAGGATCCTGGGGCAAGGGAGGGATCATCCACCCTGAACCCGGGATCCCCTGTGCATCATGTGATGCACAGGGACGATCCCAGGGATCACCCTGGGATTTTGCCCCGTCTAGCTATGGCCAGTATCTCTTTCATCCAAAGAATGTTCTCTAGCATTAGGGACTGCTAGAAAGCACAGCATGAATGGATGTGTGCTAGAGAGCTGGAAAAAATATGATTTTGCTTTACACCTAGGGCCAAGTTGCCACAAATGCAGTCAAACCAAGAAGGGATTTAGAATATCAGGTTTAGAAATTTTAGCTTTATGGAATGGGCTTTGCCTGCTTTTACCCATCTGTTGTTCCTTGCTTTCAGGCACTTCTTCCACTGCCTGCTCTTACTCCTTTCTATGTTTGTAGCATGTCTATGTTTCCACCATCTATCATTCTTGATTTCCAATTTTCCTCCAAGGAGCTCAAGGCAGCGTGCAGAATTAGCTCATTTTAACCACTGAACAGGCTGTGAAATAGGTTAGACGGGGCTCACGGCAGCTCCGCATCTCATGCAGAAAATCCAATTGCTGAGTGTACCCTGGTGTTTCTCGCAGGGCATGCTCAGTGTAGCTGGTATGTTCCATATAGATATCAAGGTTGCTTCTGGCAGCACTCATTTATAGGACTTTGAGAGTGTTGGGGTGATGGCTGAGTGGGGATTTCAGCCTTTCCCAGCATTTTAGCCATTTTACCAGCTGGTTAGCTAACATAAAGAGGAAGCAGGGGGACATCATCATCATCATCATCATCATCATCGTCATTATTATTGTTGTTGTTGTTGTTGTTGTAGTATCCCGCCTTTTGCCCAATGCTGGGCCTCAAGGCGGCCTTACAAAGTTTAAAATATACATGGGGGAGGAGGGAAACAAAACCATAAACAATTAAAAAAGTACACAACAAAATTATAAGACATTAACATAGATGGAGGGCAGGATTATTCTCCAAAGGCCTGCTTGAACAAAAAAGTTTTAGCCTGCTTCCGAAAGCCCATCAAAGAGGGAGCCAGCCTAGCTTCCCCGGGAAGAGAGTTCCAGAGCACCGGAGCAGCCACCGAGAAGGCCCTCTCCCATGTTCCCACCAAGCGTGCCTGTGAAGAAGGTGGGACTGAAAGAAGGGCTTCTCCAGAAGATCTCAAAGCACGGGCAGGCTCATAAGGGAGAAGACGGTCTTTCAGATAACCTGGACCCGAACCATATAGACAACTAGACAACCTTCTCACCCCTTCCCGAGTTCGGGGTTTTGTAATGGGCTGGATCCAATTGGGGCTTTGCACATGCAGCTGACCCCATCAGCTGCAGCCCGTGCATCAAGCCCTCTAGCCCTGGTCCACACACGGCCGTGATGTACCATTTCTGGGGGAAACCACAAAATGAGCACAACTGCTAGTTCCTGAAGGTTGTGCCCGTTCCTGAAACGACCATTTGCACTTGTTTTGGGGCTTCCCCCAGAAACGCTACATCACAAGTGGGGCTGGGCGTGAACAAGGCTCCAATTGGATCCAACCCAATTAGAGTTTGGATCTTGCACCAACAGAGTTTTCTAGAGCTTTAACTGGGATGAAGCCTGACTATTCCTGAATAAATCCTTCCGTTAGGTACTCTACTAAAGTGATCTTTAGGAAAGAGTATGAGTTAACTCGTATTTGCTTTAGATATATATGTGGGTTTTACCAAGGAATGGGATGAACTCTTAATATTCACTAGTTGTTTTAGTTTAAAACATTGCAAGCTGACACACACACACACACGTTGCATTGTTGACAGTTGTGAACAAAACCTGACTTGTGGATTGCTCTTAGCTGAGCCTCTTGACTAGACGGGCTTTGGCTAATTGACATTATAGAAGTGTAATAAATAAATAGTAATAAATAATAGATCTCCTTTCTCCTGTTTCGGCCTTTTAAAAAACCACTAATTCGCCATCTTTTCTCACTTTTCAGACTCTGTATGACAGTGTATACCTGACTTTGTACAACATTTGTTTCACTTCCCTGCCAGTCCTCATGTACAGTCTTTTTGAGCAGCACGTGCATCCTCACGTATTACATAGCAAGCCAACGCTCTATCGGTAAGCATGCTCTTTCGGGGAGGGTTATGCTTGGCAAATGACCATCCTACCAGTGGTAGAAAAGAACCCCCTTCAGAAACAATGTGTTAGGGTGCAAACACTTAGCTTGCTTAGACTATCCCAACACGTCTGTTTTCATGTAATCTGAGAGCCAGTGTGGTGTAGTGGCTGGAGTGTCAGACTGGAAGTCAGGAGATCCGGGTTCTAGTCCCCACTTGGACATGGAAACCCACTGGGTGACTTTGGGCCAGTCACAGACTCTCAGCCCAACCTACCTCACAGGGTTGTTGTGAGGACAAAGTGGAGAGGAGGAGGATTATGTATGCCACCTTGGGTTCCTTGCAGGGAAAAAAAGGTGGGATATAAATGCAATAATAAATAAATAAATAAAAATACTCTTCTTTTGAAACTTCAGAATAATGCAAGTGTTATTGGGCCCCAGCTGAGTAGTAGAGCACATGCTTTGTATGTGCAAGACCCCAGGTTCAATCCTTCCATCTCTGGTTAAAGGATCTAGACTGAGAAAGATCTCTGCCTGAGATTTAGAGAGCCATTACAGGCCAGAGTAAACCATGCTAAGCTAAATGGGCCAATAGTCAGGCTGTAAAAGGCAGGCGTGAGCAACCAGCCTAAATTCAGAAAGCAAAACGTTCAGAACTCTGACAAGAGTCTGCTGGATGGGGAGGAAAAGAGAGAAAAGGGGGTGGCAATTAGGAAGAAAAGAGTTGGCCCATTCACTTTTGGCTCTTACTCTGCCTGTTGCTGTCCTTTGCTCAGCCCTCCACTGGCATGCAGGCCCTGACAGATTACACGCCAA
The DNA here is from genome assembly GCF_023053635.1 of Elgaria multicarinata webbii. NCBI lineage: Eukaryota > Metazoa > Chordata > Lepidosauria > Squamata > Anguidae > Elgaria > Elgaria multicarinata. The sequence continues at coordinate 14,373,013 of NC_086178.1, read as the reverse complement.
AGGAATGTAGCCCTCTACAGAAAAATAGTTTCCCACCCTTGGTATAAGGCAATCATACATTGATATGCTCAGTTTTTGATAATGTTCAGGAGCATAAATGTTTGGGCAGAACAACGTCAGGGTATCTGTCCTCTTCCTTCCTCCTTCGATCAGAGAATTTGTAGCCATACTATTCTCGGAGGATGAGACATAGCATAGGCAAAATATATTTCTCTTTGTTTTAGCAAACGTTTAAACCTGGTGTAGTTCTAATCGGGTATGGCGGTTCAGAGCAAAACATCAAATTAGATTGTTTAAATGTCCAGATGGATAGCTGGCTACCACCCTCATTTCATGAGGGAGAGCAATTGTAGATGGAGTTTTTTTTAGCTCTAAAAGCTAAGATGGTACAGTATGCTTAAACTTGAATTATGGGTTTTGTTCATTTAAGACTTTGCCAGAGAATGTTACATTAATTTATGGGGGAGAGGGTGCTTAGACCTATTGAAAGAAGGCCACAAAGAAATGAACTTGTGATCAAGAGATTTTAAAGTATGAAATATACAACTTGATCTGCTAAAATATATTTTACTTGTTTGAACGATGCCACCTCCAAATCCATCAAACAAGCTGATTGCATTTTGACAAATTGAAAATTGGCTCATTGACTAAGGAATGTTGCAGGAGAACTGAAGAATGGGGCATGTTAACTGGGATCGGTCACAGTTTCCCCCACCCCCTAACAAGAAGTACGTTGGGCTCATCTACACCAAGCAGGATATTCCACTATGAAAGCAGTATATAAAAGGCAGGAGCCACACTACTGCTTTATAGCAGTATTGAAGTGCAATGCAGGACCTACACTATTGCTTTATAGCGGTACTGAAGTGCACTGACAACTGTTGGGGCCCATGACACATCTACACCAAGCAGGATATAACACTATGAACGTGGTATATGGTATGTGTCATGGGCCCCATCAGTTGTCAGTACACTTCAATACCACTATAAAGCAGTAGTGTGGCTCCTGCCTTTTATATACCGCTGTCATATTGGAATGTCCTGCTTGGTGTAGATGAGCCCTGAATTATCTTTACATGTTATGAGGTCAGCACATCACGGTAAGAGAGAGGCCTGGTCCCATTGAGCTTTGCAATTGTGTTACTTGTTGTTCATTCCCATGTCACATAACAGACTGGCTGTTTTCAGGACTGTACCAAAATATTCAAAGATGCTCTCAGATGGAATGATAGCATGCCAAATACCTAAGGAATTAAAATTAGCCTACTGCTATTCAGCAAGTAGCAGTATTCAGCCCGAGACTTGAGATCTGTTGGAGGAGCCCTTCTCCGCATCCCACCAGCACAACACATTCACTATGTTGGGACAAGGGAGAGGGCTTTCTCTGTGGTGGCACCCCGACTGTGGAATGCCCTCCCCTTGGAGGCCCAACTGGCTCCAACGCTGATTTTATTCTGGCGTCAAGTGAAAACATGGCTTTTTAACAAAGCTTTTAATGGTTGAATTCACTAGGCGCATTGTTTTAACTGTTTTAAATGGTTTTACTGCTTTTAAATTATATATTGTTTTAACTTGGTTTATGGTTTAATTTGTTTTTAGCTGTGTATATTTACTGTTTTATACTGTCTGCTTTTATCTGTATGTCGCCCTGAGATCTTATTGATATAGGGTGGGATATAAATGTTTTAAATAAATAAATAAAGTCTTTGTACCATTTCTCCCTTCCTCTCTACAGAGACATCAGTAAAAATGCCCACTTGGGCTTTAGACCTTTCCTTTACTGGACCTTCTTGGGATTCTCTCATGCATTTGTTTTCTTCTTTGGCTCGTATCTTCTGATGGGGGAAGACACATCTTTGCTAGGAAATGGCCAGGTAAAGTAGAATGTAAACAGATTTTGCAATCATATGTTTTGATATGTTTGGAATATTTCTGGGAAGTTAATGCTACACGCTGTCAGGCACGTGTAAACTTATGTGGTTTTAGCTACTGCAGATGAGTTCTTATGCAGAGAAGAAGTAGAATTGACCTCTTATTAGGGCTGGAGGAGAAATGTCTCACTTCTCTAAGTAATGCATGAACTGGAACACAATTATCTTTCATTTTTCACACTTCTCTAAATTTTATGGTGCAGTTCTTTGGTAAAAAAAAAAAGATGTACGAACAGATCTGCATTATGGGGGAATTGCATACACAAATGCAATGAGAGGCAGACTGGCTGAGAGATTGTGACATGCCTAAAGCTACCTTGTGAGTTCATGACAGAGGCAGTGTTTGAACCAGTAAATTTCCTGGTTCACAGCTCCATCACTTAGCAACAATATTCCTTCAGCGTAGCAGGGAAGGAGCAGAGTGCTCTCATTACTACTTGTTTGTTGATGTATAGAATGGGTTATAAGAGATATTGGTGCCATCCCAGGATATATAGTTCAGTGTGTTGGTTCTCTGTTACTCAAGTGTCATTGCAATGTGATCAGCTGTTGCTAGCAATTGATACAACCTTAATACCAGTGGGTACCACTACTGTACTAATTTAGTAGTGTGTTAATCCATTGCCTTCAGCCACCTCTGAAGAAAGACTTTCTCACAAATGAGGTGTGGCATAATGATGGTCTGGGCATATTGTTGCATTACGGAAGATTTTCTTCTCTCCTTTGAAGGGATCTTTTAACTCGATCTCAGCTTGGGTAGAAAATGATAGAGTAGTTTAACCCTTAATTTTGACACTGTTGGTGTCTGCTAGGAAAGAATGACAACCGCTTTATGTAAATTCTCTATAGAATTGTTAGCCTTCCACTGTAATGCTGTACTTCGATTTTGATCTTTTAGTTTCCTTTCCCCCACTTTTTTCATGCTGTGCATGTCGTCAGATATTGAAACCTAACAGGCAAATGGTAAGAGTCTGTGCTGTAGAAATAAAAACACAGAAAACACCAGATATTTTTGTATCTGTGTTAAAGAATGCAGCATCTGTTCTCCTTGAATACATTCAAAAATAAATGGTGACAAAGTCTTGTCAGTATGTCTCATTTCAGGGGGACAAACAGCACTGTCTAAGGAGAGTCTGTTATGTGTTTGTGAAAATGCATTCCAGCAGTATGTCTATAATATAATTCTTTGACCTTTTAAAATCTCTTATTTCTCAAGTTATGTTTGTGTGGAATAGAGAAAGAGTCCCCCTACTAATCCAGTCTACATTATTCAAGAGCTGTGAGCGTCAACACACTGACAGGGGCTGTCCACACAACACACTAACCCACACTCAGTAGTTGAGTGTGGGTTGCTTTGAACCGAGGGTTGTTCGTCAAATCGTGGGTTATCATGTTGTCTGAACATAGCCAGCGTAGCTTGTTAGCTACCCTGCAGTGTGGCTTGTTAGCTACCCTGAACAACCCAACAACAAACCATGGGTTCTCAATGAAGCTTGTTCAAGAAAATAACCCATACTGCATACTTAACAAGCCCCCGTGCCTGTGTTTGGACAACATGATAACCCACAGTTCAACAAACAACCCATGGTTCAAAACAACCCACGCTCAACCACTTTCATAGTAGACTTTTGGTTCAACCATTTAAAGCTTAGAACTTCATAAGTTCTAAGACTACCGTTATTTTTGAATTTAGGAGGATGTGATTTCTAAAATCTGCGCATGATGCTGCATTGTAGAAAATCCCACCATTTTCATAATTAGAAGCTAATTGCTTTCACACTGCTGATTAGCTAGGTATTTATGCATAGTTGGCTGATCAGTGCTATTTCCCTGTAGTCTTCTTTTCTTTGGGATTTTAAACTAGTAGGGTCTTGTGAAGGAAGATTACTTGTTCTGTGGGGATCTAAATTTATAACTCATACATTTCCCCTGTTTTGCTTCACACTTTTCGTTCTTGCTTTACTGCGTTGTACTAAATGGACAAGTGAGCATTCCGCATTTCTGATATTGCAGTAGAATTAATTTCATTATTGCAGCTGTATTGCCTATAGCTGCAGTCATTACACACACAGTAGTAAATAACTTCCACCTGATTAAATGTATTACATCTTTCTTTCTTTCTTTCTTTCTTTCTTTCTTTCTTTCTTTTAGATGTTTGGAAACTGGACGTTTGGTACTCTGGTCTTCACAGTTATGGTTATAACAGTTACAATGAAGGTATATATGTATAGTTGTGACTTTGCTAGATGTTATTGTTCTTCATTTTCAAACTTTACTAAAACTGTTTTCAAAAAGAAAGATCAGACGACACACTAGACCATACTGGTTAACCAATTGGGGCTAACCATGAGGGCTTAGCATGCCGTGTTGTATAACCACATGCTGTATAAACACATTCTAACCATCTTCACTAACCACAGTCCACGGTGTGCAACAGATCTACATGTAGTTAGTGGTAGCCACAGTGAACCGTGGTTAGCATAACCATGTTCCCAAGACCCTTTTCAGATGACATGCTGAGCCAGTGTTTAAGCTAAACGTTATGGCTTAGTGTGTTGTGAATCATTCCTAACCATGGTGGCTACATAACCATGGTTTAAGCACACTCTGGACCTCTTCAGACAACACACTAAGCCATGGTTAGGCTGCTAACTGTTTTGCAGCAAGTAGTTAGTGAGCATGTTTGAACTGTGATTATGTAGCCACCATGGTTAGGAATGGCTCACACGGCACACTAAGTCGTGGTTCACATGACACACTAAGCCATAACATTTAGCTCAAAATGCTTCACCACTGTGGTTTAGTGTGTTATCTGAACAGGGCCTCACTTAATAGTTCCTGCAAAGGGGTTAGTGGTCTAATCATGGCTTAGTGTGTTGTCTGAACAGGTCCATTGTGTCGTCTGAACAGGGTCAGAGTGTTCATGTTGCAGTTCTAGTTTCAAGTTCAAACAGAATGCCAACATTTAAATCAGGGGTAGGCTGAATAGCCATCCATTATTTATGATTTAGGTCTTATGATTTCTAAGCCCATTTCCAGGTTTTGTGAACGACTGGGATTGAGAATTGCCAATAAGGCTGTGCAGAATGTGACCACAAGCAGCAATGTGGCAGCCACTAACATTCTTAATTACCTGTTAACTGTGAGATCAACGTTTTTGCCCTCCTTTGACTTGATATTTTCACCCTGTGATATTTAAAGGAAAATCATGTTTGTTAATCAAATGTCCTAGCCGTCTGAAAATGTGCCAACTTTCTTATATTGTTATGTGTTTTTAGATGGCCTTAGAGACTCATTTCTGGACGTGGATAAATCATTTTGTTACCTGGGGTTCCATTGTCTTTTACTTTATATTCTCCTTGTTCTATGGTGGAATTATCTGGTAAGTGTATGTGTGTCTGCATGTACACAAGAGAATGGAATTTACCCGTCTAACTCCTTGCGCTTGTAGTCTATGCTATTAGTGGTTGGGGTGGAGTATTCAATGAATGCACTGAAGTGGACTTCCCATGCTCTTGACCACTTTGGTAGTTGTGACCCTGCAGCCACTGCTGATATTTCTGTGCATTGATGGTGGAATAAGTGACACCAGAAAGCAAAAAGGGGCACCAGCAAGCCAAATGCATCTTCAGTGCTATGTAGCCAGAGAAACACAGCGTGCCCTGTGGACAACACCAGCAGAATAACAAATGTCAGCAGAATGACAAAAGCATTTTTTTTTAAAAAAAAAAATTAACATCTTGCTTTGGGGAAACTGGTTTAGAGATCCCTCAAAATTATCTATGTATTAAGCCTTTACAGAAGAGTTAGATGGCATTCTAGGACATACTCTTATGTAGTTTTTGCACTCCCATTCTCACACCAAGGATTTCTGCACAACCTTCTCTCCCCATCATTACACATGGCTTGAAGGATCTTGCCTGTTTGGTATTAGCTGTATTCTGCAGTAACTATCTGACTCTGGCCTCAGAGCAGGGTATTTCAGGCAATTGACCATATCCATCTCCTAACCATTCTGGTTATTTTGTTGTGGGCTTTTCATGTTCACCCAAGCTCCAAAATGTTGGGAAATTACCCATGTTAAGGGACATGCCCTTGACAAGATTCTTTATTTAGTCAAAAGGAATATGGCATGATATTCTGTGCTGTGGTTCGGCGGCTTAGTGGTGGACCTAAGGTCCAGACTTTTCTACCTCAAATTAGCCCCTACACTTTTGAACCTCTTTCCCAAAGGTGATGCATTCGACCTCAACGCTGCTGGTTCAAAACCACACACAAGCTCTGCAGTCACATTTATTCCAGTTTGTTTTTGACTCAGGCCATAGCTAGACGAGGGCTTTTCCCGGGGATCGCCCCGGGATCATCCCTGTGTCCAGATGACGCACAGGGGATCCCAGGAGCAGGGAGGGATGATCCCTCCGTTTTGCCCTACCCATCTAGCCTGGTTTGTCTGCGGTCCTGATCCCGAGACTGCGGAACGTGTGGCCGGGCGTCACGGGTTGTCCCAGCTCCTCGCGAGTAACCGCGCCCAGGGCAAAGAGGAGCTCTGTGCCCATCGGGGGGGGGGAGCGGGGATTTTTTTAAAAAACAAGCCCACTCACCTTCTGTACACGAGCGTTCATGCGCTCTGTGTTCTTTAAAAGAAAAAATGGTGGCTGCAATGTCGCACGCCGCATGTAAACCAGGGCAACGATCTCGAGATCATAAAATCACAAGATCGCCTCCCTCTGACTCCCCTCGTCTAGCTGAGGCCTAAGTTGTGCTATACTCAGAAAAATCTTTTCCTGCTGCTGAGTTTTATTTTTGGAATTGTAATCATATTTTTATTGTCATAGTCTTATAAGCCGCCTTGTGAGGGCAGTTTGTTTTGAAAGTTGGATTAAAATATAATTTAAATAAACAATAATTATTTTAGGCAGTGGTATTAATAGATACTCTGTTCTGATTTTTTTCTTCTTCTCTGTTCACTGAACTCCATTTTCTTGTCTCTTATTTTTTTTAAAAAAAAATATATTCCAGGCCATTTTTGCACACTCAAGACATGTACTTCGTATTTGTCCAGTTGCTGTCCAGTGGCTCTGCTTGGTTTGCCATAATCATCATAGTTGTCACTTGTTTGGCTTTTGATGTTGTGAAAAAAGTACTCTATGGACACCTGGAGCCCACAAGTACAGAAAAAGCCCAGGTAATTCATTTTTACATATGGTTTGTGTAGTATTAAAAGAGGAGGCCTTATTGCAGAGATGAATACATTTTCTAGCCCTTCTCTGTGTCTGGACTGAAGCCTTACCTGCAATTCTTGGTTAAATTACTGTAGTCATCTAGTATGTGAAACAGAAATTTCTTTCTACATAGCAGCTTTTAAATTGTTAATGCCAATTCTTTGTCAGTCTTTTGATTATGTTGGAATCTCAATGATAGTAATTAATATTGCCAAGGATGGATGTTTCAGAACTCTGAATATTTATATTTTGAGGTAGAGACTAATTTCTTAACGGCTAACAGGTGATTTATGTAAATTGATCTTGCTCTGGCCATGCCAATATAATTGATTACCGGCTACTTATTAGTGATGAGCGGATTACCGCAAGTGCTGACTGATGGGTGATCTTGTAATATATCAAGGGATGCTGGGAACTGTGGGGCCTACATTTTTCCACGGCTTCAGTCCCTGCGATGGCATAACCTAGATCCATTCCTATCATTTCCCCTTGCCCCTGAGCAGTTGCCTAAAGAAAAATGGTGGTGCGGGAGATATTTGGAATTCCTAAGGTAACACCATAACAGGACCTGAGGCATTTACGTATTAGGGCAAAGCCCAGACAGTCTGGCCTTCAATCTGAAATAGTCTGACGGATTGCGGGGCGTGGGGGTGGGCACAAATGCCTAAAATCTAGTATCTGGACTCCCCACTCTCCGCATTTCTGAATTTGCCACTTACTGTGCCAGGTTCCTTTAGATGTACTACTGTCTTGTACCAGTGCTTTTTGTGGGAGGCCATGATGGCCATTGTTTCTGGCACAGAATGGCCTCCATACAATGGGTTCTGGCATTTCACTGATAGGGGAGAGGCCAACTGGTGCCATGGTTCATAGGATCAGGGCATAAGCATGTATCACATCCTATAAATGTTCACCCCAAGCTTTCTTTCTACATTTCAATTTAAGTTCAGGGAACTTCCTTGGTCAATTAGCAGTTTTTTAAAATTGGCCAACACACGTGCCCTTTCCATACACCCCCATAAGACATGTGCATACTCATGTGTGTTAACACTGTCCATCACCCAGTCAAACATGTAGGGGCATAATTCCCCATTCAGCAGACCACAGCAGGATCCCGTCTCCCTCTTTCCCAGGCAAGCAAAGCTGGCGTGTAAAGGTGAGGTGCCTCCTCTGTTGCCCTTTGAGAGTGGTTTGTTCTTTCTTGATGAGAATTACATAAGAGAGCTCTTGCCAATTGCCAAAATGAAGTTCTTGGATCTGTTTGCTCTTTTGAAACCTGATTAATCCAGCAGCATTTGGCTCTTCATCGCAGTTTCTGTCTGCTTCTTCAGCCAATAACTCCCCCACTGCAGTGATATCTTTCTGGCAGTCTCCTTGAACCCTGCCTACGTCTGTTAGAAATTCTAAGTGTAGACATGGAGAACCAGACCTGCGAAAGGCATGGTGGTTCATATTAGGTAGAGCTTTGACATGGAAATGAAGAGAGGTCCTGGTTTAGACCACCTGCTAGTGTTTCCCCCCCCCCCCCTTTTTTTTATAGTGATTAACCTTGCAATCCTTGCCTGATGTTCCAAATGCCATGAAAGCTTCAAGCTATACCAGTGGCAATTCAGAAGCTGTAGCTAACTTTGCCCTTCCCAACACAGTCCATTACAGTTAATGCCCTTTTGAAGACAGGAGGATTTTGTGGCATAGAATTGGAATAACTTTCTGTACAATCAGAGTGACCCTGTTCAGACGACATGCTCAGCCACGGTGGTTAAGCATTTTGAGCTAAACATTATGGCTTAACGTGTCGTCTGAACTATTCCTAACCATGCTAGCTGCGTAACCATGTTTTAAACATGCTCACTAACCATTTGCTGCAGAAGAGTGTGCAGCCTAAGCATGGCTTAGCGTGTTGTCTGAACAGGCACAGTGACTTACAGACTGCTTTCAGTGGCAGGCTCATAAGCTGAAGGAAAGCTCCTCTGGTCATTTTAATGTGATTTCATATCTTTTGAATGCTAATATGGATAGTTGAACTATTTCCAGGTAGAGGTAAAATGTGTGTGCGTGTTTGGTGGGAATGTTTCAGAAGTGTGTATGCAATTTACTTTCTTCATCTTCTCTATGGTAGGCAGACCATAAACTTGCCCTGACTTTTGTGCCTGTGGCAGTATTGAATCTTGCTGTAAAAGTCCAATTCCTATTTCTTAAAAAATATTGTCAGCATATATTTGTGTAACTTTATTAGGCCAACTCAAATGTCACAATTTTGTGACTTTTGAACTGGTCTAGTAAGGTGTTGCACTAATATGGATTCTAAAAATTTTCTTATGGCCAGGAAAGCTACTTTTGCTTTTTGTATTATCAGCACAGCAACTGGTATTTGCAAATTATTATGATCTTCCAGTACCTTCATGGCTCTCCAACTCTGCTCACCAGTACAATGAATGAAAACTGATATTTGCAACGATGGAATGTCTCATTTAATCTGCATCAGGAAACTTCTGTCATTCTTCTCAATTGCCCAGGGAACTTTGGCTTGGTGTGGTATAGAATTATAACAAATGAAATGAGATGTTGGAAAAATACAGCCATATTAGGCCATAGCTAGACCTAAGGTTTATCCCTGGATCATCCAGGGGTCAAACCTGTTCATCTAGGTGACACACAGGGGATCCAGTGCTCAGACAGGGGTGAACCCTGGATGATCCCAGGATAAACCTTAGGTCTAGCTGTGGCCTTAGATTCATTGTCTCCTTTCCCAACTATGTGGAATCAAAGCTGCTTAAAACAGCAGTGTGGGCTTCCTGGTTCTATACAGTGGATGCGGAACGCATTCCATGCATTCAGATTATTTTCCTATTTTCCATCTGCATTGTTGCAGGCAACTCTCAAACATAACCCCATTATATGACAATGAAACTTGGTTACTTAACAGTAGCACTTCTTCTTCCAGAAGAAGTACCTTGTCTGCTATATTTTATGGCCCTACTCATCATGCAAGTAGCTCCTTCCTTTTGTTTGATCTTTCTTTTTAAATAGTATAAACTATCTTTCTGTTAAAAGTGTCTAAAAGAAGTGTGCAAGAAAACGTCAGCTTTGGTCACAATACGACTTAAGTTTGGCATTGGAGAAAAGGCTCCTCTACCTATGGGGGATGTGGGGGAGATCCCTAAACCTAGAAACCTGACATTTTGGGTAGAAGGCTAGGCTAGAACCTCTCACCTGAAGTGATAAAGCCCAGCTATGGGTTTGCATTTTTGACAATCAGTGCTACATTTGAGAGCAGATTAGAAGATTCTCTGCAAATGTTCATACCACTAAATGTGTTAACTGAAATTCCCATTGGTCAGATCTGTTCCATTACTTGTCCAGTTAGATTAGGTGGGTAAAACGTTAGTTCAACATTTATGGCTTTTAATGCCAACTTTAGCACAACATTCATGTTGAACTAAGGCCTCATCTACACCAAGCAGGATATTGCGCTATGAAAGCAGTATATAAAAGGCAGGAGCCACACTACTGTTTATAGCAGTATAGAAGTGCACTGACAACTGTTGGGGCCCATTGACACGTGATATACGACTTTCATACCACTATATCCTGCTTGGTGTGGCTCCTGCCTTTTATATACTGCTTTCATTGTGCAATATCCTGCTTGGTGTCGATGAGGCCTAAGACTGGCATTTAAAAAGCCATTATTTGAATTACAAAGGAAGCTAATTTTATGTAGAAACTAGTACATCAACTCTGAGATGAAAATGCATTGAGATCTACATCACGTCCCTCTCTAAGAGATTAGTCATGTTCTGATTTAATGTCAGTTTATGACTTGGAAGTCAAAGAAACAAATGAAAACAGACATGTACCTATTCAGGAGTGACATTAATACAGCTGAAACAAACATGCATTCATAACTGCCAGTGTGATAATCTCATAATAAATTTAATCTTGCATCAGGACAGGAATAGCTGGAACAAGATATCCTCTAGGGATGTTTTCAGTTCGTGGTTTTAATGCGCAAGTAAGAAAACATTTAATGATGATTTGTTGTGCCCAAGAGATACCAATAACCAAAGAAATGTGAAAGTAGCAGTAATTCCATTAACCATGGGTGCTGTGTCCTCTAAAGTTAATCTTTTCTAGAGACATGAACAGCCATGGTGTATTTTAACTTTGTTTCTTTTAAAAAATGTGCTTTTAATGTGTTTTTATTCTATTTTATTCTTTCACTTGATTTGTCCACCACTCTGAAATTCTTGAATGGGGAGCGGTATATAAATATTGTAAACAAAATAATGAATATAAATAAATAAATAATAATATACCAATGCTGAGCCAAATAAACATTAGATGAATACGTGAAAACCAGTTGTGTTCTCCAGTACCTCGTAATGAAAATGATACATGTGTGGGGAATCTGCTTTAAGGATGTACTCAAGGTTGAGTGTGTTCCTGAGTTCCCTAGCTCCCTGCTCTGTGTCAGGTTTGTATATCTGTGAAATATTAATATCTAGTTCTAACAGTTTGATTTGACTTCACATTGCTGCTGTGGCATCTCTTGCTGTTGCCTTCTGTACTATAACTCATTGTCGAATCGTATGAAAAGAAATGACCCATTGACCTTGCTTTTGGTAAAGTCTTGACTGAAGAACACACATGCTAGTGTTATTGTTGTGTGCAAATTCCCTTTCACATTAAATGTGAAAGTGAAGGAATGTTTAAAATGAAGATTGAATGACATGGATGGTGTTAGGAACTGACCTGCTTGTATTAAGTCTCCTATGTGTAGGAACACTGGTTTACAAAGGGGGTGGGTGGTGGGTGGGATTACAGCCAGGAAGCTGCATTCTGCACGTTTCAGCACGTGTGGCCCATAAATAAGGCAGGTATGTGTCATTTCAATTCAGTACATACTTAGTGTATTAAATTGTGAACGAAACCTTTCCTCTGCATTTGTCAAGTTATCACCCATGCCGTGTTAGGTACTGTATGTTACCATTCAGAAACCAGTGTCCCTAAGCATATGTGCTCTGCCTACGAAATTTGTCCCTGCATTTTGAAGATGTTTGTCTTTAATGATCCTGTCCTGTGCCTGTCTTTTTGAAGGATGACTTCTTCTCACTGACTTGTATGTTCCATTCCTTCTTTGTCCACTTGTAGATGTACTCCAGCAGAGTTGCTTTAAGTGACGAATGCATCGCACTGCAGCCATTGTCCAGGGCCACGAGTCAGCTGAGCAAAATTAGGTAGAGTAGGAGGGGCAGTTCTTCACCCAATTTTTATGCATGCTGAAAGTCAGCTAACCAGCACTGAGAGAGAGAGAAAAGGGAAAGAGGCATGGATACTAGCGTGTGGACTAAGAGGGCAATAACAGCAGCTCAAGTTTGTACATTTCTGACTTCCTGCCTTAGCTTTGCTCTGTGTTTGCAGGCTGAACGTAGCATGTACATATATATATGTATGTGTGTGTGTTTATATAGCTCTTATCGTGGGTATGAAGGAGAAGTTGCAAGCATGATGTTCAATATACAGAATCCAAGTCTACTCCCTGTTCTGCTATACAAGATGATTAAAACAATCCAAGCATGGTCCCAATGCTTCTGCTTAACTTGCCCATCCATGATAGCTAACAGTGCTTTCTGCATGTTGGACAGTACCAGATACAGCAAAAGAAACTGTTCTTTGTTGATTACTTTGCCTTTCTCTAATTTTATTTTATTGTTGCTTTGAAATGGGGAGGGAGAACCTCTTTGTGATAGATACATTTGTACAACTTAATATTGCGTGTTGCATTTGAGAGTATTGTGGATGTTTTACTGTAATCGGGGTTGATGGGACGGTGTTATTGAGTTGGATGAATACATTAGCGCCTGAAACATACCGCTTATGCACTTGGTCAGCTGATGAAATTCAACAGGCGTGTGACTGGAGAGAGTAAAATGTAGGAGAAAGCTATGCAAAAATATCGTGACCACTGGTTGGCCACTGTGAGAACAGAGTGCTGGTCTAGATGGACCCTTGGTCTGATCCAGCATCAGGGCACTTCTGATGTTCTTCTGAGTTTGAGGTAATGACCTGGTTCAGACATACATATCTCAGCCTAGTAAGTCAAGATATGCACAAGCCTTCTACCTGTGCCATTCCCTTCTCCCTTTTCGGAGTGTTGCAATTCAACACATTCTGCGTTTATTAACCATACTTCCCCACCATACCTGAACTGGGGAATAATGGTTACCAGGATCTTAAACCATGGTATGATGTTGGTGTAAGAGCTTGACTTGTTCAATCCTGGTAACCATTGTCTTAGTTCAGATCTGAAAAAGCTATTTTTAATTAACCCAGGAAGTGGTGAATCAGGGTGCACCGGAAAGGGATGATTTAAGGATGGAGCACACGGGCACAAGGTTCTTGCATAACTCCGCTTAAGAAGCAAATATATATACATGCAGACTGGGCCAATATCTGATGGTACAAGAAAAATCTGAAGTGGTATACAGTAGTATTCAAAAAGTCTATAGGTGTATGCAAACAACCTTTCGAATTTGACCTTGTAAAAATCTAAATAATCAGACTTCTTGTCCCTCTGCCAAGTTGTATGGCATTACAATAAGAACTAATAATGTGCCAGCACTGGTTCTGATAATTGAAAGTGCTAAAATTATAAAGCAGAATTGATTTAGTTAGTAGTGGGCAAAATGCATGTTTTCAGATTGCATTCTGACCCCAAGGTATTCTTCCACAGTACATAGCCACTTGTGCTTGTGAGCATAACCAAAGCACAAAATAATGTTTTCAGTTCCCATGATTTCTAAACTAATAGCTTATACTGAATATTGACATCTGACATTGTTGATATCTAGTGGGAAAGGTCAGGAAATGGCCAATGACTATTAAGGCCTTAGCTAGACCTAAGGTTTATCCCAGGATTGTCCCAGGGTCATCCCTGTTCATGTAAATGACACACTAGATATCCTGGGAGCAGGCAGGGATGATCCTGGGATAAACCTTAGGTCTAGCTAAGGCCTAAATCTCAAAAACCACCAAGTGCTTTTGCTGAAGGACTATGTCATCTTAATTTCCATCATGTTACTCATGCAGGTTGACATTTCCCAAGGCACATTAATGAACGTCCACATCCCAAGCTGTAGCAATAAATGATCCAATTTCTCTTCTTTAAGGGTTGTGCAATATGTGAAAGTCTAATGATATATTAAAAATGGGATGCAGAAAAATCGAATCAGAATATAGTGATGGCCTCTGTTGTTTTCCAGACATGAATTAGTCATTTCCCCACAGTTAGTGGATCCTGCTTCTCAATTTCTATGCTGCTTCTCTTCTGTTGAGAAATTTGCAAGGATTTATGTATCTTTCCTCAGAGCAAGAGCCTTCAACTAACAAAAATAATAAAGACGTTGTGTTGTAATACTTCTGAATGAAATTAAGACATTCTGGAAATGTCTGAAGAGCAGTTCACTACCTCATAGTTGTGGATATTTTCCCAGCATGCCTCAGAAAATCAGTAAAAAATTGAAACAGTGATGTCACTGAGTCATAAGCCAAAGATTTTAATGCGTCTTCAAACTTAACTGCTAATTGTCAGAATTCCCTGGCTCCCTCTGCCCCTATCAATTTTTAAAAGTTCATTTCATTTACCAAAAGGGCAAGAATCCCAGATTCCTGGCTCCTGTAGAGTCTTATTACAGAACTTATGTCATTGATAATAGGACATTCATGAAGGGCATTATGACTTCTGAAGCTCAGATGTGTCAGTGTTCTGAAGCCTGCAATAACTAACGCTAATTTCATTTTCATGCTGAATTTGGAATATGCAAGTAGTAATGCTAAAATGTATATTCTCAGTATATGTTGTGGTCACTCCTGTATTCAAACAGTATTTACTTCTTAGGATTCCAGAGCATCTAAATGAGTGCAGCTATCGCACCCTCCCACCCATGTTCCCCAGCAATTGGTGTACTAGGCATACTGCCTATGTTCCAAGAGATAGCATAGAGCCATTGGGACTAGTAGCCATTGATAGCCTTCACCTCCATAAATTTGTCCAGTCCCCTTTGAAAGCCATCTAAATAGGTGGCCATCTTGTGGAAATCAATTCCAACTATGTGCTGTGTGGAGAACTTTCTTTCACCTGTCCCAAATCTCCCACCAATCAACTGCATGGGATTACCTGGGTTCTAGTATTATATGAGAGGATACAAAATGTCTGCCTATCCACTCTCTCCACACTATACATAATTTGGTACACCTCATACAATGGTTACGGAATTACTATATTTTCCTCTGGAAAACTATGCTTTATTTTCAATCAGCATTAGCAGAATTCTTTTGAAAAGCCCCACAAGCCAGTCTATTATGGTATCAGTGACCCAAACCCATTACAGTTTGCAATTAGCAAATCTAAAATAATTGTGCAGCTTCTTGCTTTTATCAAAGCATACAGATCATGAGGTCTACAGCCCCCAAACCTTAGAAAATGTCTAAATGTAAATGATATTTTTATAGCAATGAATTCCTGGTAGTCCACCCTGAAGTTATCAACCATGAACATATTGGTAAGCAAGGTGGTTGAAGTGTACTTTTAGTAAAGGCCTATAATTTGGAGGTAACAGAGCTGTTGGATATTCTATGTGAAGAACATTATAAAAGCATAATAAACCAGTTTTTTGGAGTTCATCCTTCCTAGCCGAAACAAATGCAACAAACAGCTTGCCAGTAAGTCACTTTTTATTTTGATTGAAATCCTAAATGTGTTACGTGCTTCGCAAATTGGATTTCTTACATTATCAATACGACATTCAAAAATGAGCCATGTCAGTTTCATTTGTTTATGAATGAAGCTCTGCTGTGATTCTGAGCAAAAAATGTGTTCAACACCATTTGTGAACTGCTTGGGCGTCTGCCCCCCCCTTTTAATCCATAAGGGGGACCACGTTCAGTGAAATCATGGCAGGGGCGTATCCAGGAGTTTCCCGCCCAGTGTCTTTTGCCCATAATACTCTGCAAACCGAAGCACTACCATACGGTGCAAAGTGCTGTAGAAAGAACATCGCGACTTCCTGTGCAGTCATCAGATGCCGCTTGGCAGCCAGAGAGGGCTTGCGTGGAACTATTTCAAACAGCCTGCCCCCGCCTCAGAATAAGTTGTAGAAGAAAGGATTGTGTTTGGTTGTAGGCAGGCTTGAGGCTTTTTTAAAAATGGCCGCTATTCCTGGGCCTAGTACAGCTAGCAGAGCAGATGCTGTATAAGTCCATTGGCCCTGTCCTGCCTTCCCCAAGTCAACGCAGTAGGAAGGTCATCTTGTTCATAGCCTTCTGCTATGGGCACATTATTTATTTAAAACATTTGTATCCCGCCCTATATCACTAATCTCAGGGCGGCGTACAGTATACACTGTGCATTGTATAAGGCTAGCCCTGCGCTTCAACTGTAGGTAAGCAAAATGGGCAGTATGGCATTAGAGGTTTTACACTGGCTAGATGGCTGGGCGTTCGGTGCCGCTGCTGTCTTCACTTCAGAAGAGGAGCAGGGGGCTTTAAAAGGTCTGCTCCTTTTTCTGTCCTTTTTAGATGGAAGAAGAAAGGGGCTCACTCAGCTCAGCATATGGTTTTGCTCAAAGCAGACACAGAAGGGAAGACAGCAGGCAACTGCTGACTGACGTTCTTAGGCAGCAAGAGTGCCCGTCTTCCCTAGGTAGCTCTCTCTGTCTCTCTCTGTATGTGTCTCTCTCATGAACCCATCTTTGGTGCCCTGCCTCCTGCATTTTTCACCGTTTGACACCTTTCCAGTTTTTGTGTTTTGCTAACAAGATCACTAATATCCGGCGCATTAATGTTGTTGTTTTTTAGTTCCATTACACTGAGACCCTCCCATCCAGTGTGTAGCTGGTTTTCTTTACTGCTTATAGTCTCTCAGAGCATCTTGAATGCTACTGAGGGACTCTCAGGAGTAGGGAGGCCTGAAAGTCCTGGGTGCACAATTGATACATACAAAGCATACAGAGCCAGTGTGGCGTAGTGGCTAAAGTGTTGGGCTAGGAGTCGGGAGATCCGGGTTCTAGTCCCGACTCAGCCATGGAAACCCACTGGGTGACTTTGGGCCAGTCACAGACTCTCAGCCCAACCTACCTCACGGTTGTTGTGAGGATAAAATGGAGAGGAGGAGGATTATGTATGCCACCCTGGGTTCCTTGGAGGAAAAAAGGAGAGATATAAATGCAATAAATAATAATACCGTATTTCTTCGATTCTAAGACGCACTTTTCCCCCCATATAAACATCTTTAAAAACGGGGTGCGTCTTAGAATCGCAGGCGTGACTTAGGGGTTTTTTTTTTCTGTTGGTGGTACTGAAATTAGTGTGCGTCTTACAATCGAAGAAATACAGTAATAATAAAATGTGATTAAAAATGCAGCCTTCTCCAGCCAGGTGTCCTCCAGATATGTTGGGACTACAATTCCCATCATTCCAACCCAGCATGGTCATTCACCTTCATTTAATCATGCTAAAATATTGTAGGAAAGAGGCAGAAAAGGAAGCAGTGGAAAAATAACCCATTATTGGCAAAGAGGATTTTACTCTTTAGATCAACTGAAGTTGACGTTGTTGTTGTTTTTAATAACCATACATCTAAACCACTATGTCTCCAAATACTTGTGAATGTCTCTTAAGAATAGTTAAGACCACATAGACTTTGGTCTTAAGGTGTGTATTTAGAGAGAGTATGTTACTTTTTTATATAAAAAGACTCCTAAGATTCCTGAGATATCAAGTATGAGCAAATAAATAGGGGCACCAAAGTTTGACACAGTTGCAAAAAAACCCACACACCTGGAAATGGACAATTTTGAGAGAATGAAGGCGACATGATAAAAGTCGTCTTTACCTCCAGGGTGTGCACATGTCCTGCCTGTTCAACATCTCCTTTCACAGATTTTGGTGCTCCAGAAATCTGTTTTGCCACTCCTGATCCCAATAGTGGGATGTGTTCAGCGCGCTCAAAAACCATATACCCACAGGACGTGATTCTTCATTAAGCCATTTGATTCTTCTCTTAATCTCTTCTACTAATTCACACAGGCATGCATTTGTACTGTCTTTACTGAAACCACAGCTAATTCGAACCTGTTTTATTGCCAGGCTTTGCTAGAAAACATGCAAAGTAGTTAGCACACAATTGGAATTAGGAGGACAATGTTTGCATCTCTCTTTTTCAAAAAAGAAACAATCAAGTGTGTCGCTTTGCCCACATAGTGCTGAGTAGAGTGACTCCTCACTCCTTATCGGAGTATCGCTTTTCAAAGGAATACGGCTGGACCTTGCAGCTCTGAATCTGGCCAAATGATAAATTACCATGATGTTCAGTGCAGCTGATGTCAAACTGAACAAATAGCTATTTCCTTTCTTGAGAAAAGAGAGAATTTTAGCTACGACTGAGTTCCTCCGCAGTGTTGTGACGTTTCTAACACATTTGAAGTTTGCCAAAATTCTTAAAAGCTTTGGATAATGGGTTTCAGCTAAGATATTCATGCATGGAAGTAACTGTTGCTGTTTGCTGTTTTTTTTTTTAACCCTCAATGCCGTTATTTCTACTACTCTACTAACTAAGAAGAGCCTTTTCTTTCATTTCGGCTCTAATGTCCTGCTGCTGTTTGTCTTCCCTTGGTGCTCTCTGTTTAATGTTACTACTTTGCTTCCAGATAGAAACATACTTTTTTCCTTGCCTGGCACTCTCTGATCAAACTCTCTAATTCGCATTTGCTGTGGCCACTTCATGCAAGATGAAAAAATTGTTACTAATTTATTTATGTATTTATTACTTTTGTAACGTACATGCCTCCAAGGAGATCCGTGCCCCAAGGGGGCGATTCACATGAAGGAAGACTTCAAGTAGGATCAGCCATGGATTGTGTGAACATTCTGTTTTTATGTGCTGGTGTTATGAGTAGGTTTTGTGATGCTGGGAGGCAGAGGCATGGCAACTGGATGTGAATCAAGATCTCGGTTCTCAACTTGCATATTGAAAATTCTGCATGGTGTGCCAAAAAGCAATTTGTGTACATGATAGAGGGTGCGTAAGACCACTCTCCTACTTAAATTACGCCTCGGCACTACACAAGAAAATGGATGTCATTTGGTTGATCGTGAAATAGGTCGTGCTGTCCAGGTAGCAACAAATGTTGGCAGGCGGTCATGAATAGTCAATGCAAAATACATTCCTCTATCTTTCTATGAAGAATTTCTATTCATTGATGTAACTGTAGCAGTGACTCCCACATGTGGAGTTGGAATCCACTATGAGATCAGTGAGACTTTGGGGATAGTTTGCCAAATCAAAGCTACTATTGAGGTTATGGGTAATTGTTGACAAGGGAAAAACAAGATAACTAGGAGAAATGTATTAACCAGATTAAACAAATATAACCGGTGGAGCTTTAGTGAGGGGATAAATGATAAGTAGACCAGGGTCTAGATCCCAGAACGGCTAATCCAGCCCCAATCCAATGTTAACCAGATGTGTTGGACTACAACTCCCATTCCCAGCCAGCATGGACAGTAGTCATTTAGTCCAACACATCTGGACAAAACACCAGGTTGGGGAAGGCTATTGATCCATGTATTTTGGCATCTGACTTTTGCTATCATGTAAAGAAAATTCGCCAAATGAGTAGTAAGGTCACCAAGTGCTATCTAAGTGCTGTAGTCACTGCCATAGCTTTCATAATGTTTATAAAATCAAAAGGACCAACATGACTTGTTTGCATTATTTGCGAAAAGGATGCATGTAAGCTGGTACATACTGCATTCATGTTCCTACAATTTGTGTTGCTTTTTTTTTTTTTTTTAAGATATTTGTGAGTCATATTGGCCCAAAAATCATCATCGCCGTCATCATCCATGGCTAAATAGGCTAATCTCACTCCCTTTTTTTTTCCTGTTTTCCTCCTCAGCTTACTGAGACAGGCACAGGTGTCAACTGCTTGGACTCCATGTGTTGCTTCTCAGATGGGGAAACAGCCTGCACATCTCTTAGAAGAGTGCTGGAACGAATAATGGGAAGATGTAGCCCAACCCGCGTCAACAGGTGTGGAATTTCTCTCAATTGCCTTTGCTGCAGACGGTTCTCCTATAAACTGGAACGTGATGAGCCAGGAGCTATAGATGTCTAAGAGAATGCAGGAAACAGCCCTCATAGGCACTGTTTTAGATCTGAAAAGGTCAATATTTTTGCAGAGGGGTGGCGGAATTAAGGCTTTTGATGGGGGGAAAGAATGCAGTATCTTTGTATTATTACTTGTTCCAAACAGTTGTTGAATTTTTCTGATGACATCTTCTCTCGGAACCAGCAGCAGCTGTGTGCCTGTAGTGGCTTTGACATGCACATGATGCTTCACATAAGCAAGGTCTTCTCTCTTGTTCTCTGATCCACATGTGTGCCAATGAAAAGAACAGGGCAACCTTAGCTCACACTGAGCTTTGTGTGCGTGCTGAAGCCCTGTGGAACTTGGTTTTGTCTTTTTTTTTTTCTTCCGTGCGTATATCAACTCAGTCTTTCCTCTTGCTTCGGGTGTCCTTTTCTTTAAAATCTGAACAATTTCCTGTTTTGTTTTCCTGATTTTAGCTGCTTTGCCTTCACAAAATGGCAAACCCCTTTGTGAAATCAAAAGGCTTGTTCTTGTTTTGTTCAATGTGTGTCTGCTCAGTAGTCGTGCTACAACATCTGATTCTAGGTATACAAAAGTTGTGTTTTCTCCCCTGAAATATAACTCCCTCTGTAAAAAGAAAGGTTGGAAGATTTGCTTTGGAGGCTTTTGTTATTGTTCATTGGGAGTGTGAAAACCAATATTTTTCGATAATAGAACTTTTATATACTTCATTGAAGAAGAAGAAAAAAATCTGAACCAGAGCCAAACTGTTCCCAAATTATGATTTTTTAAAAAAATCAGCCATTTTCTACTTCTGCCAAAACTGTGTGCCACTCAGAAATAAGTGCTAAATGATTCTTAAATTGTAGGTGCTGATTTTTTTAAAGCCACTTTTCCAAAAGAGTCTTGATAAATATCCTTGATGAGTATAATTATGTCAGGCAATTTGATAATCTACAGAACGTATTTTCAATGCCATCCTCCCAATGAAAGAAGAATAAAAAGAGCAGAATGACAAATAGACAGATATATTTGCAGGGGAGAAAATCAGCTTTTGCACTTTGTTACTTTAAATGCTTCCGAATGATATCACAGCCAGCGTCATTTCTCTTGTTTCTACCTGGATCACTGAAGGGATCTTTCAAGCATCTTTTGCAATCTGGATCACAATTGGACAGGTGATCAGAAGTGTTTCCTTCTACTGATTTGAGAACCATGGAGAAGCTCTTCAGTTAGAGGATGCTCAGGTGTGGTTA
The DNA here is from genome assembly GCF_023053635.1 of Elgaria multicarinata webbii. NCBI lineage: Eukaryota > Metazoa > Chordata > Lepidosauria > Squamata > Anguidae > Elgaria > Elgaria multicarinata. The sequence continues at coordinate 14,351,453 of NC_086178.1, read as the reverse complement.
GCTGTGTGCAAGGACAAATGCACGACACCACAGCCCATTTTGGGATTCAAGCCAAGGCAATGGGATTCCATTCTAATGGTCTGCTTTCAGCAGACACACGAGGCAGCTGAATTGTTTGGCTGTGATATCCTTCATGTGATTTTTCTTTTAAAAAATCATTGGGTAAATTGTGTGGACACCGTCTGCCAGTTCTTAATTGTACTTCCCAGTGTTGACCCCTGTGGTTCCTTTCTCTGTTTGTTTGTTTGTTTGTTTGTTTGTTTGTTTGTTTGAAAAGTACGTGTTAACCTCGCATTTATGGCTCCCTCTCAAGTTTTTATTAAATGCCATCATTCCGTAAAATGGGAATTGTTACAAGTCCGTCTTTTGCTTTGTTTTCTAAATAACCCAGTCTCACTTTGTATAGAGAGCAGGCATGATGTATAAAATAAAAGTTTTACTAGTTATTTTTAAAACGGGCGAAGCTATTGATTGATCTGATGCTAACTTTCTCCTCCCTCTCCCCCTCCCCCCAGTAATGGTTGCTGCTTAAGTGTATTTTCACCTGTTGGTTATTGCCTGCCCTCAGAATGCCTGCTGCCATGATGGATGATATATGGGTGGCAGGAGGGCCTGTCTATTGCAGGGTTGCCTGGTACCATGGTACAGAGTGTCTCTGTCCTTCAGCACACTGAGATACTTCGCCCACACACACACACGCTTGTCAGTGGCAGTTCAGCCATCCAATGTCGAGGCTAGAGAACGGGCTTTGTCCCCACTACAGCCGTGTCAAGTACGCCACTTCCCTTTCCTCCCAGTGGAGGCTGGTGGCTCTGATTTCAGGGAGGGGGGGCATGAATCATTCTGGATTTCACTCAGAACCCGCCAGAATGCTAAAGGAGCTCTCCTTGGTGCTGAACCCCATTCCTAAGCCGCGTACCTTGGATAGCTCCTTTGAGTTCTGGTCCATCCTGACTGAAGCCCAGAATGGATTCGCAGCATCCATCCACCCACCCCAAAATCAGAGACAACAGCCTCCACCGTTCCCCCCTGTAGGAATGACAACTATTCACTCATAGGAGGGACAAAGTGAAGAGTTGCATTTGAGGTCTCCATCGGGTTGTGGGCTAAATCTGCTTTTGGGGCGCTCCCCGACCCAATTGAACATCAGCCCTATTCCTGCTTGTATAGCCCCATTGTGCGTCCTGCTTTTTGATCATGCGAGTGTGACAGAGGGTTGGGAGCTGACAGAGAGGGAGGTGGACACACTCAGAGCTCTGTTCTGCTTTCTACATTGAGAGAGAAAAAGCCAACAAAAGGCATTAGTCCTATGCATGTTTAGACAAGGGGATGGGGAAGTTCTACAACTCCATGGATGGCTGTAGCATGCTGGGAGTTACAGGACTTTTTTTCTGTTTAATCATGCATAGGATTGCGCCCTAAATAAGATATCAGATCACAAAATGTTTTCGACTAACCATAATTCTTGCAAAGGTAGGTATAATCTGCTTCATGCTCAAGTCTGGATAAAGATTCTTATGATTTTTGCTTTTCTTTCTGGGACATCTGTAAGTGTACAACCAGCACAATGAGACTAAAGACTCCTATTTGACAGAACACTTCAGAGTTATCAAGTATCTCCTCACCTGTTTCATTAAAAAGCTAACTGATATATGGAATATGGCTTGGTGCCAACCAAAGAGCTACAGGATTTTCTGTATTGGTTTGAAATTCTGCTCAAATTTGGTTTCCGTGTAGATTATCCACTTGAAAGAGACAGAATACTGGAGGTTCCTTGGGCCAACTTTACTTTGTTTTAGGATTAGACAGTTTTAAAATGACAAAGCACTCTTCGTCAGGCAATTTGGAATTGTAGGCCAGCTCTTTAGCAATTATAGTAAATTTGTGAAACACCCAAGTTTTGATCTATAATATATTACAGTTGTGAACCGATCAGAGAGCTTCAGCTATTGGGCGATATAGCAATAGGCAATCCAAGAAGTTGGTTTCCTAAAAGCATGAATTTATTTAGCACCAGTGATGTGCTAAGTGGAGTTACACAATGTAGCCATTATTATTATTATTATTATTATTATTATTATTATTATTTATTTATTTATTTATTTATTTATTTATTTATTTATATAGCACCATCAATGTACATGGTGCTGTACAGAGTAAAACAGTAAATAGCAAGACCCTGCCGCATAGGCTTACAATCTAATAATAATAAAAAAGATCATTATGCACACACATTGCACAGATCATTATGATCTGAGTTGGCCAGGACAGTATTTGGCTTGAGTATTTCTTCCCCAAATCTTTTGGAATACTAGAATGTGCACCCAGAATAATCCCTTGTGCACATGAAGTCCGCGTGCACTTTAATGGAAGGAGCCAATCCTCATGAGAAATAAAAAGTCTATGCAAATTAGCTCCTGCCATGGAAATGAATGAGGAAGCCATTCTGGGCAGGGAAGCATAATTTCTGATTCACTGAATCAGGATGATGTTTTCAGTAGGTTTAGGTTTGCTAGACTTCCCATGTGATTTAGGCAGTGTATTTCAGCCACTTTCATAAATGATAATAGCTAGGTCTGCCCATGAGCGGAGAAATTTTCAAGTTACCCTTCACAAAAGCTGTGCCGCTTGCCAAATGAAAGATACTTTGTCTTCAGTGTTGGTTCTGCCTTGGGACAACTGGTAGCATAGGTGGAATGTCCTTGTTACAACCTTGTAATGCCAAACTGGCCGGCACTTCCACCGCTCTGGAATGTTCCCAGCACGGCCAACCTGATCTGTAGCACAAAAGTCACGGGGGTAGGCAGAAGCTGCAGTTGAGGTCCAGCATTGATTTGCCCCAGTGTTAAGTGTGTTCTGTGGTAGTTAAATGGCTGCTCAAGGAAGTTGCACTGTTAGCCATGTGTCACCCGCACTTTGTATTCTGTCAGATATGAGGATTAGAGTATGAAATCAGAATCCGGTGGCATACTAGTTGGGGGCTCTGCTATTTCATCTAAGGGTGTTTAAATGCTTGGAGTAGAAGGGAAATAGATGTGATACCTGAAATCCTTTTTAATGCATTAAAATTATCATTTTTGAGAGGCAATTATGAGCTTTCATTGATTACAAAACAGAACTTATGCATGGCTTTTCTAAATTGCCAAAATATGTTGCTCATCTGTCTTCCATCAAACTGTTTCTCATTGCCATCAGTCACTCAAATGTTAATGTTGGGTCATATCGTTTTATTTAACCATTCATGTGTATAGTAGTTTGCTCAGCAGATTTTAGGTGGGTGGGGTGGAGGTGCTCCCATTATGACTTATTTCAGTTTTGGTTTCAAATACTTGCTTTCTTCAGTTTTTCAAGTAGCTGTGCTCATTTACACTCCTCTCCTAAAATACACCTGGCACAATACAGTGCCTCCAATGTGAATCTTCAATCCAGAACACAGAGTTTTGACCTGCTTTTCCACAAGAACTGTTCCATGTCCACTGGATAATGCTCCTGTATGTGTTTCTGCTAAATATGCCCTTCCATAGATGATACTGGAACAGTGGATCACAGCAATTGTACAAAAGCAAGCCCCGTGCAAGTAAAGGAGCCTTGGTTCCACATTATAGCTGCGATCCAACAATACGTTCCTACCAACATACCACGGAAACTACACAGAGAGCTTTTCCCTTTCTCTTCCTGGGTCTGGGAATTTTGTGCATCTCTGTGCATATTTCCCCCATATTTGCTCTCGGATCATGTCCGTGATGTTTTAGACCAGCCTTCCTCAACCTGGGGTGCTCCAGATGTGTTGGACTGCATCTCCCAGAATGCCCCAGCCAGCAGAGCTGGCTGGGGCATTCTGGGAGTTGTAGTCCAACACATCTGGAGTGCCCCAGGTTGAGGAAGGCTGTTTTAGACTGTATGTATCAGGAAACACATCGGGCTTTGGATCAGCCCCTGTTTGCTTTTTTTTAGAAAAAACACACACATTCATTTAAATTCTAAACCAAAATCAGTGTTTCCTGTCAGCAACTTCTTTCTTATTGTTACTTTAGATCATGGAGCTCTACGGAACCCTTCTTTACCAACGACCGAAGCATCTTGACGCTGTCCACAATGGACTCAATTACATGCTGACACTTTTTTCAATGTCTTGTGGAAATGCATTGTGCTGGGGTCAGATACGAGGTTACAAATGGGTTGAGTGACCATATCCCTATTTTAGCTAGTCTTCTAACCCTCTAATTCATATTAGAAAAGCCCTTTTCCTCAGTGTTTCTATTCCCCGCTCCCTAATTGTGGGAGATTTTTTTTTTAGGTTCCCGTTTCCTCCGAGTTCCATGCCAACAGCTTGGGTGGAATTGGTGGCATTTAATTTGAATGTCACTGTGAAACAATGACCAGTTTATTGTACTAAAAAAATGGTTGATTTTTGAAGGCTCCAACTTATCATTTGCAAGAAACTGTGTTGAAAAGGTTGTTCATAGAAGCGGTAACCTATTAGCATTGTTCAAGTGCAGATCCTTGGTTTTCTATAATCAAGTCAATCAACAACCCTTTTTCTTTTTTAAATGAGCTTGAATTTCTCCCCAAATACCTACAATTCATGAAGATAATCAAGATATGACATCCCAGCATTACTAGAGTGGTAGCTCCATCGCTGCAAATGAAGAACTGAACAGATTCTCTTCATATCTTTATCTAACTAATCTTGGGAGACTTTGAACATGGAAAAATCATGAAGAAGCCAAAAGATACATTATTTTTCCTGTTTCTGCAAGAGCTGCAAAAGTAATGGTGGCACTTGTACATCGTTAACATCAAATAAAGCCCAGTTTGGAGCTATATAAGAGGTCATATTGCAAAACATGGCCTTACGGGGAAGAACTTACATGCATGAACTGGGTTTTTCTTTTTCCCCTGCCATGAATCAAAGGCTGCTTATGGAGTCATGCTGAGAGCAGCAATCCCTGCATTTCCTTCCAGATAACATCTGGTAAAAGGCTATCTGTAACACGATGCCACTGCATTCAGTATTCCCACCCACCCCCCACTTCATTGACTGTTGTCTTTGGAGGGAGGAAAACTGAGTGCCTCACACATGTTCTTTTACCAGATGTCACTGCCATGAAGTGGGGTTGTTATTCTCAGCAGCTGCATGTTTCTTGTAGGGTCTACTTTGGAAGTCCCACTTCTTTCTCCCCAACAGTGTTGAGGGCACCTTTTCTAAGGGTGTGGGCGGCGTCTTCCAAAAATGGGACAGCGGTCGAACACCTCACCTTGTGTGTGGAGGTCATTGTTTCATGGATTGGGCCAAACACTTGTAAATTGTACTACTTTTAGGAATGTCTGCACGTTTTGTCTTTCAAGTGCATTTTTTTCCTTATAAGGAGGAAGAGCATATGCCAATAGCACTCTGACACAGCTCCTGTTCATTCCATGAGGTTTGCAAGGGAGACCTTCCCAACAGATGATGCCCTTGCAGTCAAATGACGTACTTTGCCTTCTGTCCAACCCCCCCTCCCCCTTTCGAATGCCCTCATTCAAAAGTGGTCCATTCCATCAATTTCACAAAATCACTCATTCATAGACACTGTTGCCATTCTGGTTTGTCCTTTCATCTTTGCAAGTAAACTTGTTAGAAAACGCATCAGACTCAAACAATCCAGCTCCAAGCATTTAATTACAGTCTTTATCGTACAATGTATATTTTCGGGTTTGCTTTTTGTTTGAAGAGTTAGAATTGAAATATTTTATCCACAGATGCGCAGTTTTTATTTGAAGTTAAACTGACTGCCATTTTTTTTAAACTTCCCCATTTGTTGCCCTCTTTCTCCTCCCCTTCTCAGTGTGTGTAAGGGTACAGAAGAAGCATGCATTTAAACAAATTCAGGAGGAGTATAAGAATCCATCTTGTCCAAGCCAGGTATAACTTTCTATCTAAGAAAACAAAACAAACATACAAAGTGAAGATGTATTTCATTGTTTCATTTGTTTGTGCATGATAAACAGGACTTGGGTCAAATGGAAGCAGAGCAATTATATTTTGTATTGGATCAGAAATACTTTTATAATTTCTTTTCAAAAAGAAGAAATAATAATGTTTGTGTATTTTTGATAACCTGATATGTTTAGTTCTAGGTTCAGTCATGTGCAAATGTGTTAGCTGAGCAAAATGAACCAAGTGTGGGAACTTGGTATGAAATTAATGAATGACAACATATTGTTGAGAAGTCGGCAGTTTTACCTGCATTATTTTCCCCCCAGATCTGGGTTATGTTCTGTAAGTCACTCCAATGCTTGGGCGCACATAAGAAACCTAGTCTCAAATTATTATTATGCACTGCTGCCACTTTGACGGAATCTGAACGACAAAATGTCACATCTCCAGTTTAAAGAATTCGCCGGTCAAATGTTCATGAAAGATTCCTGGTCCAAAATACTGTGGGATTCTGATGATGATGTTCCATCTGACCTGGACCTTCTGCATTCATGACAGTTTGGAGGGCTTCGTGGCAGTAGGAACTCAAGCAAGGAGCTCCCCTTGAACTTGATGTCAATGGAGAATTCTGTGTGCATCAGCAGAACCCTTGTGTTGTCGTTAGAATTGCTAGATAGATTGAGACTGGCGCCAGGGTGTTCCAGCAATTCAGAAATCTATCCCTTCTATGAAAGATGACATGATACATGGCTGTCTTCTTCTGCCACAGTCCTGCATGGAATGGCCTGATGTGGATTGTTCTATGTGTTGGTCCCAGTTAACTAAGGCCTAATCTACACCAAGCAGGATATTGCACTATGAAAGCGGTATATGGTATGTGTCAATGGCCCCAACAGTTGTCAGTGCACTTCTATACCGCTATAAAGCAGTAGTTTGGCTCCTGTCTTTTATATACCACTTTCATGCCATTTTCATAGTGCAATACCCTGCTTGGTGTAGATTAGGCTTAAATCTGCTCTTGAGTTCGAGCTGAATCTGCAGGTTCCCAGGTTTCTGGCAACTATTACACACTAACTCTGGAGTAAGTTCTCTGCCTCCCTTTTTTGCATGGGGGCTGATTCAGGACAAAGTTTTGTGACTAATTTTTCTACCTTCGATATGTTGTATTTTGGCTTTACTAATTTTGCCCTCAGCAGGTTCAACACCTGTAAAACTTGACCTCACTGACTCGTAGGGGACAGAAGGGAGCCTTTTTTCTCCTATGGCCACCTTTCATAATTGCACTGCCTTGCAGAGTGCAAAGGATGAATCCAGAGGAAGCTTAAACATGCTGGAAATCAACCAGGCTTAAGGCCCCATTCTTTTCAGTGCATCATAGAACCAGATCAGACACACAAAATTGTTCCACAGTAAAAGGGCATGACCCTCCTCCAGAATGCAGCTGCTTGGAGGGAGTAACTTTTTATCTCGCCTGCCCTCAACAAAAAATAGCAGCTGCAATGAAAGGTCCATCGGCTTAGACACTTCCTGCATGCGTGCAGCTACGTCTCCAATGCCTGTTAGATGGTTCCACATGGAGTGATGTCTACAGTGGCCTGTTAAGTTCATCTGATTTTCACCAAGGTTGTTTGTTAAATTACTAAATAAGAAGTGTATGTGTGTGTGTGTGTGTGTGGAGAAAGCATGACTGAAACCTGGGCATTTCTAGATCCAGCAGCATTGCTGCACAGGTGGGACCTCCAGTGGGCACAGGGCATATATTACTCAACATCTCCTGCTTACGCAGAATTTTCCCTGTGCCTGTCACCTGCTGGTTTTTTGGGCAACAAATCAGCTGACTCAGAGGTGAAACTGGGGTGGCTCCCTGCTTCTGGGCTTGCACTTTGCATGTGTGCATGCACTCTGCATGTTTAGTAAGCAGATGTCCCAGGTTCAATCCCTGGCAGCTCTGGGTAGGGCTGGAAAAGACTTAGACCTCCTGGAGAGCTGTTGCCAATAGCTCTGCCAGCTCAGGTGATGGGAATTGTAGTCCAACACATATGGAGGTCAACAGGTTGAGTATAGACAATACTGAGCTAGCTGGACCAGCGTTCTGAGTCGGTAGAAGGCATTTCCCCTCTAACAGATGTTAAACTTGTCATAAAGCTGCTGCTGAAAACTGTCATTGCTCCCTTCCCTACAATCCTTGGGATTGTAATTTGGTGCAAGTAGTAAGGGTTTTTTTGGGTAGAGATCCCCAGCCCTTCTAGAACAAGATCATTGTAGGGAGAAAGAATGGCTGTGAAACCAGTTAGCTCATCTGCAGTGCAGATACAATCTGAGAATAGAGGGATGTGTTGGAAAATGTGATTAAAGATGAGTCCTAACTCTGGAAAAGCGTACAGGCTTTTCCTGGCACTATCACCATAGAATAACTCCAGCAGCAATTTGGAAACTGCCACTATTTTGGACATCTTATCCTTTTTGCTTGCCATGTTTTAACAAATGCATTGAATGACCATAACAGCTGATAGATAATACAACAAATGTTTTCGCTGACTAAATTGTATACAGAGGTATATGAGGAGATATTAGGAAGTATTGTGAATGCTTTAACAATTCCCCCAGCCCTGATCCAGAGACAGTTAATCTCGCTTAAGGCTACAGTCTCGTGCACTCTTACCTGAGAGTAAGCTCTATTTGACATAATGGGACTTGCTTCTGAATACACGGGATTAACACTCCAGTTTTCCCATTGAGTTAATTTTATAACTTAACTTGTTGCCTCTGAATTAGGGCCAATTTGTTTTTCAAGAATATCCAATGTGACAAATAGTGCTAATACTTTGTACTCAATGCTTTCAATGTGAATTGTCATTGACTCAGAGGAGTGCTACTTTATTTTTTTAGCTGTGGGATAAAAGTTATACACACTCCTTTTTAAGAATCTGGGAAATAGCTTATTTTTAAACTTGAGGGTCTCAGATACATTATTCTTACTATGCCAAAGACTGCTTCATAAAACATGCTTCATTTAAAGTTCTGTTAGTTGTTCTCACCCTTACACTCAAGAAGAAACAATCAACCATTCTTGGTTTTGAACAATGCGCATGGCTGGGTGTGCTGCTCTCAAGTTTTGGAAAATCCCTTCACATTTTGGTACAGTTGCGAGGAACACTGAATGTACCCCATCCTAGCTGTTTCTACAAAAACCTGCAAGCTAAACATTAAAGGAGCATTGCCAATTGGAACCCGAAGCAATAATTGGTACCGAAGACATCTTGACCGCAGGCACTGTGGCCACCCCTGCCATTGGTTTTAGATGCTCTGTGGCAACAGAATTTAATGTAGCGTGCTTCCTGTCCTGCTATGTCAATGTTCTATAAAAGTTTATGGAAATTATATTTATTGAATAAAATTTTGACTTTTAACTGGCTTGGCTTCTTTTCATGGCTGAAGAATTCATGTTAAGTGCATTCTGAAAATTTGCTATGTGTTGGCGGAATTCTAGAAAGGAACAAAAGAAAATACCCACCTGCTAAGTCGTTTCCGCTAGGTCTCGCCCTGCCCTAAAAGTGCAGTGCTCCAACAGGTATAGAGGAGGCATATTGCTAAAAGGTATCTGCTCTCATCTTATGGGCAAAAAAAGCTTACCTTTGCTATGCCATACTAGAGGTTACAGGATTTTGAGGGACAAAGTGCTGTTTAACCCTTTTCCTAGTTATCGCTTTCAGTTGCAAATTTATATATATTATATGCATGTAAGCACACAGACACTAATCTTCCGATCCTTGTCCCTTGCAGGATTCCTGACATATTTCTATCATCATTCAAACCTGATTCAACACACATGCACCTGCAATCAATGTAGATTTATGCCCACCCAGCCTGTTCTGTGTACATAGTCGCATCAATCCAGCGAAGAAAATACACACATTTACTGGATCATGAACCACAGGCATAAACTGAATGCACATCAGACAGGGTAGTGTGTATACCCATTGCATTGCGCTTTCACATGAAAGCCGTGCCCTATAGGAGTGTCCAGATGTCAGGCTAGTGGAATCGATTGTTTTTCTACTAGGATTCTGAGGTCCCCTAATTGGTACCAAGTGCAAAGTAAGGTGCTACATTTAGGGTTGGGGAACAAGGTGATTCTGATTCTGCACAGGAATTTGTTTTCAGTGCAAAAACTGAATTCTGTCTTTTGCCAACAACAACAAAACCAACCTTAATCCATTGCTGAGTTCCCAAGTTCTCTTCATTTCAGCAACCTCGGAATTTATTTTTTATTATTTTTTGGGATGTTTTTTTGTTTCCTATTGTCAAATAGTTGGGATGCAGAATCCCTTATCCTCCTGCAAATCATCCAGAAATCCAGAGCGTGTTCAGAAGAGGGCAACGAGGATGATCAGAGGTCTAGAAACAAAGCCCTATGAAGAGAGACTGAAAGAACTGGGCATGTTTAGCCTGGAGAAGAGAAGATTGAGGGGAGACATGATAGCACTCTTCAAATACTTAAAAGGTTGTCACACAGAGGAGGGCCAGGATCTCTTCTCGATTCTCCCAGAGTGCAGGACACGGAATAACGGGCTCAAGTTAAAGGAAGCCAGATTCCGGCTGGACATCAGGAAAAACTTCCTGACTGTTAGAGCAGTGCGACAGTGGAATCAGCTACCTAGGGAGGTTGTGGGCTCTCCCACACTAGAGGCCTTCAAGAGGCAGCTGGACAAGCATCTGTCAGGGATGCTTTAGGGTGGATTCCTGCATTGAGCAGGGGGTTGGACTCGATGGCCTTGTAGGCCCCTTCCAACTCTGCTATTCTATGATTCTATGAAATCATTGGCCTCTGCTGCAGAGAAACTGCACTCACCTTCTAGCACACATCTGATTTAGACTCGTCCTTGATCCAGCACCTAATATGCACTCAGGCGTCTTTTGTTGGATTTGGGTAACTGAGTTGATGCCTTGGCACTTTACTTAGCAGGTTTATAACTGGTCTGAAAAGGAAGCATCATTACGCCCCCTTCGCAGTGGAACAACTGGCGTGTTGACCAAAAAGCCCACAGTAAGCTGAGAACTCCCCTCTTGGCATTTCTGTGTGTGAGAGAGAAAGAGCACGACAAGTTCTTCTTTTCGTAGATAAGAGTGTCTTTGCTGCGGTCATTCTGTTGCAATCTTTCATTTGCATGTGGAGACTTCGGCCAAAAAAGCAAGGGTGGCAGGCACGATAACCCTGGCTCTAGCACACAGAGAAGAGCATGAGTTCAAAGGCCACTGCTTTTCATCAGCTGAAACGACTAGAGAGCTACCGCCAGCCAAGCTTAGCAGTAGCCATAAAATTGGTCTGCGTTTATTGTAAGGCAGCACCTACATATACTTCAACCAAATGCATTTCCTTACAAATCAGTCTTCCCAAGTCCAGTGGAGATTCCTCCAAGGTAAAAGTGCACAGGATTGCATCCTTGAGGTTCAAGAATTCATAGTACACAGCAATACTTAGCCGTTCAGAAAGGGGAAAATACAAGCGTGTCTTCAGATCTGCTAAATAAATATATTATTGGCCACAAATCAGCCACATTTTTCTGAGCAATTCCCTCCAAACAGTCTAACCCCACCCCCTCTGGGGAAAAATACGTAATAGTCTTAATACACCACTGAGTTTAAAAAAGAAAGAAAAGGAAACTATATGTAATACACGTATGCAACAGAAAAGTGAGTTGAGGTGTTCCCCCCCCCCCTTTGGATTGACTTTCTGTAGGCATTTTCTTAGCACATATTGCAACTTCTGTGTTTTACTTTTAATTGAAGAGTCTATTTGTATTATTCAAAAGCATGTAATATAATAACATTAAAACTAACATTAAAAGGGAGAGTTAAATAGGAATGGCAGACATGGTTTAATGAATTTGGACCAGATAAATTGGAATGGCAAATATACTGGCTATTTCACCAAATGTTCTTGTAACATCAATACATTGCCAGTGAGATCCGGGTTCTAGTCCCCACATGGCCATGGAAACCCACTGGGTGACTTTGGGCCAGTCACAGACTCTCAGCCCAACCTACCTCACAGGGTTGTTGTTGTGAGGAGAAAACGGAGAGGAGGAAGAGGAGGATTATGTACACCGCCTTGGGTTCCTTGAAGGAAAAAAAGGTGGGATATAAATGCAACAAATGCAACAAATAATATGTCATTGTGTGGTAGGCCGAAAGCTGCTCCTTCCAGTGTTGAAACACTGGGGGAAGAAAACAAGTGCCTAATGAGAAGTTACCAGGGGAAGGGAGTTAAGGATAAGGTAAGAACATGATAGTCCATAAAGTTATGCATAAAAGGTAAGTCTCTCTCTTAGTAGAACTTGAGGTGAACTAACATAAGAACATAAGAAGAGCCCTACTGGATCAGACTGAGGGTCCATCTAGTCCAGCACTCTTCATGCAGTGGCCAACCAGCTGCCAACCAGGGACCAACAAAGCAGGAGATGGTGCAACAGTACCCTCCCACCCACGTTCCCCAGCAACTGGTGCACACCGGTTTACTGCCTTGGATGCTGGTGACAGCACATAACCATCAGGGCTAGGAGCCATTGAGAGCCTTCTCCTCCAGGAATTCATCCACCCCCCTTTTAAAGCCATCCAAATTGGTGGCCGTCACTGCATCTTGTGGTAGTGAGTTCCATAGTTTATGCACTGTGTAAAGAAGTCCTTCCTTTTATTTGTCCTGGATCTCCCACCAATCAGCTTCATGGGATGACCCCAGTTCAAGTATTATGGGAGAGGGAGAAAAATGTCTCCCTATCCACATTCTCCACACCATGCATAGTTTGGTACACTTCTATCATGTCTCCCCATAGCCTCTTTTTTTCCAAGCTAAACAATCCCAAAGCTGAATGGTGAAGGATTCAGGACAGAAAAGGGGAACTACTTCACATCATACATAGTCAAACTATGGAACTTGCTGCCACAAGCTGGGTGGCAATACCTCCCAGTTTAGATTACTTTAAAAGGAAATTAGACTCCTGGAAGATAAGACTATCAATGGTTACTAGACATGAGGGAAATAAACTTTTAGGAACAGAGGCAACAGGGCTTGAGGGTACCAGTTGTGGGTGAGAGAGGATACTACCATCATGCCGTGTCTATGGGCTTCCCGTGGGCATCTGGTTGACCGCTTTGGGAAACAGGAAGCAAGCCAATATAGGCTTTTGTCTGAGCCAACACAACACTTCTTATGTTTCGAGGTGGCTGGGGAGCTGATTTATACACGCAACAGTGGTTAGTCCAGAAAACATACTAGATTTCATAGTTGAGCACATATTATGTCATGTAACATACAAGCAGTCCATGATGAAAGATGCAACATACAAAGTGTCGTGGTTTACACATTATCAAAGATCATATGTTTGCTTCTTTTATGTGTTTCACATGTGTCTGATGTTCTTGGGTAGATTATTATTCTCGGCCAGGGCTGGTCCAAGGCAGTTTTCCACCTGAAGCAAAGAAGCCAATGGCACACACATACCCAGTCAAGGTGCATAGTACCCAAAGTCAACCATCTTATTTTGTCACTAGAGGCAGAAAATCACACAAAGTATGTATTCCTGGCAGTAAAAATACCAGAACAGATTAAATATCCATTTGTGGCTCTTTTATCGGAAATATTGTTGTTTTATACTTTGAATTTTTTAATTTTTGTGAACTGCCCACAGAGCTCCAGCTATTTGGCGGTATAGAAATGTAATAAATAAATAAATAATAAATAAATATACAAAGTTTTAAGCATCCTTTACAGTTAAAAACCAGCATAATAGCTGAAGAATGTGAAATGTTAAAGTTGTAACAAGCCTCTCCCTTATATACTGTTATTTTCCCCTTTTGTGACAGGGAAGTCCCAAACAGGTACCCAAAAATGTAACATGTCTCCTCGAATCCCAAAAGCCTTCCCCCACCACCCACCCTGTCTCCCTAACCTGCAAGCCAGATCAAACTGACAGCCCAGTTAGTCAGGCACTCCTTCCTTTCCCAATTCTCAGGTCTCTTGTTGGTCTGTTTTTCAAGAAGGTGAGACAATGCGTTTCTGTGTTTCAGGCTTTCCCAAGTCATAACAGCTGAACTCTCTCCAAACAAGACCAATGTACATTCCAGAAATTCAGAGTTGGATTCATCACTAGGCTCAAAGCCATAGGCTTTAGCACAACATGAAAATAAAGGCACATTGGGAGTTCAAAGCCAAAAGTAAGGCTAACATGGACCCTTGATTCAGTTAGGCTATATGAGCAAAAACGTTTTAATCAAAAATAATGAAATCCACCACATAGCATATGGATTGAGAAAGCACTGTGCATAGTGGTGAATAACCCAAAAACATAAATGCTGTACCAAGTGTGAGAGTGAATAAAGTGAGGAGAGAAGGAGAGAGCAGCAACCAGAACCTAATAAATCAAAACTGACCCCTTATGGGGTAGATGTTGCCATTTATCACCACCACCCTTACTAAACTGTCTGTTCCCTTTGTCTCACAGAGGACATTCCTGAACCTTCTGGAGGAGGCACCTTCTCTAGTTGAGGAGGGTCCAACAATTTTAGTTCCTCTCCCCACAAAATTGGATAGACAGCGCTCCCCACAAAATTGGACTAGAAAAGCAGACGAATCCCTCTGCTCTAAAATTATGCTTCAAGTCTACAATCCTAACCCTAATCCAAAACTGGATGACAATCTGGCAAAGAAACTGAAAAACAGGACAGTAGGAAGATAACCCCAGATGTCCCTGCCAACTATTCCCACCCCCTGTGTACAGGGAAGGCAGACAGCTCGTTGGATGTCCAGGTCCCATGGACAAGAGGTGGGTGGAATGCCCTGCATGAGTCAAAGAGAAGATGAAAACATCACAGAAAATGTGTTTCTCCCTTAACTGCTGCTGGCATTCCATAACCTCTGGAATGTATAGGAGCACAACCATCCCAGGGTGAGAGGTGAGGGAGCTTGACTGATGGAACAACTATTTTATATAGAACTCATCTCCCAAAGGAAGCATGTACTGAAGATAGCATATCCATTTTATAATGCCTGGAAAAGATGAGTACTAGCAACTAAGTTGCAGATTTGCAAATTTCCTCCAGTGGTAACTGGCTCCAAAATTCTGTCATTAGAAACACAATTTATTTAATTCATGGCAAAGGAATATGACCATCCCATAGTGGAGCTTGTTTTGTGATTTTTTTCCTATTCAGTCTATGGAGCTCAAATTAGTGGGATTGCGGGGGGTGGGAGTGAGTTGGTAGCAACGCCTGTCTGTGTTGATGTCATCCCCTACATATGTGAGGCCTGGGGTGATTCTCTCCCAAAAGAGTCTGCAAGGAGGTGTTTAAATAAGATATTTCCCTACAGACCTTAACTATGGAATTCCAAAGCTTGGGAGTAGCCACCAATTATCATTAGAACTTGTCATGAGAATGCTCTCAGCTGACCATTGGAGAACATAACTGCTGAACAGAGGAGGATGGACTTCCTCTCCAAAAGATGAAAAGATCAGGTGTCAATGGGCTATTAAGCACAGCTTATCAACTTCTCAGTTCTTAGCTCTCCGCACACTTTAAAATCCAGATACATCATCATCAAATCAGAGAAGTGATGACCTTCACTGTGTTTCAGTACTTCAAGCATTCAGCATATATCTTCGTCAACTCATGGAGACAATCCAAAAAATCAACTTTGCTTAGAGCATCTCAGCCTCTTTTCTAAAATTGTGTGTGACAGGGCAAGGCACATCTACGTTCTTTCTACCCATCCACCCCTTTCTATAGGCTTAACCTTATTCTCAAACCTTACTCCCTTCTAAGAGGTGTAAGTTCAGATTCAGGAAGCGTTGCGGTCCCAATATATAAAGAGTTCGTCACTGACATTGGTCAAGACACTAACAGCAGGCCAAGATGATTACATGAATGATAACCACAAATAAGTCATAAGCCACCACGGGAACAAGCTTGAAGAGTGGGGCAAAAATTAAAAATACCAAAATCAATATACTGAAGAATCAGCCAGGGCCATGCAGTGGCTTAATGCCAGTTACAGATGGCTGTGCCGATTGCTAGTCCTGCAGCCACATTCTCATTCTAAGCACTCTATGAGCGATCTATTTGCGCCCCGCATCCGAGATGGAGGAAGCAGCTGCTACTCTGCCTTGGGGTAGCTATGATGCCTCCTGAATTTGGAGAGTCCTAAGAGTGGCATCTTCCACCCACCCCATGCTTCTCCCAGCTCCCATAAGGCTTGCCACAAAGTTGACTAGCAAAGCTGCCTTCCCAGAAGAGCACTGCACAATTGCAGATCCAGGAGCACAGAGGAGAGCCGGAAAGGAGAAGAGCTTTGTAGTCTCCTCATTGGGTTCCTCATGGAACCCAAATGGCCGCCTCAGGGTCAAGCCATTGAACGGCACACTGGGATCAGTATGGCACAGCAGCTGTTTGCACTGAAGAGCACAGGAGACCTGCAACAAAGTCCATCATAGTAAACTCCAGGCTAGCAGGTTGCATAGGAATCCCAGCGACATCCCAAGATGATGTCCCATCCTGCATACGGCCACAATGCTGAGGATCAAACAAGCTTAACCCAAATGGGGCAGCGGTCTCCATCAAGTAGTCTCCATTTCATCCAGGCAGGCTTTAGTCAATGGATCATGGCCACCATAAACCACCTGTTCCACTCCCATTAGAGGCTCAAACACAAGGTTTGTAGAGACCACTCCCCCCATAGGAACAGATCTAGGCGCACAGCTACCTTAGAGTCAGCATCTAAGCAAATCTCCGGGTCTGCTCACCATCCCAGAAAGGCCACAGGATCTGGGATCTAAAGATTGGAGAGCCACAGGCACTATTACTCAAATCCTGTTCTCACTCCAGATCATTCTCAGATGCCCAATGCACCCCATCTTCCTCACAGGAGCGGAGACAGAGGTCGCTGCTTCTCACTTATGCCAAAGGCTGCATAGACTTCAAGCCCCAAGGGAAACAGCAAATACCAAGACCTTCCTCTCCCATTTCCTCCTCTCCAACCAAGGTCAGAGGGAAGAGGCCGTGAGCCAGGGCCACACCAGTCTTCCTCATTGCAGTGACTTCAGCTGGGAGAGTTTCAGAACGTCAGGCCCTTTCTTCCGAGAGCTGTGCATTTTCACCAATATAAAATTGCGCAACATCCAGATCCAGCTTTTATCACAGAGGTCAAAATTGCCTTCTGTAAGACCAAGGAACTGGTCCTACTAGCCTGTGTTGAAGGCCTTCCACACACACCCAGGGAGCGCCAAGGCTGAGAGGTTATTTCACATGTGGTTCCACACTGCTTTCAACAATCAAGCTGGCTGGCTGGCTGCCTCCCCTTGAGGAAACG
Organism: Elgaria multicarinata webbii; assembly: GCF_023053635.1. Lineage (NCBI taxonomy): Eukaryota > Metazoa > Chordata > Lepidosauria > Squamata > Anguidae > Elgaria > Elgaria multicarinata. Next base: position 14,334,171 of record NC_086178.1, on the reverse strand, counting down.
GAAATTCCGTACTCACGAGTGAATTTTGGGTTCCTTCTCAAGGACAGGGGGCCATCGAAGGGGTTCTAGAGTACACCAAATAGGCTCTCTTTGTTTTTCTTTCTTTTCCTTTTCTTCTATCGGTCCTGGATGTATCTGAGAAAAGTGAGGGGAGAGTCAATCTTCTCCAGAAACCATTCCTGGCCCTGGCAGAGAGGCCTACTACAAGCTGGCTTGCTCCTCAAGAATAAAAATTCACTGTTGAGCACAGAATTTCTGTATCTGGTAGGAGAAGTTGTTATATAAGCAAAATGAGTAACGCAGGTCTAACAGCTGGTGCAAATTATGTTCTTGCAGTGTTGAGTTTGCACTACTGTGCACTTGTTTTCATGCTGTGCTAGGAAGATGTTGCTGTCATCCCTTGAGATACTCAAACATCTACCTAATGTGGTGTTGGCTAATAAGACACCCAGAGGTCAACACAGCACTCACAATGTAGGAAAAAAGCTAAGGGATACTGTTGAGCATTCAATAAGACCGTGGCATATGCTGATTTTCTAATGTCATTACCTTCTAATAAATCTATTTCCAAATGAAATCTGAACTTCCCTACCATTTGGCACTAGATTCCAGTGAGGACATCATGTGCAAAGAATCTAACAAAAGAATCCTATAGATGTTTATTTAGAGATAAACTGTTCAATGGAGATTCCTCTTCGGTAAGCATGCATAGGATTCCAGACTTATGGCCACTTTATACATTTTAAGGTATACAGCTAAGGTTTATTAAAAGTGTGCATCTAAAAATGTATTTTAAATATAAACACATGTACCATGCAAGTATACTCATTAGGGAGCCTTGATTGGCTGTAGCCACCTGTAGTGTGTACACTCACAGCACAATCCTTTGCCATGCCTATGCAGAGAGATCAATAGGACTTACTGTTCCTGTTTAGACAACACGCTAAGCCATGGTGGTTAAGCATTTTGACCTAAACATTGAAGCTGTTCAGACAACACACCAAGCCACGGTAGTTAAGTGTTTTGAGCTAAACATATTGGCTTAGCGTGTCATGTGAACCATGGCTTAGCATGTCATGAGAATCATTCTTAACCATGGTGGCTACTTAACCATGGTTTAAACACGTTCACTAACCATTTGCTGCAAAAGGGTTAGCGGCCTAACCAAGGCTTAGCGTGTCATCTGAACAGGCAGGACAGTGTGCATAGGACTGCAGTCTCAGTGATAAACTCAGATCTACCTCTCTGAAATATGTGAAGTGACCTTAAATTAACCTACACATCTTACTCAAAGTTTTGATCACATATTTAAAATAGGAGATGTGACAAACATTATTTTAAAATTAAGTTACATTAATTTTTTAAAACTCCTCCAGAGGGATATCATAGAACAGCTTTGAAGAAATAAGTTACTTTATTTAACAGGTTGCTCAAGAGTCATATGCTATACTTTGGACCAACCACATTAAACACAGAGGTACCACACTCCCCATCCCCCACCCCGGCCAAAATTAAGAATTTCAAACCAATGAACCAGAGTTGGGAATAAGTACTCCTCTACTGTGCAACTGAGGTATTTACATTTCATGTCAAGCAGGGTGCAGCTGGCATTATCCTGCCCTCTCTTCTCTTTCCTTGCCATGAATTTTTTTTTAATAGAAAAATACATCTTTTTTTAATGAAATAATTCATGAGGTTTCACTGACAACTGGGCTGGAACTTTATTGCCTCTGGTTTGAACGAGGGATTTTTCTAACAAGTTACAATTCTACTTACAGAAAGATGCTGACCACGTGATTGGAATAAAATCTTGATCCCCAAAAGTGTTCCCGTACAGCAGGATGGTTCTGGTTGGCATAAAACCCTAATATTCGGGTTTTACTTTTTTTTCCCTTTAGCATTCACTCCTTTTCCTAACATTTGGCAGAGAAGTTATTTACGAAGAGGGAGCTCACTGCCAGATTGAAATTTGGGTTGCTTTTATTAATAAAATCAACCCAAGCAGATATTCAGTTCACAACTTTTAAATTAAAACAAACAAAAAAAAAAAAAACAGGCACACATACATATGGGCATATCTATGAGCATTTTTCAGTCTTTCCAAGAGACAGGATTTACATTCAGCAGCAAACCATCATTAAGCCAAATATTTCCATCACTGGATACAATCCAACCAAGCAGTGCTTTGACAGCACACGTCCCACTGGAGCGAAAGGGGTTGACCAGCTTGTGCCTGAAAGACTGAACGTTTTCTTAAAACGCAAAGATGCAATCACACAAATAACCTTAGTTTCTCTGCTACTTAAGACAGCAATGCTTTATGTAATGCAGTTTTATAATTACACAGTAATTATAAATTGTATGGTACCAAACTGATGGCAAAATCCATTTTGTTGAAAAGGCCTCAACATTGCAAAAGGAATAATCTTAATAAACAATAACAGCACGGCGTTTATGCCCCAACCTTCTGCACAGGGATAGAATTAAGTACATCTCATTAAAATTTAAAAAAGAAACAAGAACATCCAAACAAAAGAACGCCCAACCCCACACAGCATACATCAATGACTCATTCTGAGAAAGCTGTACCCAAAACGTGGTAAGACAGAAAACAGCACACACATCTTGTAGAGTTTTCATAATTCAAGTCTCCACTGATATTTACACAAAAGAGAGAAAAGAAACGAAGAAACAATGAAAGCAGTAAATCCATATATTTGACTCTGCCAGTTCCAGCAGCTGAAGAAAAGATTCCCAATTTAATCCAATGGTTTAATTAAATTAACACAAGACTAAGCTTTTCTAAAAGGGCACGGCTAGGAAAAGGGAGGCACCTTTCTGACAACTTCATACAAGTTAAAAAGAGTTAAGCAATTTAATACCCAAGTTTCCCCCCGCCCCTAAAATTATTTTAGCATGTGCATAAAAGTGCGCTTCGAAATTTCATGGATAAATGAGACGCCAGTCGTGAGACATCAGATAATGTGCCAGATCTGAACTTCTCATTCTTAAAGATTAGAAAGGATTTTTAAAACATCTTGAATGGGAAATTTCCTAATGCTTTCTCTGTAAAGTGATTATTTCAAGAAAACAGCGAAGTATAGTTCATGGAGTTTTATGACATTATAGCCAGATGACATTTCAAGTGCTGCTGTCGTGGAAAAACAGAAGGAATAAAACTACAGTTGAAGTGAACAGCCACATTCTGTGCATGAAGACACAAACATGGGGTCGAATTAAGCATACTGGGGCCCAGTGCAGATGCAACGCTTCCAATCTCTTAATCATGGCTGAAAGAAGGTGAGATCCTTGGGGTTCCCTCTACCTCTCACACATAAAAAATATTTCCCTTCCCATTTCAACATTAACCTCATTTAGTGTGTTCTCTCTGCCAAGGTTAACATTAATACTCACTTTAATCAAGGGCTGCGAGCAAGTCCCCCTCACCTTAACTTTCAAATTCTGGTTTAAAGCTAACTACAGATAGCATTAACTTCTGGAGAAATATATACGGATAAGGGAAGCGTGAAATGTGTACTGAGAAGGGAATTTATACAAGAGAGCAGAGGTGTGCATGAACCTACAGGGTACTCGCGACTCTTTAACCATGGCTAAGCGGTTGAGAAACAGTATACCTGCATTGGGCCTGGCTATGATCCAGCCAGAGTTAAGCACATAGTTAGGTTCGATTGAATACAATGGAGGAGTCACAGACATACTGAAGTTTCTCCCATTAAAAGCACTTAACCCATTTGGCTGGACTATGCTTGATATAATCTATACTTGCTTGGCAAAGACAGACTTCTGAACTCTGACCCAGCCACAACGGAGCATGTGCAGGGCCTTCAATTGAGCAGGATTTGTCCCCAATACTAATGTGAATGGAGGACCACCCCTACTCTTATAGATCCCCATTTATACACTAGAGTTTCATGTAACTTTTGTTCAAGGCGCTGATGCCTCTGTTTGGCAACCACAGTGACCTGCAGTTAATATAATAAGAGCAAAACACCTGTCACTGATGAATGACATTGGCTATCACAGCAGTACCGCTAACATCATAAAGATTTGTATTACATGGCTCAAGCCATCAAGCCTAGAAGAGATTCGTATCACACTCATTGTTATTCCAAAACCACAATCAAAAAACCTTCCTTGGCCCTAATCAAGAATTCTATATTGTGTAACGAACAGTACAAGTTCAGTCTTGTATTCAAGTCTTAACATTTCAGTAGAACTTAATGGGAGCAGGGAGTGGGGAGAGATTTCCCCGCCAAAGAGATGAGCATTTCAATACTACAAAATTGTACTGGGTAGTTAACTCTTAAGTGCAATTATGAGCAACTTATTACCCATATTGTAGCTAAGAGGAGGGGAACTGGTGGCCCTCCAGATGTTGCTGGACTACCACTCCCATCACATCTGACTATTGGTCATGTTGGGAGTGGCAGTCCAGCAACATGTGGGGGACCACAGGTTCCCACCCTGGTTTTAGATTAAGCCTGCCGGTCGTAATTTTGCAAACCCTACACCCAGTGGAAGTTAGAAATAACACGGCCCATGGTACTTCACCATCACTTTGTCCACTTTGAACCAGTCAATATCAAAAACAAAGCGGACAAAGACAACAGAGCTAGGTGAACGATGGTGACCACACCAACTGGCCCCTAGGGATTGAGAGATAATGAGGGGGAAAGCCCTAAATCTGCCCAACCCTGCACCACCCAATTAAATTGAGGGAGGCAGGTTACAGCGGGTGTCGCTAATCCAGGTGGACACAGACGTTCCAGGGCTCGCCTCTTTCCCTTCGATTCTGCATGTGTGGCGTTGTAAGGAAACATGGTAGCCATGGCTAAAGTGCCGGCAGACATGGGAAGCCATCCAGAACTGGGGAGGGGGGGGGACAGCAAGAAGACTAAGGGAACAGCTGGAAACTCAACAAGCTTCACATGGCCCAGCTCTTGCAGGCGAGGGCCCTAAAGGAAGATTCAACTTTCAACATTAGGCACCCAGTGTTTCTGACTAGTTTATTAGAACAGAGGCGCCCAGTTAGGTGCCCAGTATCTCTGCTGTGTTTCAACAGTGTCCAGTCAAGCACCTATGTAGCTGGATTGCCTGATATTGAGGGAGAGAAAAATCCAAGCCTTTGTTGGAGTGTTTCGACATTTGCTTTAAACAAAGCGAAAACAAAAACCCTCACCACTCACATTGACAATAGCTGTAGAAAGACCATAAGAAACAAGATCCAACACACTTTAAACATATCACTTTTTTAGAATATTCTCAGTGTAGTCTTTGCAGCTAGCCAAAAGTATGGTATCTGAAGAGCTTTTTTTTTTCCTTTTTCTAAAAATAAAACAATTGGGTTGCAATGTTGATCTGTGAAATTCTTATGCCAAAGAGTTTGCTTGGTGAAGACAGCATGTGCTTTGGGTGGAACCAGAAATTTCAAAATAACCATCCAAAAACATTTAAGATTTATGGAAAGGATTAGGGTGCTCCATTAAAAAAAGAAAGAAAAAAAGGATGATATCCACAATGCTGGAATATTCAAATGGGCAAGGATGGCCCAGGCTAGGAGAGCAGCCCAAACCATCCAGAGTCTGATATGGTCCAAGGTAGATCCTTAAAGGTTTGCCTCAACCCTCAGCCTTTATTTCTTGAGGATTGGTCTTCAGTCCTGTTGAGTCAGTCGGCAGAAATTGACTGTGCAATTTTCCCCCGTTATGTTTATTTGTACAGACTATGTACATTCTAGAAGGTTCACTTAGCACTACACTGTCGTACTTTTTATTCCAGCAATTTGAGGGCGTGCAAATTCCACAAAGTCATCAATAAGAACTGGCCATGCCCCTAGGAGAAAATGGAGGAAAGAGATGGGTTATTAAGCCTTCATAAAACTTTACCAAAGTAAGTGATGGAAGCTGTGAATTTGTACTAGGTTTTACAAGAACAGTGAACAGAAACATAGTAATATTAAGCATCTATATAGTACGCTCCGAGTGTTCAAAGTGCTTGACGCAAGTTTTTCAATAATACTCAGCATAGCCCTGCAACATAGGCCATTATTCATATTTCATTGTTTAATTTTTAAAAAAATCCAGCTTTTTATTCAACAGTCATAGGACAATCCATCTTCAACACACAATGAAAAGAAGGATGAAAGCTTTCTTATTTCTTGGAATCAAAACTATTTATGCAATGTAGAAAGCCACGTTCTTCCTCTAATATGATACTTTTCTATTTCTGTTTTTTATACAACTTTTTAAAAAGACAGTGCAGAGTCACACAGCACTCTCCTGCAGAAGGAAATCTCTGGATCAAGCCAGGGGTCTGCAAACCGCAGCTGAGCTTGGCAGTCAATGACAATTTCAAATAGCCAGCTCTAAAAGTGCCTCTGAACACAGGTAGAGCCTGTGTTTACAAATGTAAACCATTTCTCCTGCACTTCTCTTTTTAGATATTAAGCACTGCCCACCTGCCTACAACCCAACAACCCTGCAAGTATATTACACAATTAAGAATAGAATCTCTCTCACTCAAGAAACAATCCTGTTTTTTAACTAAAATCCTGCCTGGAGTTACTTTCCAACAAACCTGGCTTAGGCAGGCTCTTATTTTTTGCACTCACCACTACATAGAACACAATTTGTACCTAAGCACATTGGGTGGAGGGGGGCAGGGGAAGAAGCCAATGATAGTGACAGCTCTTCTTTAACAACAAAGGACTTTGCAGAGTGCAAGACTGGGGAAACAAGTGAGGCAGAAAAGAGCAGGAAGGAAGGAATTTTAAAATGGTGCAGCAAGTTCTCACTTGGCCAGTTAGTCAACTGGAAGAGGAGGGGTGTGCAGGATTGCCGAGTCTGCAGCTGGCAACTTAGCATGCCATCTTCACAGGGGAAGCGCGGTCAAGTTTTTGTGTTATTTTTTTTAAGAGCAAAATACCACAGCGGCTTCTTGCTGGAGGTTGTTCGCCAGAATGAAGTTAATGGTCACTATGGTGACGATGGCGACTGTCGTACTGGATTGTGCCCAGTATCTGTGCAAAATGACTGGCCTTATTTTTCAGAAGCTGGACAAACAATCCTCTCTTTGTATGCTCACTGCCTAGTAATTAAAACATCTCAGATTATCAACAAATGAACGAATGTGAAGAAAGTTAACAGGAAAGTAATGAAAGTTCTGGTAAGATAAAATGGGCGACACTAGAATTGATTGGGGAGGGAAACCTCTAAGGAGGAAGTATTACTCCCTGAAGGGCTGGCATACCAGAGAGCTGTACTTGGATAAAAGTGTTCCAACAGGATTTTATTTATTTATTTATTTATTGCACTTATATACCGCTCCCATAGCCGGGGCTCTCTGGGCGGTTTACAGAAATTCTGAAATTAAGATAAAAACGAGTATACAAAGTTTAAAATTCTAAAACACAGAACATCACACATAAAGCATTAAAAACCATTTAAAAAAACTAAACAGGTGGGTTATTAAGATGTGCCGCCATATGCCTGGGCAAAGAGGACAGTCTTAACCTGGCGCCGGAAAGATAGCAGCGTTGGTGCCAGGCGAGCCTCGTCAGGGAGATCATTCCATAGTCTGGGGGCCACCACCGAGAAGGTCCTGTCCCTCGTTGCCACACTCCGAGCCTCTCTCAGAGTAGGCACCCGGAGGAGGACCTTAGATGTTGAACGTAGTGACCAGGTATATTCACGTCAGGAGAGGCGTTCCATCAGGTATTGTGGTCCCAAGCCGTTTAAGGCTTTATAGGTCAAAACCAGCACCTTGGCTTGGAAACATACAGGCAGCCAGTGCAAGCGGACCAGAGCAGGTGTTATATGGTCAAACCTTCTGGTTCCCGAAATCAATCTGGCTGCTGCATTTTGCACGAGCTGCAGCTTCCGAACCGTCTTCAAAGGCAGCCCTACGTAGAGTGCATTGCAGTAATCTAACTTGGAGGTTATCAGAGCATGGACAACTGAAGCCAGGTTATCCCTGTCTAGATAGGGGCGTAGCTGGGCCACCAACTGGAGTTTGTAGAAGGCACTCCGTGCCACTGAGGTCACCTGAGCCTCAAGTGACAATGATGGATCTAAAAGAACCCCCAAGCTACGAACCTGCTCCTTCAGGGTGAGTGCAATCCCATCAAGTAGCTTTACACACAGAAGGTCCTGGGTCAACGTACTTGCAGCAATGCGACCGGCCACGTGCTCTCTTGATCCTTGCCCCTCCTGGCTAATAAAAGCTAACCAAGGTGGTTTGACTGGGTGGGTCGGGGGTGTGGTGAATACTTCCCTATGGGAAGGGGTGGTCTCTGCTGTCCTTAAAGAGGCAGTATTGCAACCGCTCCTAAAGAAGCCCACTCTGGACCCAATAGTATTAGACAACTATTGCCCAGCTGTAAATACCCTTTTCTTAGGGAAAGTATTGGAGAGGGTCATGGCGGAACTGCAGGCATTCTTGGAGGACACTGATTATCTAGACTCATTTTAATCTGGGTTTCGACGTGGTTACAGGATTAAATAAGCCTTGGTAGTTTACCTTTATCAAGAGAGGGACAGGGGGAGTGCAACCCTTGTTAATTCTGCTCAATCTCTCATCAGCTTTTCATACCATCGACCGTGGTATCCTCCTCAATTGAATCTGTGGGATGGGTGTTGGAGGCACTGTGTTCCAGTGGTTCCAGTTCTACATTCAGGGTCGATATCAGAGAGTAACATTGGGTGACCATTCCTTGCCCCCTTGGCAATTAAACTATGGGGTACAGCAGGGCACCATCTTGTCCCCAATGTTGTTTAACATCTGCATTAAGTTGTTGGGAGTGGTCATAAGGGGATTTGGAGCAAAATGCCATCAGTACGATGATGACACACAACTTGTATCTCTCTGTGATGTCTGAATCAGGAGAGACTGTGCAAGTCCTGGATGAAGGTCGATAAAATGAAGCTGAATCCTGGCAAGATGGAAGCCCTGTGAGTGAGTGTTTCCCAAGTCCAGGAGATAGGCTCATTGCATGTTCTGGGTGGGATTGCACTCCCTCTGAAAGATCAGGTTTGTAGTGTGGGGGTACTCCTAGATCCACAATTGTTGCTGGAGGCCCAAGGGGCCACGGCAGCTTGTAGTGTCTTTTACCAGCTTTGGCTAGATCGCAAGCTACGGCGTTTTCTGGAAAGGGATAGCTTAGCCACAATGGTATAGGTATTAGTAACCTCAAGACTGGATTACTGCAATGCACTCTATGTGGAGCTGCCCTTAAGGCTGCTCCAGAAGCTGGAGCTAGTGCAGAATGCAGCACTAGCTCAGTTGTTGTTGGGAGCTGCCTCTTTTCAGCATGTAAATCCTTTGCTGAGGGAATTGCATTGCCTGCATTTTTGCTACCAGGCCAGGTTAAAGGTTTTGGTACTAGTGTACAAAGCCCTAACAACTTGGGACCAGGATACCTGAGAGAGCACCTTCTCCCTTACCAACTTGCCCAGTCACTGAGGTCACTGGAGGGCATACTCCTGGTGGCTCCACATAGACCACGGGCCCAATTGGAATCCACCAGAACAGCGTTTAGTATGGTGGCCACTTCTCTATGGAACTCCCTGCCCCTGGAGGTCAAGCAGGCACCACCACTATGCTGCTTCCGGCACCACCTGAAAACAACTCTTTTCCAGGAAGCATTCCTCAACTGACCAGCCACTGTTTTTATTGGTCCTTTACCTTCTCTTCTGCTGCTCCCAGACTGTGGAATAGCCTGATGGAGGAGACTCATCAACCTAACAGTCCATTAGCATTTAAGAAAGCTGTAAAGACTGATCTATTCCGGCAGGCCTATCCAGTGGAATTTTAGGATGTTTTTAGGATGTTTTAATAATGTATACTATGTTTTTAATTCAGTTTTATGTATTTTATACTTGTTGTTGCTCCCCGCCTTGATCCAGACTGAGAGGCAGGTAAGAAATTATTATTATTATTATTATTATTATTATTATTATTATTATTATTATTATTGATGATGATGATGATGATGATGAACAATTTTCATTTACTGTTTTTAATCTTCTTTCTTTTTTCTGTTTCATTCCTACGTGCACCTCTCCAGAATCTATTTTAAATATGGAGCAGTATGTAAATAATGTAAATAAATAAGCAAACATTACCTTCCTCATCATAATTTGACATATCATCCGCTATCATCGCACTGAAGTCTAGAAGAAGGTTCCAAGTGTCCTTCGGTATAGATCTTTTATGATGTTCCTGGTTGAGGGAAAACCACATTGTCATGATCAAAAGCATTATCTATGCGCCAAGGTTTTTGGTAGGCCCAGAAGTGAGCCCAGCGCTCACTGGAGAACATGTGCTTTGCATGAAGGAAGTCCCAAGTTCAATCCTCAGTAATTCCAATTCAAAGGTTCCTAGGATTGGGTAATATCCCTGTCTTAGATCTTGCAGAGCTACTGCCAAGTAGAGCACAGCGACCTGGTTCACATGGATTCACAAGGTTGTTGCCTTAGCCAGTTTACCCATGATTTGTCTGTCAGATAACCACACAAAGTGCAGGTTCTTTTTTCAATTTCTGAGTTGTTTAATTCCTTCCCCCCTTGCTTGCTCCCTCCCCGTATTCCAAATGCCTTTGCTGCTCTGTCGTACTGGCATACAGAGTGATCGGGGTGGGGTGGGGGTTACCACTCTTGCCCAATGCCACTGTAGACTGGCAAAACAACCCATGAACAACCCACAGTTCTGGGTTTGCTCATAATTACAACTCTTACTTAAAACAACCCAGAGTTCACAACCCCAAAACAAAAACTGTAGGTTCTCTTCCTGAACCGTGAACAAAATGGAGTCAACCCATAGTTCCGGGTTCGCACATAACAACAGCTCAGATTCAACAACCACACTCTGGCTTGTCATTACATGCGAATCAAGTCAACACTGAGCTAGATGGATGAATGACTCAGTCCATGGTAGCCTTGGATGTCCAAATATGACCCACGAAACAAAACACAGCACAACGGCTTGACAACCCCATTGTTTTTGCAGGCAAGGCAAGCAGCACAGCTAGGCGTATGACTTATATGACTGATGGGCCATAAATTCTGCAGGACTAGGCTTTTGAAGTGCAGTTGCTCAGAATAGTAGTAAAGTTTGTAAAATATATTTCCACATCATTCTCCTTCAAATTTAAAACTGAGCAAAATTCTGAGGCAAAGAAATCTGTCAGTTCTCCCTGATGTAGATTTGACCGTCAGCTGCTGACCATTGCTCAGGGCAAAAGTAGTTGATCTGGGTCTCTTCTGGAACAGCCTGATGACTACAGACGTTCCTAGAAGCAAACATCAAGCCGTTACTAATGAGGCAATTAAAATTTGAGCTTACCAACAAAAATTTGTTCCACAAGTCTAGGAATTTAAATCTTCCATGAAGTACTAAATTCCAGTAGGCGATGGCCATTTCTAAATCTGTAACGTTAAATGAAAAAATTAACTCAATTTTTAAAATAGCTACATTTTTTCCAAGACAACCAATTTTGGAATTGCACATTTATTATTTATTTCGTTTCTATATCACCCTATAGGAGAAGCTCTCTGGGTGGTTTACAACAATTCATAAAACTATTACAAAATACAACGTAATAAAAATGGTCTAAAAAAATTTAACACAGAAAAATTAAAACAATGTAAACAGCTAAAAGCAATTTAAGTAAACAAGGTATTCCCTAGTAGATCTGTTCAAAAAACAGCAGACATATATGCCCCATCATATACCATTAAATGCCTGGGAGTCGATGGTGATCTTTACCTGGCGTGATGCCAGTGTTGACGCCAGGAAGACCTCAGGGGAGAGCTCATTTCAACGTTGGGGGGCCACCACTGAGAAGGCCCTCTCCCTTGTTGCCACCTTTTGAGCCCCCCTTGGAGGTGGCACTCAGAGGGAGGCCCCAGATGTTGATCGTAGTGTCTGGGTATGTTCAGGTCGGGAGATAAATTGATGGTTCCAAAGAAAACTCTTTGAACAGGAACACTTTTGATGGTTCGAAGATCTTGGAGATTCCTCCCACCAGCCCTCCAAGGGCATCTAGGACTGCCACAACTAAAGATTTCACTTTCTCCTCCTTTTCCCTGGATAGTTTTTCAGGCTTCTGAACATTCCCCAAATTTCAGAGGTAACTTGTCGCATGGCAAATGAGGTTACATTGGAAGCGGGGAGAGGCCTTGGAAACACTACTGAACACACAGCAACCCTCCAGGACAGGGCCAAGATGTTAAATGAGATATACTTGTGCAGGAGGACATGATTGCTTGGGTAATCTTAGTAGGCTGATCTTAATATGTGACCACCACCACCATCTGAAGAAAGGAAGATGTTTTCTATCATCAGATTCCGCAGTAGTCCTGCCAGCATTCTGCAGGCATCTTGGCTCACTTATTTCTGTACTAGGAAATGTAGGCATACATACCTAAACCTTTCTGTCCTGGATTCTTTGCAAAGTTGAAAGTAAACTGATAAAAATCCTTAAACCTTCCTGGCTCTTTCAATTCTTGTTCCATTTTAGGAATCTGGGCCTTTAGTTTTTCTATGCTGTCACATCTATATATTTTAAAAAAAGTTTATCTGTGCGTTAGTCAGTGTATTATACCACATATTTAAAAATATTTTAATATATTTATAGCCAAATAGTCATTTTAACTAAAGATATTACATTCATTTCCTTGCCAAAATAGTTTAATTTAATAATTCCTCAAGCTCTCTTTCATATTTAACCAGTGATTAAATTCACCAATACATTTTAAACTATCAAGAGTTGGAATGTCCTTAAGCAACAGAGGCTGAAGCCACATCTGCAAGAAAGATTAAGAACCTCTTTCAAGTTCCAACACTACTTTTGTACTATGAATATGGTGATGACGGCAAATAACAAAAAACAAATACACACACATACAGCCAGGAAGGGGAAGGAGTAGTCTTTGAAGGACAGCCTTTTGAAATTAAGACTATTTAATTTAAATGATCTGGCAGATAGTGTGTTTTCCTGACCTTGTGACCAGACAAGGACTTAAAAGAAATGCATTGTCAGGAGCGCCAAGACTGCCATACAGAAATATAGCATCTGTGTTCTCTCATAGCTTTCTTGTGCTTTGCACCAATATGTTTACCAGCATTCAGAAGACCAAAGGCTAAATGAATATTCCAAAGACAGTTCAATTCCTAGTAGCAAAAGATTTGTTTGGAGCATTTTCTTCTAAATTTAAGTGCATGGTCAAGTGGAGTATAGGAGTCTGGAATGCATGTAAAACAGCAAATAGACAGAGCTTGGATGGCTCTTCCTTGGTCCTATAAGATGCTCCTTCAATTGCAGAAGCACAAACCTCTGCGTGTACTACAGGATTGGGCTACTCTCATATACCCATCAAACACTTACCCTAATTCTGTCATCCCATCCATGAATTCCATCTTTAAGAATTCGCATTGCGTTGCAGCTCTGAATTTCCAGGCAATAATCAATACGCTAATACTGGCAGGGTCAAGCGCAAGGTCATCACAAAATTGCTGTATACCATCTATGCCAATTTTATTCTCATCTTGAGGATCTTGGGAGTTTAAAAGTGAAATAAAATAAATGAAAATCTACAACTTCTTTGAAACTATTTCTAACATAAATATACCCATACAGTATTTCAAGACAAATCACTTGTATCAGAATTCACTTTCTAACCCAGTGGTGAGCAACCTCTGGTTCTTCAGATGTTTTGGCTTATATCTCCCAGCAGTCCTAGCAAGCATAGCCGATAGGAGGGATCATGGGAATTGTAGGCCAATCACATGGAGGTCCATGTCGCCCACCCTTGTTCTCACCCAAGGAACGTGAAATGCTGGCAGCTGCTATTTAATATTTATTTGTTTATACAGCATTATGTAACATTATATAGTGTGGAAGAAGTACTTTGAAATCCTTATCTTGCCTGTGATCACAACTGCACTGTAAAGGAGCATTATTTAGGATGTGTTTAGACAGAAAAAAGTCCTACAACTCCCAGCATTCCAGGAATTGTAGGACATTTTTCTGTCTAAACAGGCAAAGGACTGCATCCTTATTGACATTTCAAAGAGGAGACAGAGTCAATCACCTGACCAAACCTTCTCATTGAAGGATTAGATTTTACCCATCTTCCCTAGGAGTAGAAGCTAAAATGCAGCCCAGGATGGAAGATTCTTGAGAGAAAGAGATTGTGTGACAAATGATAGGGAGGTTGGAGAAAAGTAGAAACTATGCCCAAAAAGCAAGTGGGCAGGGTAAGGATCTAGAATTCCAGATTAAACCTGACAACTGATGGAACTTTGTGGCTAGTCAGCTATAAATCAGGAAGTCCCCAGTTCAAATCTCTAAGTGACCTTAGCCAAACCATTCCCTCTCAGCCCCAAACTCCCATCTACAATATGGAGATAATAATATTGACCTACCTTACAGGACTGTTGTAAGTACAATATAGTTATAGTAAATGGTTAGTGAGCATCTATAAACCATGGTCATGTAGCCATCATGGTGAGGAATATTTCGCACGACACACTAAGTCATGGTTCACATGACATGCTAAAGCCATAATGTTTAGCTTAAAATGCTTGGGCTTAGCATGTCGTCTGAACAGGGTCAATGTATAAGAAACATAATAATAAGACATTCCCCTTCTCCCCTGTAGTAAGTAAAAATGCTTCCATGCAATTAGACACAGACCATTACTGCGCTGTGTAAGCTCCCTGGGCAGGTAGAGCAATGACAACTGAAGAATGGTATTTACAAGATGGCAGAGGAAGAGACATTGGGACACTGAACTTGTTCACAGATCATGGTGGCAAATTGTGCATTAATCCACAAACCATGGGTTAAATCTTGGTTGTTTAATCTGCAAACAACTCTGAGTGTCTGAGTTCAAATGCCATGAATGGAATGTTTGTAGGCTGTTTATGAAAACCAGAAATGGCTCACATGCTTCATGCATTCCCGCAAATTGTGGATTAATTAACTCACAATTGGTCTGCTGAAGCAATTACAATAAAAAAAATATGACAGAGTGTGCCAAGTATATACGGTAGCCATAGTCAGAGACCATACGAAGGGATGTGGTTGTTTTAATTCTTTATACCTGGGATTCCTCTATTTATACCTGGCAAATATTTTCAAAAAGTCAATGCTGTTTCATAAAAATAATGATGAGGTGGGGGTGGGGTGGGGCAGTCAACTTCCAATTAAAAAGGTGGGTTTGGCTTTCTGGGTTGCTTTATATCATCAGGCCTATTTGTTGACCTGTACTAAATTTTGGTCTCTTCCACTAAGATTAGATTTTCGACCTCGGGCAGTTTTGGAATCTTCCTGTCTGGATTCTCTGTCCAAATGAATGGCATTAGGTTCTCGGCACATTAAAAATGGATAGGTTTCCTCCCACAGTTACGGCTGTTAAGAGATGTGCAGTGTATAATGTCATGCCAATTCCATTGTGTTCCATTTTCTCATGTTAAATTGACTCTATGGGGAAATCCAGATTTTAAAAATGATAATTTGTTATTACATTTATATACTGCCCCATAGCCGAAGCTCTCTGGGCGGTTTACAAAAGTTAAAAACAGTGAACATTAAAAAGTATACAAAATTTAAAACCATCAAAAGCATAAAAGAAGGTTTTTGTGTCAGATATGGACAAATAAATTGATTATTTTTTTTTTTACTTTGGATCAATTAGTGGGTGCTAGTGATGAGTTTGTCGTTCTCAGTTTTGTGTGCCAAATACTATTTGCCTGCTACAGCTGAATGGCAACACTTTTTGGAATCTAGAGTTTGGCCCTGATGCAATTGTAAGCACTTGTTGAGGCTGATCAGTTATATCGACCCACAATCCATGTTTATAAATACTTATTATCAATAAATAAATATGATACACAGGATCTTAAGTATAAATGGAATAGGGAACTGGATTATCCCATTTTGCCTAATCAATGGACTGCTGACTTAGCATATTATCTGAAGGGTCTATGAATCTCAAGTTATGTTTTATTGAGCAAAAACTCTTGTTCAGTGTCTATTGGATGCCAGAACCCTTAATAAGGGATTGTCTAAGTCAGTGAATTGAGGAAGGTGTAATATATATTTTTTTAATGTTGTAAACCGCCCAGAGAGCTTCGGCTGTGGGGCGGTATATAAATGTAATAAAATAAATAAATAAAATAAATAAATAAATATAGCCAATACGTCTTTTAATCATATGTTTTGGCAATGCCCAATAGTTGCCTCTTTTGGGAGGAGGATATTGTGCAAATAAACTTTGTATTGGAACACTCTTTAATAATTACTGACATAGATGTCCATTTAAATTATCTACCTACTTTCTGGAAGTTAACACACAGCACAAATGGATTCTCCGTGCCCTTTTGACAGCTAAAAGACTGGTATTACAACATTGGAAGGATAAAAACTCACCTCCTATAATGCAATGGGCTGAGGTCCTAACAATGTTTTCAACATTTGAATAGGTGCTATGTAGGTAGTGGGTGCTGGTGATGAATTTGTCATTCTGTTTTGTGTGCCAAATACATATATGGATAGATACATATATGGATATTTTGTCTACCTCTGTTGAAGTTTATATATAATTTTGTTTTGTTTTTTAGGAAGCTATATAAAACAGCACAGCTACTGATGACGGCAGAAACTAAAATGTTTAGCTTAAAATAAATGTTTTAATACTCCATTGTTAGTCTTTCTACACACACACACACACACACACATCATAAGCATTAATTGAAATTGATATATTCAAATAATGTAGTTTTATTTTTCCCCATCTTTTTCTTTTTATGGTTTTGTTGAAATTTACAATAAGAACAAAGTAATTTTTTAAAAAATTACAGGCCTTGCAGTTACGTTGTTTGCCAAGGGCAATTCATTTCTTCCAGACCAATACCTTGACACTACCAAGTTGTGATGTGAGTAGTCATTCTCACGTGGCTCTATGTCACATGAGATTACATTTTGGGAAATTGGCTTCCATGCATCACCATCTGAAGGGCACCTTTCTCAGCCAGTAAAGCAGGCATGTTCAAGGCCAGAAATCTGCCTTTCTACTGGCATACAATATTCATTAGTCACCTGGATCTTTTGGAAAACTGTGGCCAACAAACAACAAACATTTAATGACATTTGTCTATTTTTGATCAAGAGCAAATTTGAGTAAAGCAAATTTTGTAACTTAAACACCATGCCAAAAACTTGACCATCATGGCAAGAACCAGTAGGGGTACTGTGGTTATGGTGTTCCTGGTGGACTAGGAAAAATAGAGTTCAAGTCTAAACTGAGCCATGAAGCTCACTGGGTGACCTTAGGCCAGTCACCTTCTCTCAACCTAACCTACCTCACAGGTTTGTTGCAAGGATACAACAGAGGGGGACCATAACTACCACCTCAAGGTCTTTGGAAGAAGGATGGGATTAAAATGTAATAACTAAGTAAAAGGTTTGTTCTAACATGTACAGTCCTAGTCCTTGTACAGGCCATGTACAATCCTCCTCCTTGGTCTGTTCTAGAAATCACCTGGCCACAGATGAAATCCAGGTTTCTGGCCTGGGCTCCAGATGAGATGAAATCTATAGGTATATTATGCATGCAAGAAGCTAACAGAAACTACCCTATACTCACCTTTGTATCGATTATATAGCTGTTCTAACTTCTTTCTGTCCATTGAGCCTTTAACATTTTCTCGTATATACAGTTCAGGATTTTGAAAAAAATTATCTGTTGCAACATCTAGCTTCCAGTCATTCTGAGACAGACAGCTCACTGCGGTCTTTTCGCTGGACTGTGTGAAGATCATAAACTGCCGAACTTTATCTTTCTGTGATGACTTCAACTTGTTCTAGAAAAGCATCAGAAGACAGAATAGTGAGACTTCACATGTTCTTACCTGAGGAGGAACATCTAACTTCCTCCTAGAAGCCAAAACGACAACTCAATCTTCACAAATAATGTATGGTGTCTGACAGAGGATTAAGGCAGATATTCGGAAAGCCTGATTGGGACGTGCGTTCCTCATCTTGTCCAGGCTTCATTTATTTAACGAATTCCAAGTTACATTGCTCAATGCCATTTGAAGTAGCTTACAAGTCCAATCACTTACAAGTCCAATACAATGTATTCTTTTCGTCGCCAGCTGAAGACCTTTTCATTTTCTCAGTATTTTAACACCTAAATTTAAACTTTGCTGTTTTAATTCTGTATTTTAATCCTATATCAATTTCTGCTGTGTGGTTTTATCCTGGTTGTGCTTTTTATATTGTATTTTGTATCTGGGTTTTTAGATTGTTGGATGTTTTATTAAGTTAATGGTTTTAATTTTTGTGAACCGCCCAGAGAGCTTCGGCTATTGGGCAGTATAAAAAAATGTAATAAAATAAATAAATAAATAAACCAAATACAAAACAGAATGAGGCTGTTCACATGACATGCCAGTCCACTATACATTATTTAGCCCATAATGAGGCTGGGGTGCATGCGGCCAACTTTCTGAATATGCAACCACCACTCAGACGTTGTTATTTCATGTGAACCTCATAAGCCTGGGTTATGTGTGAGTTAAACAACCCTCGCATAACATAAGATTTGTTTAGGAGCCCTCTTCCAAACTGAGGACGCCTAGTGCTATAACTCAAACGACATTGTGTACTGATTCCATCTTTGTCTCCGTGCAGTAAGAAAAAAGATAGAAGTGGCAGGAAAGGCTGAGAGGTTTATGAGTGGAAAGTGACGGTGTATAACCCCCCTGTAAAATTCTGTGAATAAGGCAGGGCAATGGTGCAACAAATGTCTTATTTGGAAGCACCAGTATACCTTTACTGAAGTCTTATTCTTATAATTTTGCAGGAAACTTATGCACAACTCTCAGTATTGTAGATTATGTCATAATAGAGAGAATACACTAGGAGCCATTAAATCTGCATCAAGAATAATGGAGATTCTTCAGAATCACCCAGAAAACATAGCCAGAAAACTCAGGCATTTGATAGCATTAACTGTTGGGGAAATTTTAGTATGCCAAACTTTCACATAAGGCAAGCAATAAAACATGATAGTGGAGGTAAGAATCCACTTAGCCACATCCATCTATGGTCACCAATTTTTCCTTGATTTATGTAGGCAAGTGTAGAGGCCTTCAAGTCAGCTAACAATATAAACTGTGAAAAAACAATGCATAAAACATGAACATTACAATTAAAACTAAGTACAGTGAGTAGTAATAAAATAGGTGATCCATCAAATATTTGGGAGAATAAAAGGCACCTTGATTTGTCTCTTAAAAGACAGCAAACGTGGTGCCATGCAAAAGTCCTTCAGAAATTACAAAGATGGAGCACCACCAGAAAAAAGGCCTTTGCCTCGGTCACCACTCACCTAAACTCAAAAGGCAGGGACATTTGAAGCATGCCTCTGAAAAAGATCTCAAAAATAGGGTAGCTTCATATGGGAACAGCCAGTATTTTTAAAATGTCTAGCGAGCTGGCTGCGTTTGGGTGCCATGATAGTCAATGGTGCGTTAATAGTTAACTCACAGTTGGGTACCCCCACACGATCAGAGAAATAACCAACCGTGAGTTGACTATTAACCAACTGAACATTGACTAACTCATCATCTGTATGCCCTCCCCGCTGCCCCCTCTCAGTTCTTCCAATCGAATAGTGGTGCTGGTTCCCCCTTTCCTTCACTTCATGCTGCTCTTGAGAGCTGTCAAAAATGACAGCTCTCAAAAGCAAGGTGGAGAGAGAGAGCCCTACTGGGAGCTGGGAAAGCACCCTGTTTCTTTTGTGGAATTGAGGCTGCCAGGCATGGGAAAGAGTGGCAGAGGCTGCCTGCACCAACTTCCACCCCACCACCACGGCTGGCACTCCCGCTTCCTCAGAAGAAACAGGGAAAATGGGGTGAGCGGGAGGGACGAAGGCCACTTCCCAGAATCCCCCTTCATGCCGGGATGTGGGGAGACCCACAAGAATCTTTCCACTGGGGCACCCCTTTCCTCTCCCGCCCCACAACTTCCTACTTCCAAGTAAGCCATTTTCCACAAGTCGGGGGAAAGGATTTCTCCCGCAGCTTGATGTTTAAGTCAAGTTGAGGGAGAAATCTTTATCCTGAACTGGGGGGAAATGGCTTACTTGGAGGTAGTGAAAAGGCTCCTTTGGGTGTTCCCCCACCCAAGTATGAAGGGGATCCTGCCTTCTTTTTGTTGTTCTTGGAAGCCCATCTGCAGAAACAGGCTTCTAAGAACAATTAAAAAATGGGAATGGCAGCAAGGGGAATGGCAACACTGTGTTGCTCAGACAGTCCTTGGCAAAGGGGTTGTTCCCCTCCCCCACCCCCAGGTTTCCCACCTTTTTGTTTTTGAGAACATGGGACAAAATGTAATTTTGTCCCTCCAGCAACATGCAAGAGAATGATAGTGCACTTATCGTCAGGTTATATGGACCAGAATCCAAAGACCTACTTTGGTGTGCAGGGTGGAACTTAGTCCAGAACACAAGCAACCATATTACCATCTACTTTTGCAACATGGGGGGGGGGGGTGTTGTGCACAAACCCCCAGCAAGCACCTTGGATATCAATAAAAGTTCTCGACTACATTCACAGGTTTAAGGAAGTGATGTTCAACTCAGCAACCTAAGGAAGCAATTCAGAAATCTCTTAAGGCGGAATTACACTTTACAGATGACACAAAGATGCTGCTGAAAAAGCCCATTCCCATTTTAAGTGTTCTCCACACCACACTGCAATATATATCAATACTTAGCCATTTTGTCATGCCATCATGTGGTACATTCCCCGCCCCTGCCAGCCAATGATACAGAATGAAGGTAGGGAAATGTGCACATGACAACATAACTTGGAATGCCACAGCATGGAGTGTTACTTTGGAGAATTTTGGACTACGAGGCTGTGTGGTTCAGCACCTACGTACATGTGATTCACTTTCAATGGGACTATAGCAGTTTAAATACCTGTGAACCACCCCAGAAGTACAACAGCATAAAATAGAAGTTGATGTTGAAAACAACACAGGAGTATTACTTTTTCACAAATCACCTTCTTTATACTGTGCACAAATTGCTGTAACTGATCTGCTGTATAAACCACAGAGGGGGGAAATTCCTATCCAGCAATGAGTACTGCACAGAGAACACTACTTAGCTCTCTAGGAGCTAAGTAGCTGCTATATATCTGGGTCAGAGAGTTAACCTGTGTAAGTTTAAGTCATATGAGCCAAAAATCATAGTGACAACCTGTAAGCTAAAAAAAAAAGAGAGAGAGAGAAATATGGGTAAAATGATGTTTTTAAAAAATAATTATAATTATAGAACAGGGGTGCCCAGAGAGGTACGCTTGGCACCTATATTGCACTCCTTCCGTCACCTGCTGAAGACCTTTTCATTTTCTCAGCATTTTAACACTTAATTTAACTTAAATTTAAACTTTGCTGTTTTAATTCTATATTTTAACCTATATCAATGTTTGCTGTGTGGTTTTAATCCTGGTTGTGCTTTTTATATTGTATTTTGTATTCATGTTTTTTAAATTGTTGGTTGTTTTATGCTTTTTATGGTTTTAATTTTTGTGAACCGCCCAGAGAGCTTCGGCTATTGGGCGGTATAAAAATGTAATAAGTAAATAAATAAATAATAAATAAATCACAGTTACTGATGTCAACTGGGTACAGAAGAAAAAAAGGAGCTTCAGAAAGAGATCTATGTAACTCACAAGCTTACTACCCTGCCCTATTTAAATTGACAGATTGCTAACTTGAGAATATATATGTAGGCTTTTAAATTCCAGTAGCAGAAAAGACAACCATGCTTTCTGCTACCTATTTCTCCCCAGTCTTATACCCAAACACACTTCTTGCCTGCTGTAATGGACAAATCCACAGAGTGCATCAGGAAGAAATGTGCAGGAGAACCCACAGCTGCCTCTTCTCCCTCTGCACTGGGAATATAAAGCAACACATAGATTCTGGCCATCCTACACCCACCAACACAGCTGGTCCAATAAATATTATGATAATTTAGTTCCTGTTAATCAGGTAATCAGAAGTTAATCAATTTTTTACTTATCATACGATATTGTGGTCCCAAGACAGTCTATGTATAGTAAAGAACACATAAAAAACTTTTAATAGCATATTCATTTTACTATAAGTTCTGATGACAGGAGCAAACTGTTAGAACCTTACTATATATCCAAACAAGTTGAATCCAGATGGCATATGATCCAATCCTTTTTTTTAGTTCTTTGGACAGACTTTATAGAAGATGGAAGGAAGATGTCCCATACATCTTGAGACAACTACTACAATACAAATAGACTTTTCCATAAGTTATATTTACACTGGCTGAATACTCCATTATAATAGTCTCTTCCCAGGAAGTTGGGTGCTGATATATGCGTAGGTAAAAGAGAAAACATCCTGGGTGTGTGCTCTGAGACAAAAGTTAGATGCACTCAAACACCATAAGTAGTTCAGGAGCCTCCATATACTCACTTCACTTCCTGGAGAATCTTACATGATGTTTTAATTAAAGCTGCTGCAATGTGGCTCAGACAACAAGTAACTAGGAAGTGCTCAGACCACATAATCAGGAAAAAATACCTGAAATAATCCCAGGAACCCCCTAATAAATACATTGTAAGCTAAATTAAATTGCAATTTTCAAGATATTTAATATGTACATTCACTTGAAAAAATCCATAAAGTAATTTGGAGATTTCAATCTATAAAAATTATTCTTTTTAATTCATCTACTTAACCGTTATTAAAGTGCCATGCAGAAAGGTGCATGGGAACAGAAGTTTCTTCCAACATTTAAAATCTAGTCATCTAGAAAAACAAACGTGAATGCACCTTTCAAACCCAAACTAACCCCAATTATTTTATAGTGTCACTGGATTCAATGAGACTTACTCCTAGGCTGTTGCCTTAAGCACACTTACTTAGAACCAAGTCCCACCAAAATCGGAATTACTTCTGAAAACACATGGTTATGATAGGCCCATTATGCAATGAAAAGTGTGTGTGTCTCACACACACATGCACACACTCACAGAGTCTTCAGGTACCTTAAATACTAACAGCTTTATTAGGCTTTTGTATTAGGCTTTTGTTGACTAAATTCCATTCCATCAGATGCATAAAAGTTTATTCCTCAGTTGGCTACATATCACACATATGAAACTCATGCAAAAGGTCATGATAACATAGTGGAAAAGCAGGTATATGAAATGTAAACAAAAGCAGTTAGTGGTGATAATACTTAGTATCTTCCTAGGGGTGGGGGGAACTACAGCACAAATTAAGTTTCAGATGGAACAGAATTGAATTTATTGATAAATTCTAGTTCAGCAATTTCATATGCAAGGCTCTCTTTAAGTCTTTTGCTCAAGTGTGGTGACTTTGAGGATGAGTGTGGTGACTGTGAGGATGAGTGTGTTCAGGAAAATTCAAAAATTCTCCCTATGGCTTCTGAATGTTGCCATTTTTGGTGTCAGATGTATGTCTATTTTTTTCTATAGCAAATTTACCTGTTTCCTTTAAAGGCATTACTGGACGGTGATGGCACAAGCCATACTGGAGGATAAGCAAGTGAACTAGCCCCTGATTGAATTACTGATGTTAATAGTTCCTGCCTCAGAAGATATTGGGAATGACTTGGCACCTGGATTTGTTTTGTTGCAGGGTCCAGCCACTTGGTCTAAGTCTCTATTAGGTGACCCATTGTTGTTAGTAACCATTAGGTTTGTTATCTGTTAATGAAGAGTGGGCCTCTGTAGACAGCTAATTTTAGCTGGAAGTTGTAGATGACAAGTGGCATTTTGTCCACTTTCTCCTCCGGGTCTGTCTTGTAATAGGCAACTCCTGGGTACCAGTCCACTTCTTCACTTCATTAAATGTGTATCCCAATTTTAAAATGCCTACTACAGGGCAGCCCTGGAAGAGAAAGTAACAGAATGTGGCTTATACTCGCCAACCAAGGATAGCCATGCATCTGAGGAATCAGCTCTAGTCCATGAAATCTTCTGCCACAGGAAAATGGTTAAGTCATTAAGGTGCCACAGGACTCTTGGGCAGTCTTGTTGAAACAGACTAATGCAGCTCCCCCTCTGCAATCTCTCTACATACATCTACATGTAAACATTCTAAAGAGTTATCTTTATAACACACACGTGCATGCATACACACACACACACACAAACACACATACTGCTTCCTCCAGAAGCATAAAGATAAGACAAGGAAGACACCCAAGCACCCAAAGGCAAGCAGTATCCCAACACTCATGCCCCAAACCCCCTAAAGGACCAGCTACCGCGTCAGTCCTCAAACTGAGAGGGCGCAACTACCCCCCTCTCACACACCCAGCCCAACCACGCAAATCTTTAGGAGCCCATCTCCCTTCTACCCCTTACAAGCCCAAAGGGAAGGGCACCCCGCACCCCCAGTTTGCCCGCCCACCTCCTTCAGCTCCCTGAGGGGTTGTGGGTGCCCCTGGGGCCTAGTCTCCCTGCCGCCCCTGACTCAAAGACCCCGGTTTCTCGACTAAAAAGCGCTAGGGAACCCAGGGAGGCCTGAGGAGGGGTCCGCGCTGCGCTGTTCGCCCGCCCGCTCCCGCCGCCTCCAGCTTCCCCCGGCTAGGCCCCGCGTTGCCAGGCGATGGCGGCGCTTGCTTGCTTGCTTGCTTGCTTCCTCCCCCCCTCCTCAGCGGCCTGGGCCTAGGAACAGGCCGGACTCTCACCATGGTGGGGGCTGCGCGCGGGCCTCTCTCCCCTCCTGGGCCGGCTCAGGCGGACACTGGGGAGGAGGAGGAGGAGGAACGATGGTGGCGGCAGAGGCGGCGGCGGCTCCCGGGGCTCCTCCTCGCGGGCCCTGCCTTCCGCCGCCGAGCCGCTCATGCGCACTGCGGCGGGGCCGCCCCGGGCCGGGACCGGTGTGGGAGACCGAGAACGGCACCAACCGGCCGGCCCGAGAGCTGAGGAGCGGGGCCGGGCGCGCCAGGAGGCTGCTCCGGGGCTTCTACTCGGGCCCACGAAGCCGCCGCCGCTGCCGCAATAGTCTCCTTGTGGCCTCCTCCCTCGGCCTCAGTCCACGGTGCCCCGCTGAGGGAGCTGGGCCACGGCGCGGGGACGAAGTACAATCCGGACCCCATTTAGGGGGCGATAATGAGACATTCACGCCTTGAGTTCTTCGGAGCCACCTATATAACATGGGGGAGGGGTGATGGGGGGGCTGCAATCCTAGCCCGTGGGGCAGTCCGTCACTCACCCCCGCTCTCTTGTGGCACAGAAGGAGCCTAGTAGGGTGGAAGGGGGCGAACTGTTATAGGGGAAGGAAAGGAGAAATTCCTGTGCCGACGCCCGTATGGTGCTTCCCACAACGGCTCTCTAATCGGGTGGGCATCCTAGCCCTATTATTAGCAATTATAGAGTTACTCCTCCCTTTATTAAAGGATATTCTTTGGTGGGGGTGTGTGGAAATAAGTGTTCTCTCCCCCCCCCATTTTTTCCCTCTCTGCCAACACATGCACGACCCTTGTAGGGCCAGTATTTTTTACCTATATGAGAAGGAAGAGATGGAGACCGTGTGTGAGGCAGAAATGGTCAGGGGCATTTCCTTACACCCCTCTTCCAGGCCATTCCCTTCCCCCTCCCCCCGCTGCTTTATGAATGAAATAAATCTTATAGGAACTTCGTTGAGATCCATCGAAACAATAGACCAGTGGTTCCCAAACTTTTTCAGTTTGTGGAACCCCCTTGGTTCCACAAACTCATGCCCAGTGCCCCCTACCCTACCCTACCCAAATCATTATTCAGAATAGCGGTTTTCAACGACCCACTAAGGAAGATAATAACAATAAAATTCAAAACAGTAACAATTAATTGAATATTTATTGAAAATCCAATTACATTTTAGTTTATTCAATTAAACATTTCAATTCACCATTAAAAAGACTCTCCTTAAACGGTATTAATACACGTGTGGATTCTTCCCCAATATGGCTTGGGACCAAACTACCTTCTCCCATAAAAATGTCCCTGGGTTTTAAGACCTTCTGGAGAGGTGTTTCTCAGAAAAGACCACCTCGAGTGCTCCCCTGCCACCCCTTGCCTCTTAGTGCCCCCCTATGCAATCCCACCACCCCCAAGGGGGCAGTACCGCCTACTTTGGGAACCACTGCAATAGACATTTTGTCTTTCATTAGGTATTGCATCGGAGACCACCCTTGCAGAGGGTATTGGGGAGTTACAGCACTAGATTAGGGTGGCAGAAATGGGGTCTCATAACACTGGAGTGATGCATCGTGGACTGAGATGATCTGGCTTCAAATCTCCACCCACCCAAACTCCAGGAGTGGGATATAAATTTGATGACAATCCCAGCAGTTTAATTCTGAATTGGCGCTGTCAGGTTGATGGGCTGAGATCCTAACCCCAGTTGTACAGAGGAGAGGGATGGGGTAGCATTATAATAAGGGCCCACTTTCCTTTACCTCGGCATTAATATTTGGACATCCTTGGAGGAATGGACTTACCCACACAGACTCATTTCAGTCAGAGAAGAGAAGGAAGGAGATCAGAGGAACAACATAATCACATGCTCTGTGCATGCAGCAAGTTAATTTTGCCTGCTTAAAGAAGAATATTCTCTTATTTGATGATTTTTCAATAATGCATGTACATTATGTTGGGCTGATATCTGGGCAAAGGCTCTTGGCATTAGTTTTGTTTTTTTGCTTTTTAACTTAACAGTGTTGTTCCAGCCCTACCACTTTTCATCTATCAGCTTGTGGGTGCGATGTTGGAGCACCAGAGCAAGAGAAATGACCTCTTATTCATGCTCCTATCTTGGTCTCTCAACTCAAGCTGTTTTGAGTAATGGAAAGATGAAAACTTCCATAATACCTAGAATAGTGAACAAACTTTTGAAAGTTTCAGCACTACTTTGTAACATTTTGGTTGGTTCTAATAAAGGCAATACTCTACTATAGATTGTGGGGTGGAGCTCTACATTGACCAACACTGAGTTTTTAACTGACCCGAGAATAGTTGTTTTAAATGGATATTGTAGGGTTTCTTTTATACTTTTGGTAGTTTTACATTTTATATATCTGTTTTTAATGTTCATTGTTTTTAACTTTTGTAAACCGCCCAGAGAGCTTCGGCTATGGAGCAGTATATAAATGGAATAAATAAATAAATAAACATGGCTGTTTGTGCTTTTTCACACTTACCAAAATACCTTTGCAGAAAGTCAGGAAGAGAAAGATGCAGGAGACAGAAGTGTCCAAGCAGGAAATGGAGATACCCACCCTCCCGTTGAATGCATATCTCTCCTCTCTCTCCATGGAGACTTTGTTAGCAGCTTGAGGGGAAGCCACCACCTTTCCTGAAGTGATTGAGAGAGGAAAATATGTTCTACTCTGTAGGCATCATGCAGCTCATTCCTATGCAGATTTTAGTGGGTTTAGGCCAACTTGTGGCCCTTCATGTATTTTAGCCTACAGCTTCCATCACCCTTAGCCATTGCTAAGCGATCATGGGAGATATAGGCCAAAACATCTGGAGAACCTTAAATTGCCTAGCCCCTGACTTAGACATACCTAACTGCATAGAATCAGGCAGTAAGAATGATGCCACTTCCCAGCTTCCTGCTTGTGACCCTACATAGACTTGACTGTGCAGTTATGGAAGATTTGGAGGCTGAAGGACCTTAGAGCTTGGATCTTTCTGAATCCTGGTAGCTCCATGATTCAGTAAGCAGGAACCTATTCTAATAATGATGATAATAATAATAATTCTATTTATTACTCGCTTCTCCCTCTGGATCGAGGTGGGGTACAACACAAATGCAAACACTATAAAATATATATAATTAATTAAAACATAAAACTAATGCATTATTAAAAAGCAACACATTATTAAAAGGCATCTTAAAATTCAACTGGGTAGGCCTGCCGGAAGAGATCAGTCTTTATGGCCTTCTTAAATTCCGGAAGACTCTTAAGTTGACGAATCTCTCCCAGCAAGCCATTCCACAATCTGGGAGCAGCAGAAGAAAAGGTCCTCTGGGTAATGGTTGTCAGCCTTGTTTTTGTGGACTAGAGTAAATTCTTCCCAGAGGACCTGAGTGTGCGGGGCGGATTGTACAGGAGAAGGCAATCCCGCAGGTAACTTGGACCCAAACTATGTAGGACTGTAAAGGTAATAACACTTTATACTTAGCCCGGAAACTAATTGGCAGCCAGCATAGTGATTTTAAAGCTGGTGTAACATCGTCATGCCTAGATGTACCAGTGACCAACCTGGCTGCCATATTTTGCACTAGTTGAAGTTTCTAGATTAGGCACAAAAGTAGCCCTATGTAGAGCGCATTGCAGAAGTCGAGCCTCAAAGTTACCAGTGCATGCACTACCAACTCTAGGAAGGGGCGCAGCTGGTGTATCAGCCGAAGCTGGTAGTAGGCACTCCTGACAATCATTGCTTAATTTCATTTCACTGATATTTGTCTTTGTATTCTTGCCAGTTCCCTGCCTGGCATTACTGTTGCTGTTACTGTCATTTCTAAAATGCTCTTCTGCATATAAAGTTAAAATAGATTCTCATCTGCTTTATACTCCCAAGGTACCTGTCAGATGGTGTAGAAAAAAATGGAGAGGTGTTTTTCTCCATAATACTAGACCTCAGGACTACTCAAAGAAACTGATTAGCAGTAGATTCAGAACAAGCCAAAGGAAGTGCTTCTTCACAGAACATATTTATGGAATTTGATGCCACAAGTTACAGTGATGGCCACTGATTTGAAAAGGAGCTGAGAAACTCATGATGGATATGCTATTAGGTATAAACCGCCCAGAGAGCTTCAGCTATGGGGCGGTATATAAAGTTAATAAATAAAATAAATAATGGTTACATAGCAAGAACAGGTTCAGGAGCAGAATGCCACTGCACAACAATTGCTCAGGAGTAATAGAAGAGAGCTATTACCTAAATGCCCTGCGTGTGTGCTTTCCTGTGCTTTCAATCCCAGTCGCACTGATTCATCATAGGGCAAATTTTTTAATATACGATTAAAGTTTTAATCGATTACTGATTGAAATGATCAAAGGTTACAGATCTAAAAACACAAAGCAGGAAAAGTCTGATGCAAGTTTTCTCTTCCTGCTTCCTCTTCTCTGACTGCTTTGAAATAACAATTACGACACATGTCTCTGGGTTATAAGGTTGTAGGTCACAGCTGAGGGTGTTCACTCTATTTCATTCCACTTCTGCTACCTTGACAATTGTTTCCTGACTGCTTCAAGGCATTGTTACATAATTATCCTTTTGTTAGGAACAGATCCCATAAGACAAAGTCACTGTTCTTAAAACAGGGCAAAACAAGTAGGTTTTTTGTTTTGTTTCTAGTAATATACTTTCTTACAATTGTATCATGCCTTTTCTCCGAGAGGCTCAGAGCATCCTTCAACCAACCAACATAGTGGAGGGCTACCTCTTGGAGTTTTGTTTTTGTTTCCACCCCCAATCTCTGAAGTCTCAAGTGAGCATAAAAACAGTTTAAAATTCTGAAAATAATCCATAGCCAACTCCCACACCAGTGATTTTGAATTCTACCAAAGAATTTGAAATAGTTTATCAGACCTTTTTACAATGGCTTTGTGCCAAATAATTCTCAAAATGAAAAATATATATGAAAACATCTGTTTTAATGCAACGTAGTCTTCCCCAACCTGGTGCCCTGCAGATGTTTTTGACTACACTCCCAGTATGCCTGATCATTGACCATGCTGGCTGGGACTGATAGGAGTTGAAGTCCAAAACATCTGGAGGATGTCTTCTTCCTAAATGAGTGGGAGAAGACAATAGTTATGCGTGAATAAAGAATAATTCTGTCTAGAAACTGTACAGCCAATCAGTACACAATGGTCAACTCATTTGTTTTCAATAGCTTTTGGTATTTTAGCTTGATTTACTGTTCTTACTACTATGATTATTCTCTTATTTCTGTTTTGTGAACCCCTTCCCCCCTTCATATGTTTTAATGTGATTTTAGATTGTAAGCCTCTAGGCAGGGTATTGCTGTTTTATTCGTATATTTTGTACAGCACCAAGTACACTGTTGGTGCTATATAAATAAATAAAATAATAATAAAAATAAAAATAGGTGGGACGATAAATGGGTTGAGGCTCCCTGCCTTCCACACCTAGCGTACAGATTTGCCCATGTTAGTCATTTGTTCATTCCCACAACTGGCAGGAACAACAGTAGGACCTGCCTGGATGGGCAGCTTAAACAGCAGGCTTGCAGTTGCCAAGGCAAAAATACCCCTGCCAAAAATTACCTGTATTTTACAGATGCATGTATGTTGTATTTATTTATTTATTTA